>NC_090295.1:16560000-16892500 GCF_037392515.1 Haliotis asinina | reverse complement strand
TGCTGTTGAGCACTGGATTGTTCAGCCCAAACTCAATTATTTACAGACTGTCGCTATATAGCTTGAGTACTGCTAAGTGCGGCATAAAAATAACCTCACTCACAAAACTAGCATGAGGATACTAAAACTAGAGAGTGATAGCATGAGAACCTCACGAGAAAAATATCACTGAATTGTTCACCAGAAATGGGCTTCACACATTGTACGTAAGTGGGGAATCAAACCTGGTCCTTCAAGCCAAACAAACACTTAAACCACTAAGCCACCACTCCATAACCTGCTAGTTTGAAGCATCCTTGTTAGCACTACATAGCCACATGATAAGCTGTTGTCTTCCCTACTATGCTGCAATACTGCCTTCACTCAAGCCATGAATGTCTCCTCAGAGTGACTGGGGATTTGTGAGAGAGAACTTGTTCTCGGCAACCTACGCTGGTCACAAGAAAGCAATACATGGACTGATGACCAGGATAGGTGACTTGGTTTATCCAAAGTGTTGCAAATAGTAGTTTCAAGGAACAAAATTAGTAGTCATGTAAATGCTTAAAAGCATGATGGATTCTGAGAAAGAAAATATGACACTAGTCAAGAAGGAAGCTTTAATTTCACATACCTACTTCGGATAATCGAATGGAAGGAATGGTTGCATTCATTCATTCTCTGTTGAGTGGGCCAAATTGCAGGTACTGAAATCAGCTCCAGATTTCAGATAGACAATTTCACTAAAATGCATGATACTTTTATGATCTTTTACTTGCATGATTCCCATTCAAATCTGTCATTAAATTTGATGAATGGAAGGAAAGAGGCGACTAACGGAATCTTGTGGTCAGGTTTGCTGACTCTTGTGGTCAGGTTTGCTGACTTGGAAGACACGTTTAGCTCCCAATTACATACATCAATCTCATACTGTTGATCACTGGATTGTCTGCTCCAGACTTGATTATTTACAGACCGCCATAGCTGGAGTATTCCTGAGTGCAACATTAAAATAAACCTACTCACTAACTGCACAGATTGGTACTCATGACATCAATCGCTGGATTGTTGAGTCAAGATTTATATGTCAGCTTGGGTGAGTGAGTGAGAGAGCTGATGGTTTCTGCCCTGCTTGTAGCAATATAAAACCAATATCATGACGGAGGCCCGCATTGTACATTGTACCCATGTGGAGAATGAAACCCCGGTCTTCAGTGTGATGAGAGAACACTTTAACCACATGACTACTTCACAAACCCTCAAACAGCTGGAATACTGCTGATCGCACGAACACACCAAGAAAATAAATCCGCTTCATGATACTCGACATTATTCTCACTGAAGTAAATGAGCGATCAAGGAACTGATTTCAGAGCTTCCACATCAACGAACAAGTTCAATGCTAAGTATCCCATTACGATCAGGTACTTAAGAAACAGGGCAATCAAACAATTAATAAATATCGTGGCGAATACATGATCAATTTTCACCCCTATTTCATCCAATCTATCACGCACTGACTCAAAAGACACATCAATTTGAGTGAAAATGAGTCTTCATTTTTTAGCTAGGACTGTTTTCAATTTTGCCTTGTCAATATACCTCAGGGTGATATACGTTGGGAGGAAGAACATAGCAGATCGATTAATAATTACTCACAATAAATCACAGAACGACCAGCCTTCTGCCATAGTATTTCTTTATTGCTGTAATTATCACGTTAGTGCTTTGCTTGTAAGTTTATTTGCTGATAATCACAGCCAATCAATACTGAAGATAATACGCAAGTTGCACCATGGGATTGGAATAGAATGTCAAAGCACCAGAAATTGTTTAAGGAACCCATGGCAAAATATTGTAGGTGTGGAATACCATATTGACTTTCTGGTCAAAAACAAATACTATCTCACAGGGTAAATACATCACCAATAGTCTTCAAACTTTGGCTGGATCTATTCCGTGGGCAATTAATCGCAGATATTCAAAGCTGATTGTAGTATGTATTTCAGCAACCGTTAGGTAGATAATGTTCACTTCACCAATCATTGTGTGTATTTTGCTGACTGAAACATGTATTTCAGTACTTGTGGTGTATATTTAACTGATAGCGGAGTATATTTCACTGACTGTTACATGTATTTCAGCACTAGTGTATATTTCATAGATTGTTTCATTGATGTTTACTTCATCAATCGTCGTTTATATTTTCCTGGCTATTATATGCATTTCACCAATCGCAGTGTACATTTTAATGACTGTCAGGTATTATAATTTCACCAATCACCAAGCTTGATGTGTATTTCATCAACATCATCAAATATATAATAGTGCAAAACTGAAAAAAGAATCACACACACAAATAATATTTTTTTGAATGTGATTATGCAAGAGGAGAAGGCAAACCCATTATCCTTAATCATTATCAAACAAATCAATGTGAACAATTAACATAGAAATACCGTGAGAGTTACAATGATTTTATCACACTACAAATCATAATCATTCTATATTTCACAATCCTTTGTGTCTGAGCGAATGACTGTTTGAAAGCTACTTTGAATATTATTGCTGTCACATCGGAGTGAGAAAGAAGGCACAAATTAAGTCAGTTTCAGATGTTCACAAATGATTAAAAACAATGGACTGAATATGGTGCTGGCAGAATCAGAAATACCATCAGAGCAGCTAGGATTCATCACCGGATCCTCTAAAATACAAGGGACATAACTCTCTCAACAACAGAGCCTCCCATGCCAAACCCTGTTTGATTTATGTGATGAATGAGTAAATGCTTTTCAATCAAACAATCCCAATATTCCAGTGGAGTGATAACTTTTCTTATCTGGACCAGACAAACCAATGACTGAAAGCATGAGTGAACATTCACTTGATCTAAACATCTTGTGATTCTTAATTACTTCAATAGGTATTACATCACAGATAGGCTGCATATCCAAGAACTGATACGAGCAAAATGTCACAAACTATTGCCCTTTGACCCTATTTGAAGGTACACCAATCAAATGTAAGTAATAAATACAAATCCTTCAAATTTAACAGCACATTACTCAAATGGGGTAGTCTAATGGTTAAAGCATTTGCTCATCATGCCCAAGACTGGGGTTCGATTCTCCACGTGTGAAGCCCATTTCTGGTGTCGTCACAATATTGCTGGAATATTGCATAAAGTTGCATAAAACCATGTTGACTCACTTGTTATGAAATTTTAACATACTTTAGGATCTATTCTTCTCAGCTGCCTCTCTGTGTGTTGGAATATCATACTTGAGAAAAGTTTCATAAATGCTTTGATTATTTCCAGATCCCTTCATCCTGCATTGACTTATCAAATGACAACCCATGAAGGTCCAGGGGTAGAATAGGCCTTCAGCAACCCATGCTTGCCAGAAAAGGCGACTATGCTTGTCGTAAGAGGCAACTAACGGGATCGGGTGGTCAGGCTCGCTGACATGGTTGACACATGTCAGCGGTTCCCAGTTGTGCAGATCGATGCTCATGTTGTTGATCACTGGATTGTCTGGTCCATATAGGTGGAGTATTGCTGAGTGTGGCGTAAAACTAAACTCACTCACTCACTATTAAATGACAGTTGAGGTGAAACAGAAATGAAAATAAGGGAACAAAAGTTTTTAGTTTTGAGCAGCAGTGCCACACACTTCTTTATACACAGTTGTTATGGTAAGTCTTTGTAAACATAATGAATGGTAAGACGTTGGGTAAAGTCTTTATTCAACTAAGCTATGTAATGATGAATGGTAAGACGTTCGTGAGTTCAACTCCATGCTGAGTAAAGTCTATATTCAACGAAGCTAGGTAATGATGAATGGTAAGACGTTTGTGAGTTCAACTCCATGCTGGGTAAAGTCTTTATTCAACGAAGCTTTGTAATGATGAATGGTAAGACGTTTGTGAGTTCAACTCCATGCAGGGTAAAGTCTTTATTCAACGAAGCTGTGTAATGATGAATGGTAAGACGTTTGTGAGTTCAACTCCATGCTGGTTAAAGTCTTTATTCAACGAAGCTGTGTAATGATGAATGGTAAGACGTTTGTGAGTTCAACTCCATGCTGGGTAAAGTCTTTATTCATTGAAGCTATGTAATGATGAATGGTAAGACGTTTGTATGTTCAACTCCATGCTGGGTAAAGTCTTTATTCAACTAAGCTATGTAATGATGAATGGTAAGACGTTCGTGAGTTCAACTCCATGCTGAGAAAAGTCTATATTCAACGAAGCTATGTAATGATGAATGGTAAGACGTTTGTGAGTTCAACTCCAAGCTGGGTAAAGTCTTTATTCAACGAAGCTATGTAATGATGAATGGTAAGACGTTCGTGAGTTCAACTCCATGCTGAGTAAAGTCTATATTCAACGAAGCTAGGTAATGATGAATGGTAAGACGTTTGTGAGTTCAACTCCATGCAGGGTAAAGTCTATATTCAACGAAGCTATGTAATGATGAATGGTAAGACGTTTGTGAGTTCAACTCCATGCTGGGTAAAGTCTTTATTCATTGAAGCTATGTAATGATGAATGGTAAGACGTTTGTATGTTCAACTCCATGCTGGGTAAAGTCTTTATTCAACTAAGCTATGTAATGATGAATGGTAAGACGTTCGTGAGTTCAACTCCATGCTGAGTAAAGTCTATATTCAACGAAGCTAGGTAATGATGAATGGTAAGACGTTTGTGAGTTCAACTCCATGCTGGGTAAAGTCTTTATTCAACGAAGCTGTGTAATGATGAATGGTAAAACGTTTGTGAGTTCAACTCCATGCTGGGTAAAGTCTTTATTCAACGAAGCTGTGTAATAATGCAGTTTCATTTTGATGATTTTGAAATCAGACAGGTATTAAACCATTACAATTTTGAAGTCAAAATATTTTGCTTCAATGTTTAGTAAAACAAAACACTTCAGTAAAACATAACTTTATATGGACTGGAGAATTTTCCATTTTAGCAAAACTGGTCAAGACGTACAAAGGTGTAACAATATGAAAATAAAACAAAAACTGTGTCCAGGGACATGGATGCAGCCGCTGCTGTAGGAAGAGTTCCCTACACTGAGAGTGCTTTGGTGATTAATTCATGCTAGATAAATATCATGGTTGATTATAAAAATAGATATAATCAATGTGTCGAAGGTAAATACTTATTTGTAAATGTATGTCACAATGAACTCAACACACTACAATTAAACCTATATCACGAAGGGTCATGGTACAAGGGTAAATAAACTAGCTACAGCAATATCACTCTGGAGGCAAGTGAAAGCAGTAGGTCGCTGTAGAAGCTAAAGTGCTACGTTTTGGCAATTTTTCTGGAACATATTCAATATGGCAGGTTAAAAGTGAACACATTCGGGAGCCCACTGAAGTACTTGAAAACACTAAAAACAATGTGTTGAGGTGTTAGATAACACAACCTATTATTATGTAAAGATCTGAGCAAATTTAACAAACAGGGTTCAATCAACATCCTTGCAACTGTGAGATGCACACCTTTCAAGCTTAATCAATTCTGTTGTGAAGTTTTTGTGGAGAAGTGGATAGACTTAGTCCCCTAATTCACGATCAGATGAAATGTCTCTAAACATACAAAAAGAAAACTATAAAATACAAAACAAAATATGAGATGCACATCTTTAGAGTGTCTACAAAAGACATATGTAACCTAAACGACTTTTTGCACAGTGGTTTTGAGGAGCAGTAGATGAAGCACATGCCTTGCTGAATGGGACGAACCGGCTAAATAGAACCAATTTCAACTAAGTTTAAACATAGAACGTAAAAGTGACAAATTTAGAAATTGCATAAAAAATTATGAATGCACACCTTTAGAGTCCCTATGGAAGACATGTAGAAGTTCATTCGATTCTGTTGAGCAGTTTTTGAGGAGAAGCAGTTGATTCCCATCCCCTATTACACTATCAACTTAGAGAAATTTAGCAAAATGTAGCCAAGTTCAAATGTCTCCAAACTTACAAAAAAAATCAATACAAAAAAACAAATATGAGATGCACACCATTATAGTCCCAAGAAAGCCCATGTATAAGGTCATTGAATTCCGTACAGCCCTTTTTTTGTGGAGCAGTGGATAGAGTACAATCCTTCTTTCGTATGTACGTGTGGACATGGATGGTAATATAACCCTAATGCCCTGAACCATAAATGGCAGGGGAATAAAAATTATATATTTATATCCCAATGCTCATGCTACTGCATTCATGTATCACTTCATTTTAAATTTATGACTATATTTAAGAGTGTTTTCACTTTCTAGTTTGTTGTTTAACTAAGTGAGTGAGTGAGTGAGCTATATGGCAGCAGTCTGTAAATAATCGAGTCTGGAACAGACAATCCAGTGATCAACAACATGAGCATTGATCTGCGCAAATAGGAATGGACGACATGTGTCAACCAAATCAGAGGGCCTGACCATCTGATGCCGTTAGTGCCTCTTACGACAAGCATAGTCGCCTTTTAAGGCAAACAAGGGTTGCTGAAGGCCTATATTCTACCCCTGGACCTTCACAGCTCTGTTTAACTAAGTCAGTGAAATACAAAATGGAATATGCCCAATCCATGCAATAGTGTAACTTATTTTAAAGTGGGCCTTTTGTGATATGCCTAAAAGCAGCATTTTTCACAATGTATTCCCTTCAATGTTTTACAGAAATGATCAAATATCATTTAAATGTTTTCACTTAAGCAATTACAGATATTAGCCATCACATATTCATGAATAAATATTTGTATTTGTAACTATACAATCATAAACATATTGAATTCACCTTGTGCAGCATTCACCCCAGATAATTTCTGAAAAAATACACATTACCCCTGGCAGGAAGTTTGGAAAACTAATTTACTACCCATTATCCCCTCCTCTTACCCATCAGTCTCTTTCATTATCCATCATGCTAATCTGGAAATACATATTATTTCTTCAGGTTCTACAAGCAAATTATATTTTTCGCAAACTCAACATCTTGTAAATAAAAAACAAAACATTTCCATACAAAACAACCAAAAACTGCAAATTGTATGACAGATTGTGTATTCTACGCAGCTGAAGACAAAACAACTGCAGTTTGTTTATTGATTCTTGCCTACTTGGATTTCGCTCTGTGCCTAGGTGTTACAAAATATGTTACACATTGTCTGATTTGATCAGAACACAAATCCAACAATATGAAGCGCATAATAATATTTCTGAAGATTATCATGTCCTGAACTCTGCTTGAAATGAACACATTCACCATGAACTGTTTCATCACTGTCTCCATAACAACATCTGCTGATGTTGCATTATGGGTAATGGAATATTCTAGCCACACAGTGAACACAAATTAAATATCTAGTATGAAAATTGTGAGCTACCCCCAGTGCTTGGGTAGATGTTTTTGAGAGTCAATCAACACCAAGTAGTTGTATTTTTAGATTTGACAATTTACATTTTAAAGTTTGTGCAAAAGTGGGAATAGAATTAAATCCATCCTAATTATCTAGAGTGCTAACTGTGGAATATTACTGCAGGTTGAGCTTGCACATTGGTTTTTAGTTTCATACTTCAATGCAACGAAAGAAATACACAGTCAGTCCTTAAGTGACTGAATGAGTGATTACGGTTTTATGCTGCTTTAGGCAATATCACGGACCTTGTTTCATCTCCTTCATGTATAGTGACCGAATGAGCGAGTGAAAGAATGAGAAAGCAAGAAAGTGAGTGAGTTTAGTTTTACGCCGCACTCAGCAATATTCCAGCTATATGGCGGCGGTCTGTAAATAATTGAGTCTGGACCAATCCAGTGATCAACAACATGAGCATTGATCTGCGCAATTGGGAACCGATGATATGTTAACCAAGTCAGCGAGTCTGACCACCCAATCCCGTTAGTTGCTTCTTACGACTAGCATAGTCGCCTTTTGTGACAAGCATGGGTTGCTGAAGGCCTATTCTACCCCAGGACCATCACGGGGTAGGCAAGAAAGGAGGAGATAGAAAGAAAGAGAGAGAAAAAGAGAGAGAGGGTGGGCTGTGTTAATGCAGGGGGCACAATAGATGAACTTCACACACCAATATTGGGAATCAAACCACTGTCTTCAGAGTGATGAGCAAACATTGAGCATTGGGCTCATCTCACACTCCTTTGAAAAAGAGTCAGGGAGGGAAAGGGAGACTTTATGGTGGTATAAGCGTAGATGCAGGGTGAATTTTGTGTAAATCGTATATGCCGGATGTATGAAACTATAAAAAGTTATTGCTATTGTCAGTTCTAGTGACCCAGTGTGTTTATTATTCTGGTTCTATCACAATGTCAAGTTGTGGAATGAACTAAAGTAAGAAATGAGTGATTGAGTGGATGAGTCTTACTTCTGTTTAGAGACAAGTGATTTAGCAAAGTGGGGTCGGTTTCAACTGAACTGAACTATATTTATGCTCTGACCGAGTTAACTGGCTTTAGAGGTACATGATTTCATGACTGTTAAGTACAACATACATAACACAACATTTACAAGATGTCTACATGTATGATACATAAGTGGTAATATGAAAATGTTGCTTGGTTGGGGGGCATTGCGTAAAACGATGTGTTATTATTTTTTCAAAAAATAACTTATTTACTAATTGTTCCTTGTTCATTATAAAGAAAAAAGTTAAAGTGGTTAATTTTGAGGATCTCTGGCTACAGTAATAGTTGTAGAGATATTGTTTTCTTATTGAGGACTAAGGAAGGACAAATAAACAAAACAGGAAATTCATCTTCAATATCAATTAAAAACAAATGGTACATATTCTTTCCTTTAGGGGTGTTTTCACCATCATCCTATTTCAACTCGAAGGTGAAGGTTTTCAGATTCAGAAATTAATGTCCTCCAATTATATAACGTAATGAATTCACTCTCGTATTTGAATTCAGAATTTTAAAAAATATTTTAACAAGCTCCGCCTGCAAATTATTCTGTGTTTGATATTCAAATCTGTAGCTCAATTTCTTTCCTTTCAAGCAAAATTTCAGCAACATCACACAACACGAAATTGTGGTAGTGAAGGCACATGTGTTAAGCATTTATTGCTTTTGTAAGAGTCAAGTGCACAATTACCAGGAACTGAAAAACCAAGAATAACCTATTTATCTCACAGTCCCTGCACCATACTTTTTCCGTCATTCCAGAGCACTTTCTACAACGAGTGAGTGAGTTTTAGTTCTATGCTGCTTGAACCAATGTTTCAGCTATATCACAGCAGGTACACCACAAATGGTCTTTACACATTGTACCCATGTGGGGAACTATAGCTGGATCCATAGCATGATAAGCAAGCAACTATCCCACTGCTGCCGAAAGATGAAGGACAAAATATCAGAAAAAATACACTAAATACAAATAAAAAATTAACTTTAATTCTTAATGCTGAAGTTCTGGTTAACCTAGTCATCAAGATTTACTTGATAAATCATTGTTGCAAAAAACAAAAGTACAAAAAAATCAACACACTTCTGTTTGAAGAGGCTTTCCTTGAGGCAAGCAAATTCAAAGAAACAACAGTCTTGTATTTCCCAGACAAAACAATGCCCATTAAAACAGACTTCCTCTCTGACACTCTTCCATACATTTTGATCATTATCTAATCACTAATCTAAATGAAAACAACATTGTTGATCCTGTCAAACCCCCTAGCCCCTCAAGCCGACCTAGTATGTGCCTGCTAAACCAAGGATGTCCAGCCAAAGGTCCAGTCTGCATGCCTTTGGGTGTACACAGCAGCAGGCCATGCTCCACCCCTCTCTCTGTGTTTGCTTTGACCAATGGGGCTCAGAAACATTTGTCCGATATTTCGGGCTGCAAGTCACTAAGCAGAATTGCACACATACCATTTCTCGGAATTTCCCAAGTTCCAGGATTTGTAATGCTCTGACCAACAATGCAATTCAAATTGCAGCCCTTGTCAAAATTCACTTGCTAGGGAATAGTTTGATTGTTGTGAGAGCACACAAGAGGGATAGCCCTCTGTAAATTGTACATGTTTTGTTGTACCTGCCAGATACTCAATTACAGGAGCCTACATTTCATGACACAAACTGTGAGGAAGCTTCATCTTTGTGCTTTGCCTCAGTTAAGTACTGCAGCACTTGATGAACATTAGATAATTAAATCTTGTTTCTACGATAGTATGACTTTAATGTTCAATGAGAATACAAAACCATTAAGAGTGAGAGAATTTACATTTAAAGCAGACAATCCTTCAACAACCATATAAGTATCAGTATTGTCCATCTATTGATGGTGTGTCTTACAAATTTTCCAAACATTATCTGAATGGATAAACACTGTTTTACTCAACACTGAGGAAAGTTCCAGGTATATCAGGCCGGCTTTATGTTAATAGTGAGAGAATGAGAATGGGTTCATGCCACACTTGGCAATCTTTTCACAATATTGCAGCAATATCATGGCTGGTGATACCAAAAATGGGCTTCCCACAATGTACACATGGGGAACTGAACTCAGGTCTTCAACAAGCAAATACTTGAACCACTAGGCTACCCCAGTGCCCTGTTGGTAAGTATAGCTCTTTATAGTTCACCTTTTCATGTGTTAGTATTTAAGTAATGAACACTCCAGCTCTTGAATGATCTGTCCTAGGCTAATACTAGGATCTTTTAGCTTTGTTTAGGCCTAGGGACGATAATGACTGAAATCCTGTACACCTTGCGAGGATCTCATGCAAATTATTGGATTTCTGTTATCTTGTTAGACTCTAAGCAATTTCTTTTGATTATTGAACAATAAATAGATGCTGAAGAGTCTGAACTGATATAACTTTGACACCAACAAGCTTTGTGTTTGAGAAAATAAATTTACCAAAAATAGACAAGACATCTGATATGTTCTGCTTAGGAACACTGAACACAATTCAATGATTATTCATGGGAATCTTTCCAAACAGATTATTAAAAAAAGATTTTATTCATGGTGTTTCTTATGGACCAAAAGAACAATCTTATCACTAGACAACAGTACATCAACTTTGATTTTAAGCGATTTGAGATGGTAACCCAAGAACGGCATCTGTATATATACTGGACAAAATAAGTTAGGGATATTGGTATTTATGTGATTGATATTACATCAGGGTGTCAATGAATAAATAAATCATTATTCATAAACCAGAAAATTACATATAACCCTAACTATATTTGTCCAGTATATAATATATAATATATATATTCTCCCTGAATGTATTGATTATTCAAGGGTTAAAAACGGGGAAAGCTGTACATATCTGGAACCACTGCCATTTGCTCTTCGACTTGACAAGATGCTCAGAGCCCTGCTTCAACAAGCGATCACAGCGTCAAGGTGATCGTAACTAATAAATTATCAAAATTAGAGAAAAGGTTATGAAATAAACCACAGATGCTACCTGGTAGCAATTATGTTTTTATTCCATCATCAAATACATATATCAAAACATTTCAGTAGTTTGGCACTACTGTACCAATGTAATGTTTAATGTGGATATTTACTTGACCAACCGGAGAATTCTACTTGACTCAGACATGTGGCAATGTTATTTTTCAATCCTCAGAAAAGTTTCACATAACTGCTCATCATTTTTTACGCTCATATCCTGTCCAAAGGATCATGGAGTCAGTCCTTGCTTAGGCTGAGCAAAACAAGTACCATGTTTTGACATCATACTACAGGTCTGAGTATATGCCGTTAACTTTTTAAGCTGATATCCTGTCCGAAGGACCATGGAGTCAGTCCATAGGATGGGCAAAAGAACTGCCATCGTTTAACATCATACTACAGGTCTGAGTATATGCCGTTTACTTTTTAAGCTGATATCCTGTCCGAAGGACCATGGAGTCAGTCCATAGGATGGGCAAAAGAACTGCCATCTTTTAACATCATACTACAGGTCTGAGTATATGCCGTTTACTTTCTAAGCTGATATCCTGTCCGAAGGACCATGGAGTCAGTCCATAGGATGGGCAAAAGAACTACCATCTTTTAACATCATACCACAGGTCTGAGCCCTTGATTCTTGAAGCTGATGTTTGAGGATCTAACAACAAACAATCCACTCTCAAGACTAACATGCCATCCACAAAACCATGGAGACAGTTCCCCCTCGTCTCTAAGCAAATAAAGAATTAATCTGAATATCACGATAAAAAAAATAAACAAGACTCAAATTAAATACAAAATTTACAATGATATGAAAAAGCTGCAGAATAATCCTGTGACATTCTATCACATGTTGCCTTCATTCATTGCTGGTGCATTCTCGCCTGAAGCCGACATTAAACAGAAGGTGACTAAAAAGTTTTCCCTCACAAAGCCTCTTATGGTTCGAGAAAAATTAGCTCCTAAAGGACAGAAGGGAGTATTCATCAAATTGGAAGATCCAGTCATTGAAATAGACAGCCATCAAAACATTCATATTAGCTAGAACATTCTCAAAGGTGGTGTAATCAATTTAATGACTTCTTTTCCATCTTCCTACTAGAATTCTGGTTAGAACTGGTCTTCAGCAAACCATGCTTGTCACAAAAGGCTGGGGATTGGGTGATCAGGCTTGCTGACTTGGTTGACACATGTCATCATATCCACATCACATGCATAGATCGATGGTCATGCTGTTGGTCACTTTATTGCCTGGGATAGACTTGATTATATAAAGACTGCTGCCATATGGCAGGAATATTGGTGAGTGCAGCACTAAGCAACAAATCCCCCCACCCAACCCCAACACCGACTCTCTACATAATGGTTACTTTACAACTTACCCACCTATTCATCTTGTTTAGACAATAAATTCACTTCCAACTGAAGTATGCCTCCTGGGCTCCATTCCTTCAAGCAATCGTAGTGCTAAGATAATCGTAACTCCAATACCTTAACATAGACTTATGACTGCCATAGCACTACTATCGCCTTGAGGAACAGGGCCCTGGACACAAGTTCAGGATTTTCATGATTCATCAACAGTTTCCGACACCAGGTATTTCCATAAATTGTCGCACACAACCTTGCACCAAGGAATGTAAGAATCGATCTACAAACAGTGAATGTGTTCACTGACGAAAACCCAATAACGACAGAGCCACATGGCCCCACAGACCGCCTGATTCTATCTCTGTAACATTTGCACCATTAGATTAAGACGCACATAATTAAAGGGTAAACAAGAATATGGAAAAATCACTAAAAATATTTTATAATAACAGGCCACCCCAATGTCTATAATCAAATAACAACAGAAAACATATGATACATTATCCTGAATATTGAATTAATAACTGACTATCAAATTCAATAATGATACATTTTGGGGAGGTCTCAATTTTTCATCTCATGCATGCAACATTCTTGCATGATAAACCTTTAAATTTCAGAGAGAGAAAGAGATGTTTAAAATGTAATGGAAGTGAGGGAGCACCAAGACATAAAGATACTGAGCACTGGCCACTAATTTGCCTCAAAGAGGATGAATGAACTTGTGAGGATGTGTCATATTCATCTTAAACTCCCATCAACTACAGCATTATAACATTTTTATATTCATCATATTCTCAATACCAAGCTGGATATAACTTTTCCACTATCTAGAGAGCTATCATAATTTCACAACTACATAAAAGGATCAATTTCCCCACTACTTAAAGGGATATCACAATCTCATCACTAGTGGGATATCATAATTTCACACAACCTAAAGGGATATCACAATCTCATCGCTAGTGGGATATCATAATTTCACCACAACCTAAAGGGATATCACAATTTTCCACTACCTACAGATCATAATTTTAACAGCATGTAAAGGGATATCATAATTTCACACTGCATAAATGGATATGATCATTTTCCCATTCCATAAATGGATATCATAATTTTTTCACTACCTACAAAGATTTCATAGTTCACTCATCACCTAAAAGGACATCATAATTTTCCCCCTCTCCATAAGAAGGGATATCACAATTTTCCCATAACCTAAAGGGTTATCATAATTTTCCCCATTACTTACAGAATATCATAGTTTTCCCCATTACCTACAGGGTAAAATAATTTTTTCCCACTACATAAAGGGATCTCACAACTTTCCCCACTCTATAAAAAGGCATGTGATAATTCCAACTCCCCACCAACACACCCACACAAATGGACATCATGTTAATGTAACCTAAAGTGATATCACAATTTTTCCTGTACCTAAAGCGATATCATAATTTGTCCCAATACCTAAAGTGATATAACCACCACCCCCACACACATAAAGTGATATCATAATATGTCACAATACCCAAAGTGATATCATAATTTCCCCACACCTAAAGCGATATCACAATTTGTCCCAATAACTAAAGTGATACCATAACTTCTCCGCACTTAAAGTGATATAATAATTTGTCCATACCTAAAACGATATCATAATTTCCCCATACATAAAGCGATATCATAATTTGTCCCATACATAAAGTGATATCATAATTTTCCCCATACATAAAGTGATATCATAATTTCACCACTCCATAAAGGGATATTATATTCTCAAGGGTTATCCTAAAAGGTATTTAGAACTTGGATGAACATTAACATATGACACCTTTTAAATACAACAGCTTCTTTTTCTTATTTTATATCATGACATTTCACAGCTAATTCTTGCTCCACCATCAGATGAAACAATCTTCCAACAAACTAAAGTGATCTTATGATTTACATATAGCCTGAGGACTTATCTGAATGTTCAAATTACTTAAAGGTTCATCTTGTTTCTTTAGTCTAAAAGGTCAGTATCTTTTCATCAAAGTAGAACCAAATCAATACTGAGACTCTCGAAATATGTCACTTATAAACATTAAGTTCCCATCAACTTGAAAAAAAAAAAAGAGTCAAAATCAAGGTCAACATTATCAATTACCTTGAAAAATAATTGAACGTAAAGGTAACGCACGCATGCACGCACGCACGCGCACTTCTCTACACAGTATAAAGAGACAAGAGAGACAAGGTGCAGGGGTTGGGTTTATCTTTCCAGTATGGAGAGACAAGGAGAGACAATGTGCAAGGGTAGGGTTTATCTCCACAGTATGGAGAAACAAGGAGAGACAAGGTACTGGGGTGGGGTTTCTCTCCACAGTATGGGAAGGAGCTACAGGAGTTGCATGTTTTCTTTTAAAATGATTCTTCACTGTGATAGCTAACTATGGTTATGATATATACAATAGTAACAGTATTACAATAGTGACCTTGTTTACCTGGTGATCACCTCCAATATATCCCAACAAAACTGGTTACCTTCCTACATTTACACATACTAGCCTGAAAAACAGAGAAGAATGTTGATTTTGCTAAAGCCAAAACAGGTGTTGGGCAAATGCACAAAGATGAACCAATACCTCACACACTAGGGAGACCAATCCCCATATAAAACCAGCATATGCTGATTAACGTCTTCACCATTCCAACAGTCAGTCAAACTAAACGAAGCAAATATACATGCATCACACACAATTTCAAAAGGTGCCAATATCTAGCGAGCAAACAGGAAATTTCTCTGTCCAGATGAGTTTACTTTTCAAAAGTGTCAAGACACATTTAGCTTGTCTAGAAATCTGGCAAGACAGAGTTATAATTCCAGGACAGGTGAGTGCAGCCGCAGGTGTTGGGGAACAAAGAGCATGTAAATGAGCAGTTCCTTCCGTTTCAGCAAACCATATTCTAATTCATCATCAAAAAGCTGCAGTTCACAATTAATGGATATCATTTGTTGGAATGCATTTTTATCAACAGAGATTGTACGTTGAGAAATACCTTTTGTTAGGAGAGCGTTCCCATCTGTGTTGTGTATGCTGTTGGTAATTGTAATCTAACTCTTGGACTGAAATCACAACTGGTGGTCATCATTCATGGAGAAATGTCTACTCTTTTGAATTTAAGCTCAAATGTAGGTGATGAATTTCAAGCTTCCTCTTGACGAAAAGAAAGACAAATGGGGTTGCAATTTCGGTGAACTTTTGTAATGCATTTTAGAGATTCATTTGGCTTTGATGTTTGTTGTTCTTCACTATTATCACTGTCATCATCATCTTCGTCATCGTCATCGTCATCATCATCATCATCATCAACATCATCAACAGCTGAAGCATCATTGTAGTCAAAATCCCGCAATCTGTTGATCAATTCAAGGATTCAAACAGATTATCAGTTAAGGCCTTTTTAGGGCCTTTTAATTCAACAAATTTAAGGCTCTTTAAAAATACACATAAAACACGTAGCCCAACAAACATGTGGTTGTTCAAATGTGAGATTGGCCATCTTAGCTACACTGCAGTGATTGTAATTTATACTTTGCGATGGTGATAAATTGACACACATTGTCATTGCAGGGTATTTTTCAGGCATGTTCCCTGTCAAATCACTTCTTGACTCATTTTGCTGAAATTAGGGCCTTTTCAGTGCAAATAAATGGTATTTAGGGTCTTTCCACGGCTCAGATGTATTTAGGGCCTTTTACAAGATTCAAATTTCAGACCTTTTCAAGCCTCAGTAAACCCTAAATTTGGGCACATTTCACTAAAGAAATAAAAAAACATCCTTGGTTTCAAACACTGTACACAGACAACACCCAATTTGTTATCTTCAAAATTTTCAAGTAACTTAGAAACGTCCATAACAAAAGTTTTACATATGTAGAGGTAATATAAATTGTAAAGTATAGTTATGCTGAGGTAATGAAAATAAGCTGGGAATAAATCGCCAATTTTCAAGGTATGCCCTCAACTTTGAAGTATTTTTCAAGCAGAATGTTAATACATAGACAGTTTAAGGCCTTTTCAGGCCCTCTGAATCTCCTCAAACCTTCATAGCATAAATTATCTTGGGTCAGATTAAACGAGGGTGCTAATAAAACGGTTCATTGTATTTATCAAGTCTGTAGCACGATAGCATATAAGGTCACAAGTCAGTCAAGATTTGCTGACCAGTATATTCTCTTTCGACACCTCATAAAGAGCAGGTGTCTTTACCAGACACCTTGTAGCCCTGACTGCGGACAGAATGATGGTTCTTTAACAAACACTGTGAAATCTTCACCGAGCAAATGACCATTCAGACCTTCGATAATGATCCCAAGCCCTTAGTTGATGTTAGACTCTGCAAACATCAACTGACGGAGGTGGTAAATGCAAAACCATAATTAGGGAAGGATTTAGTTGCGAGTCAACAGCTCCTGTCTGCATCCGAGTCAGAGTAATAATGGCACCCGGTAGTGGAGTAGCTTACCATTGTTTGAGGATGACATGAGTATAATGTTGAAAAGATTTCTCCATTTCAGACATGGAGTTCCAGAAGGGGTCCACTCATGAAAAGCAATGGAGAGTTTTGTCTAGACAAGAGTGCTGTGAATGAGAATGTAGGTACATGTATGGAATGCCTTTCACAACAAACAAGAAGTATATCGTGGTGTGAAAGGAATACATTTTATTTAAAGGGTATGGACAGATAGTAAGGAGGGTCACTTAAGTTGGTGCCAGTTTTATCTGAACAAGATAGTTTGACATTTGGTGAGTGTATTGTGTAGTTTGTCAGCACTGAATTTACACTGGCAGCCAGCCCATAACTTCTTTGATTTTCTTTATTCATTATTCAAGCTTTGCATTCATTCTTGTACATATATCCTTACCCTCAAAACTTGCAGCCATACAACTTGCAGTGCATCAGCTAGCTAACTCAGTATCCCTAACTTTACCAACTAGTATCTCCATTCCACTTCCGATGTAATGACCACGCGATATTTCTTGACCACCTCATTCTCCTCGCCCTTCAAACTCAACATCCTCACCCATCCAACTCAACATCCTTGCCCTTCCAACTCAACATTCTCGCCCTTCCAACTCAACATCCACACCCATCCAACTCAACATCCTCGCCCATCCAACTCAACATCCTCTCCCTTCCAACTCAACATCCTCGCCCATCCAACTCAACATCCACACCCATCCAACTCAACATCCTCGCCCATCCAACTCAACATCCACACCCATCCAACTCAACATCCTTGCCCTTCCAACTTGCCCTTCCAACTCAACATCCACACCCATCCAACTCAACATCCTCGCCCATCCAACTCAACATCCTCACCCATCCAACTCAACATCCTCACCCATCCAACTCAACATCCACACCCATCCAACTCAACATCCTCGCCCATCCAACTCAACATCCACACCCATACAACTCAACATCCACACCCATACAACTCAACATCCTCACCCATCCAACTCAACATCCTCACCCATCCAACTCAACATCCACACCCATCCAACTCAACATCCACACCCATCCAATTCAACATCCATGCCCATCCAACTCAACATCCTCGCCCTTCCAACTCAACATCCTCGCCCATCCAACTCAACATCCTCTCCCATCCAACTCAACATCCTCGCCCTTCCAACTCAACATCCTCGCCCATCCAACTCAACATCCTCTCCCTTCCAACTCAACATCCACACCCATCCAACTCAACATCCTCGCCCATCCAACTCAACATCCACACCCATCCAACTCAACATCCTTGCCCTTCCAACTCAACATCCTCGCCCATCCAACTCAACATCCTCACCCATCCAACTCAACATCCACACCCATCCAACTCAACATCCACACCCATCCAACTCAACATCCACACCAATCCAACTGAACATCCTTGCCCATCCAACTCAACATCCTCACCCATCCAACTCAACATCCACACCCATCCAACTCAACATCCACACCAATCCAACTCAACATCCACACCAATCCAACTCAACATCCTCGCCCATCCAACTCAACATCCTCGCCCATCCAACTCAACATCCACACCCATCCAACTCAACATCCACACCAATCCAACTCAACATTCTTGCCCATCCAACTCAACATCCTCTCCCTTCCAACTCAACATCCTCGCCCATCCAACTCAACATCCACACCCATCCAACTCAACATCCACACCAATCCAACTCAACATTCTTGCCCATCCAACTCAACATCCTCTCCCTTCCAACTCAACATCCTCGCCCATCCAACTCAACATCCTCGCCCTTAAAACTCAGTATCTCTATCTCAATAAAAAATTATCTCACCCCACCAATTCAATATCACCACCCTTCCAACTCAATATCCCACCCTACCAACCCAATACCCCTTGCAGTAACAACTCAACATGCCAGTCCACCCTACCAAGTCAACATTCCCACCCTATCAACTTAATATCCCCACCCTCCCAACTCAATATCCTCGCCCTTACAACTCGGTATTCCTATTTCAATAAATAATTACCTCGCCCCACCAACTCAATATCCTAAGCTACAAACTCAATATTCCCCACGCTACCGCTCAATATCCTACCCTATCAACACAATACCCCTTGCAGTACCAACTCAACAGCCCAGTCCACCCTTCAAAGTCACTATCCCCACCTTACCAACTCAGTATCCCTATCTCAATAAAAAATTACCATGAACTCAATATACCCACCCTTCCAACTCAATATTCCCCACTCTACCACCCAATATCTCACCCTACCAACTCAATATCCCCCACTCTACCAGCTCAATATCCCCACCCTCCCAACTCAATATCCTCGCCCTTCCAACTCGGTATTCCTATCTCAATAAATAATTACCTCGCCCCACCAACACAATATCCTAAGCTACAAACTCAATATTCCCCATGCTACCGCTCAATATCCTACCCTACCAACACAATACCCCTTGCAGTACCAACTCAACAGCCCAGTCCACCCTTCAAAGTCACTATCCCCACCTTACCAACTCAGTATCCCTATCTCAATAAA
Organism: Haliotis asinina; assembly: GCF_037392515.1. Taxonomy (NCBI): domain Eukaryota; kingdom Metazoa; phylum Mollusca; class Gastropoda; order Lepetellida; family Haliotidae; genus Haliotis; species Haliotis asinina. The sequence continues at coordinate 16,872,634 of NC_090295.1, read as the reverse complement.
AAATTACCATGAACTCAATATACCCACCCTTCCAACTCAATATTCCCCACTCTACCACCCAATATCTCACCCTACCAACTCAATATCCCCCACTCTACCAGCTCAATATCCCCACCCTCCCAACTCAATATCCTCACCCTTCCAACTCTGTATCCCTATCTCAATAAATAATTACCTCGCTCCATCAACTCAATATCCAAAGCTACAAACTCAATATTCCCCACGCTACCGCTCAATATCCCACCCTACCAACCCAATACCCCTTGAAGTAGCAACTCAACAGCCCAGTCCACCCTACAAAGTCAATATCCCCACCCTACCAACTCAGTATCCTTATCTCAATAAAAAATTACCTCACCCCACCAACTCAATATACCCACCCTTCCAACTCAATATTCCCCACTCTACCACTCAATATCCCACCCTTCCAACTCAATATCCCCCACTCTACCACTCAATATCCCACCCTTCCAACTCAATATCCCCCACTCTACCAACTCAATATCCCAACTCTACCAGCTCAATATCCCCCACTCTACCAACTCAATATCCCCCACTCTACCAGCTCAATATCCCACCCTACCCACTCAATATCCCCAACTCTACCAACTCAATAGCCCAATTCTAGCAGCTCAGTTCTCCTGCACTGACAACTCAATATCCCTCCCCAATAATCCCATCTGAACCCCAGTCAAACAAATTCATTATGGAGACAAGTGGGGCTCCGAGTGCTAACAACTTTTTGTCTTATTCAACCGACCAGAATAACAATATGGCTTTATCATGATTTAAGTACTGTAATTAAGCAAAATTCTTTGTATCTAACATTGTACTTATTGAAAACCGATTCTCTAAAAATACCTTCCACTTAACGACACAGTTTTCTGGAAACAAGAATCCTTATGATTCCTTAACAAGCACTCAACCAGAAACAGCACTGTTCAATTATTAATTCTTTCTACTGTAAAACACCCCTGTCCATGGAATATCCCAGAATATCACATTCCAATATGTTACACTCCAAAGAGCAAGAACAGACTAATATCCCCACATGCTTCGCTCCCCAAATCGCTGACTGTACAAACATGTATTTATCAAGCATAGATCTCACTGACATGTCAAAGGAGACAGCATTATTGACACAAACTGGTGATATTTGGTGCATACCACTCAATGCATAATGTTCATGAACTAAATGGAATTTGTAAGCTGTGGTTTAGTGGGATATATCATAGGATTATTGTTCACAGTGATGTTCAGCTGAATGAAGCACTTAAGACTATTGTTGTTTCAAACTATACGTAAATTGTAACTGATCCAAACATGGGCGATCTATACAAAAGACAAGTACTGAAATGCTATCATGATTTATAAGTCAATAACAGACACAATGGCTTCAAAATAATCTGAATCCAAACTGCACACTGTCCAAAAGTCAAATGTACATGAGTAAAAAGGATAAAAATGATAAAAATGGCACAGACGTACTTCATCCTTTAACAAGAAGGAGTGAATAAAAAAATATTTCATCTGTAAAACTGATTAGTTACATTACCAAGTTCAAAACAGCGCATGTCTGTTAAGCCAAACATTATAAATCACCCAGACCAAATACTATTAACCCCTAATGTCCATCAAGGTACTTAAGAGGTAAAAGGAGTCAGCATTATGCATGAGTGATCTCCCCTTTGTTAGCTCTTTTGACACCAGGGGCCCCTGTGGCACCAAGTTGTTTTCACCAAGATTTAGTCATATATTTTTCACAAGGACCTAGCTACATGTTTGTGTTGCTTTAAACTCTTAAGCAAGGTTTTTCATCAAACCATCAGCATTATTTCTTTTTATCAATAGTTTTTGCAATCTATAATGAAACTGAAATAACAGTAACTTAAATAACATTGTTAAACAACCATTTCCAGTCTTGACGTTCAAGTACAAATTAATAAGTATAACATATTTAATGTGTGATATGTTTTAGAGAAAACTAAATGCCAAGTTTTTTTTATAAAAGCTGTTGAACAATCAACAGTTTGTGGAAAAATGCTAAAACGTGCTGTGGTTAACAAGGTGATGACTCACACAAGCATGGCTTTAATGCCATAAACTAAAATGCAAAAGGCTTTTAAGAAATATAAGAAATCCAAAAGACAAAGAGAGACCAAACTCATTTTTAGCACAAAAAAGGTGTTCTATCTGCATCTCAGAATTTCCATTTTTTATTTTAAAAATATGTTTTATTAAAAAAAAAAACCCACCTTAATGCAGGGCACTTTGGGAGGAAAACCTGTCTACTGTGAAAAAAAAAAGAGAATTTAACTTGTTCAATTTTGGTAAATGATCTAGGTTTTGTGACACAGCAAATATTATATCAGCTTAAGTTGTCGGTCTTAATGTAATGAGAACGTTCAATACCAGATATTCCACTCATTCAAATAACACGAACACAAAACATACAAACATACATCACAGGTAATATCTAAATGTAGCAGAACACCAAAACAAATAGCAATTAATTGCACCCAAATCACCAGCTCATGTTCAATTCATAAAGTCTTCAAAGGGTATTGTTAAATTTATTTCATGTTACAACTCCCTCCTTTAGACTATTCACTAGCCACTAACCCTGTCGCAGGCTATAAACTTGCAGATTTACTATGGTCTGTAACACTTTGGTATATCAAGGCATTCTTGAGGGGGCTTTTATGGCATTCTCGAGGCACCTTGGACTAATGATTGTAAGCAGATCCCATGATTAACAGTCTCCACCTGCCATTCATGAATGCTCCATCACTGATAAACCGTTAAGAGCTGAAGCAGGGGTCTTATTTTATACCAGTTTACCTGTCCAGAACATTAAAAGTTGAACTTTGAACATACAAGGACCACCATCAAGGTTTCAGTTAACCCTTTAAAGCCCAAGATTGTTAATAACCCATTTGAATGCTGTCATCGAGCTGAAAACTATAGGATGAGAGAAAGATGAAAAACACGAAAGGGATAGAGCAAGAGAGGGAAATAGTAAGAGAGAAATGAGAGAGAAAATGAGAGAGGAAGGAAAGAGCTAGAAAGAAAGAGGAGGGAAAAAGAGGTACAGCTTGAGAAATGGACAGAGAAAACATGAGACAAAAAGGACGGAGAGACAGCTAGGGAGAGACAGCTAGGGAGAGAGAGCTAGCTAGAGAGAACAAGAGATAAAAAGAGAGAGAGGAGAGGGAACTTGAGTTAGAAAGTGAGAAAAGTAGAAATTATTCCAAGTGTTTTTAGAACAGATTCTCATTAATTACCACAGACCATATGAATCATATTAAACCATAATAATCCACAAATTCCTGATACAATAATGAAAGGTGAAATTTTGAAGAATACCATTTAAACAAAATTATTAACAATTTTGTTTTGTTCCTTGTCTTTGAGGAGACAGGCATTCTCGGGTCTCTTCATAGCCATTAGATAAGTTCAATATCAGCACTCAGAAAATAGTGTATGGCAATGACACAATACCACCTCTGTCTCGATGATGTTCCTTGCTACTTATAACTCACTGTGTAACGACAAAGCCTGACAGGTCTATTTTCTCAGATGACACTTTGGCTTTTATGAAAACATTAAATAAATTGAATCCATAACTATAAAATGTCAACCAGGGTTCAAAATATGCCCTCTTACAAGACGCAGCAATGAATTTAATCTTAAGGCAATTCTGTTTGAAAATGCCAGGCCAAAATGGCCCTAATATTAACATTTTCACTGATGACTATTCTCACAAATAATGTTTCAGCAGATTGAAACAAACATATGGGATCTAGTTTTGATGAGTTATTCTTTTCACAAAACATTATTATAGCCATCTACAGAAACAATAAAAAAAAGCTTTGAACAAATTCATGGTGAGTTTTGTTTGGAAAGAGCAGACGGCGAAATGTTGTGTAATAACAGCTGAAACTTAAATGGCTTTTACAATGAAGTTCTATGTTGAAAAGACTTCCGCACTAATAGAGTTTTGAAGGTATGAATTCCGTGGATGTGCCATGTGGCCACCATATTAGTCAAACCTGTCTCCCACACCGCAAACCAACGCTTACTCTTTGTGCTGTTAGAAAAACTTACTTAGCAGAGTTAGCCTGAAGTCTATTTGAGAGTCGTAAGTGTTGACCCAAGCAATCTAGCATGGCCATATGTTCAACCCAAGTGCTTCCTCCATATGAATAAGATTCCGTGTCAAGTAAAAGGCCTAATGGCACATTTGGAAATTACATCACGGCACTCCAACATTCGGAAATGGCTGATCAATTTTTATTTTTTTCACTTGAGTGATATATTTTTTTCATTTTCTCTCCAAGCGAAAGCAACATCCTGCAGATTTTGAAAGTAAACTGTAGAAACTGGAATGCTGTTGTGAAATACATCGTTACGGAAGAAATCAAATGTAACCTTTTTATTGTGGAGAAATGACAGTTGCATTGAAATATGATCAAATTAGAAAAATGAAATGGAATCCCTATTTTGAAACTGCCATCAAGGAAATAATATTTGCTGAATCATAAAGATTGAGAATGGGGCTTTATTTTCAACATATTTCAGAACTGCTTGCAAACATATTTCACTTACAATTCGAATCAATAATGGAAATAGTCTCAGGGTAACCATTTAATCTTCTCACCGGAATTCATTAAATCTTATCTTGCACTGCCCTTATACAGAGTATAACAATTACATTTCACAGGTTAACACCGTCTTCATTACTTTCCATTTTTTTGCTTGATCATGAAACCTCTGTTCAGGCAATTTTATGAGCAGAAATAATCAAACAGTTCAAATAAAATCTTTTCTAGTGTTCAGTAAATTACACAAAGGAGCTCCGAGTTCTTAGACCTTCCTTCTCGATGCATACAAGTGAAGTGGATTGTGGAACAATATTCTGAAATTTCCAATTAACTTTTCCCAAAAGAAAAATAGTTTGTGAGGAAATCTGGAGTGAATTGAGAATGTACATAGCCATCTTGAAGTAATGATTCTATTAGCGAATACAGTAAAGAGCATCTTATCATCATTGGTGGATCTAACCTCATCATTTTTGTTTTTGATGTTTTCAACTTCAAGAGAACAGCTAATTTATGCTAATTTTGTTAAGTACAATGTCTGCTTAATGAACTTAAAAAGGTAATTTCAATAAGGTAATAAAAAAGCCAAGTAAAGTAAATTGGCAGATTTTTTAGGTTGTTCATAAACAAGATTAGCTGGTACAGTTGGAACATCGAGAGCATTCTGCTGATGTTGTCACATCAAGATACATTGCATGGTTATTCAATACAGTCTGACGCATGCTTCTTTGTAGCAATGTCATCCAAACTAATGTGAGCTTGATGATTAGGATTCGTTAATTCCACAGCCAAGAAATCAGCTGCAAAACTGATAATATGGACCACACTTGTCAAGAAATGGGCTTCACACATTAGGGAATCAAACCTGGACCACTGGTGTGACAAGCAAACACTTTAACCTCCAGACTACCCGACTACTTCCTGTAAGATAAATCACAGAAAGCTAAAAGCCTACCTTTTATTGCTTGTCAACAGACAGCATGCATCAGCCTTGTCTTAGATCATCACCTGAAAGAAAAGAGAATAAGATTTTGAAAAGAAGCACAAAATTTTCTTTCCCCTACGAAGCTATAAAATATGTGCTCATAAAAGAAACAGCAAAATACCTCAATCCAAATTTGATGAGGTTCCATTTCAGTGTGTTAAACTCAGTGAGTTTAGTTTTACGCCACACTAACCAGTATACCAGCTATGTGGCGGCAGTCTGTAAATCTCGAGTCTTGGCCAGACAATCCAGTGTTCACCATCATGAAAATATGTGATTACTGAAAATTCTTTAAGAAGTATTTATCAAAACAACAACAACATCGAACACTTTAGGTCACATTTATCAGGTTTCACAAATTGAGTGCGTGAGTGAGTAAGTATGGTTTTACACTGCTTTTAGCAATATTCCAGCAATGAAGGGGACACCAAAAATAGGCTTCACACATTGTACTCAAATGGGATAGAACCCAGGTCTTCAGCATGAGGAGCAAACACATAAACTACTTGGCTACCCCACTCACCCTTTCACACCTTACTGTTCTTGAAGTAAGCATCACAATGAAGATCCAAGTTCAATTCCCCATGGGTTCATTGTATGAAGTGTTTTTCAGTGTCAAGCAAGAAACACACTCTGTTGCCATCAATAGTTTTCAACAGTCATAATTTTTACCATTTTCAGTCTTCTTTGTCCAACAGATTCTGCCTAGTCAGAAAATATAGTGTCTTTTTTTGTCTTGGTGTGGACATTATATTTTGTATGGTAAGCTTTTTCACAATTCAAAACAATATGTATTAAGAAGTGTAATATGCACGATAACATAATTATTGGCTTTCTTCTGTGCTACAACAAAAACTACCACAAAAAAAAACACAACAGCCAACAGCAAAAGGTTAGAAAGCTCACATGTTGAGCTTACAACTAACCCAAAACTTTCAAAGAAGAAAAGTTTCTTTTGAATGAAAAAACAAAGACAGATAAATATTATCTTTCTCCCACAAACATGTTACATAAACACCCGAAAGTGTTATTCACTTAAACCAACACATGCTCACAGAAGGGAATGTAGGAGAGTAAATAGGAAACAACACTATACTCCTTATCGACCACCTGTCTGCCACCAGGGCACTACCAACAGGGCAACACTTACAACAGGGCAAAAGACTGCAAGGAATTCTTGTCAACCTCTGGTTCTCGTATCCTACAGATCAAACTTTGTATCACCTAGATGGCGCCAGTGATGCTATTTCGTATTTATGAACAAAGGAATCAATGAAGAACTAGACAAAATTGGTGGAAAAAATTGCTTTAGTGGTAAAACAAGTGATCAGTTATTTCACTTGAGATGCTGTATTTCGTGCAACAACAGTAATTGGATGTCCAAAAAATCACCAGAACATATATGAATAATATCAATGATGGATTTCTCATCCACAAATACATGTTCGAGGGCACGCTGAAAATCATTAGGCAGCATAATCCCACAACTGTGTTGATGTTTTCTTACTACAGCAGAAGTTACAAGTCTCTGAAAAATATTTTATTAAGTTTATTGGTTTAATTTTACAAACAGTAGTTCTTACTTTATACAGTTAATTCCTTATAGTGTATCAATATCAAAATGAACGATGAAACAGGAAAGTGGACAAGAATCTTTGGAAGTCAGGCTTTTATTGTCATCCGGTTTATGAAACAAAATTCATGAAAGACTACAACTATCTCTAGAGTGATCTTCTTTTAATTAAAAATTACGTAAAATTCTGGCCGTTTCAAATGGCTGATTGTGTAGTGAGTGAATTTAGTTTTACATGGCTTTTAGCAATACCATGGCAGAGAATACTAATGGGCTTCACACATTACACCCATGTGGGGAATCAAACCCAGACCCTCAGCATGACAAGTGAACACTGTAACCACTAGGCTACCCTACTGCCCCTGTATCTTTGAAGATGACCACTTTTACTGAAGTAACATACAGAGCATCTCACCCAAGTGTCTACTGATATGAAACATATCAAGATGATAAAGTTGCTACCACCAGAGGCTTGCCAAGGATGTTTTCACATTTATCAGCAAAAGTTGATATAACTGATATCAGTAGACACAATGGTTAGATTCTATTTTTCATGACAAAAAATCCTTCTCAATTGATTTTCAACAAAAAACATAAATCGCTCAACACTGTATTACCACTCGACTTGCAGTACACCGATGGTACAGCATTGTCACATCATAAATCAACTGTCAAAATGATATCTTGTACGATATATCAAGTGTAATGCAATTTTGGATGATGAACTTATAGATGGCCACATTGATGATGACATCACTATTTCTGATATATCCTTGAAAATTAACACTTTTTGTGAAGTAACATATACTGTTTAAAAAAAGTAGAGGATAAAGAACTTTAAATTTGGATAGGAAGCGTAAACACACATCTTATGAATGCACCATCATTTCCCTCTATTACCACCCTAAACACAACGCATGATATGCACATGAACAACGCAGTAGCTCCATACATGTGCATGGGGTCCCATTCTTGATCTTGACGTTTCTTCAAGAAGGTCGAGAAATCACTTAGAACATTAATTTTGACACTCATCTTGTATCACACATTTCTTAGTGTTTGTTTCTAGTCGTCTGTTTTAAAATGAAAAATTGTATACATGAAAATTACATGCCATACAACAATTATCTTCCAAAAACGACTACATTCCAAATAAGGAAGTGTAAATGGTGATGCACTCTCAAAACATTCAATAATATCATATCGACATTGACTGACTCAATAAATCTCCTAAATACTTTTAATAGGAAAGACAAAAATGATGATCCCTACTTTTTTAAAAAGTATATTTAAAGATAACCAATTTTTTAAAATTCATTTAATTTTAGATCAACATCTTTTCTAGATAATATTAAATAGTCTTGCAACATTTTTTTCTCCTTGAAGTGTCTCATTTGAAGTGTTTTTACAAATGAATATTTAGTTCACACAAAATAAAAACAAGCTTAGGTAGTTTTAGTCTCTTATAATGATGGACAAGAAGTTTGTTTCAGAGGCAACAGAGTAGGATATCTCTTAATCTAGGTGAACCGATATGGTCCTTCTTGTATTTCGCACTGTGTATTTATCAAAAGAAAGTCAAGTTATTAAACTATCAGTTATCACACATACAATTAATGCATCAATGGCTTTTCACTTCTACATCAAGTAAGTGCTCTCGGCAACCCAAAACAACAATCCATCGATGCATCGATACTGTACCTGCTGTCAACCATAGGTTTTTCATGATCGTGAATCATCAGTTAGGCTTGTTGTGACATAGCAGTCAAAGCCCTGATTCTCAAAACATTCGTAGCCCTAAGAATTCATAACTTTGATCGTAGCCAACAAGTTAGGGATGGGGTTCAGAAGTTTGTAAGGCTACGAATGTTTGGAGAATAGCTAGCCAGTTCCCAGAAGCGAAGTACTACAGTAACTTCAGTTTATAATGTACACAATTATAACAAACTGATGGATCTAATATTTTTATCCTGGGCCATTTGCTTAATTTTCTAGCGGCAATGTGTACAATGAACATGGATTTTTCAAGTTTATTGTAAAGGCTGGATATTTTGTCTCTGGCCCTTGCACTAGTAACCCAATATCCCTCTCTTTACCAAATATCTGATAAGGTTTGGGGGCTCAAGGCACTGGTGCCATGGGTCCCATAGCAACAGTTTTTTAAGCCAACCCCCAGGGGGTATGTTGTCGCGTGACAGGGGCGAGAGGGAGCGTGGGACCCCCAACCTCGAACTCTTCCTCTTTCTGCCTGTACTGTCTAGGTGACAACAAGCCCTCTGGATTGTGTTTTAGGTAAGAATCTCCAAATTGCTACTAGGTCTTCTGTATTAGGTTCCAATGTATAGTTATGCTGTTAACAAGAAAAGTAATTGTGAGCAGTTTCCAAATTAATAAATTATTATTTAATTCTGATAAATCAAAATTTAAAAACAAGTGTTGTGGTCACTGTAATCAATTGTTCTTGTTGTGCCAATGTGGCAAAACTCATCTGTGACTGTCCAAATGTGCACTCGATGGCAAGAACAAATGACATGTACTCATATGTCATATTTGGAATTATGTAGTATTTCTACATACCGTTATGTCAGTCATTTTAGGATGTTTCCCCACTTGAGGTGAAAGTGAAGTCACTGTTTATTCAATAATAATATGATGTATCATATTATATGGCCAATAATACACCTGCAAATTGTAGCAATATAAATAATGTAATATCCATTTATTACATCTTATTAATTTATTAATTACAATTAGGTGTTCTTCCTGGGTAACCACCAGTGGCTTACCTACTGGGTGTATCGACGTGCTGTTGGAGCTAGCCTCGTATGGACTAGTTCGATCATCCAACAGGCTGTCATACCCCATCTCCCTTAGCCGCATACATTGTACAGGCCAGGTGTCCTGTCGTGGTTATTGTGACGTACAAATTAAAACCGGTTTATATATATCACAAATGTGTTCGGCATACACATTGCCCCACTTTGTGCATATATATGTATACTTTTATCCTCCCCGTTGGTCCTGTGAATGTGACTTTCATCCCACCTCAGGTGGGGATCCTATGTACATGCTTTATATCTGTATAACTGTTTTGTGGCTCTTTCTGCCTGTACTGTCTAGGTGACAACAAGCCCTCTGGATTGTGTTTTAGGTTTCACCTGGACTGTGCAGTCAGAATTTGCAGATCCGAGCCACGCCTTTTGTTTTAATACATGTTATTGCTGTCCTTTTGTGTTGTGTCATCTTTGACTGGAGGACTTAGCGCAGTAGGCACACTTGCCCATCCCTTTTCATCGTGAGACGTAATTGTTACGCAATCAGAGCAATTCACCAGGTCTTACATTATAATAATCTGTAATTATTTTCATCTACAAGTTAATGGATGACGTGTATTTCATACATTTTCTTGTTCCTGTTTGTCTTGACTGATACTTGGCCGGTTCCATTACTAAAGAAAGGGGAGAACAGTGATTTTCTTTGTCAGATGACAAAACCTATGAAAAGTTGGGAGTTAGATTTGGTCCTCAGTTACCCATGCTTGTCTGATGGGATCAAAGGGATCGGGTGGTTAGGCTCACTGACTTGACTGACACATGTAATCATTTCCAAAATACATAGATCGATGCTCATGATGAGTGGATTGTCTGGTCCATACTCGTTTATCTACAGACCATAACCATATAGCTGGAATTTTGTTGAATGTGATGTAAAACAACAATAAACCAACTTGGGTGGAAACAAGGACAACATCAACCAATAACTGTCAACAGACTGACCTGATGGTCAGGCTCTGCAACTCGGTTGATTGTCTGTCACTGAAATGCAGTCAGTGGATTGCCTGGTCCAGATTCAAATTACATCATACAAACAAAGGAACAAGATGTGAAAAAAAAAACAGCTTCAGTCACACACAAAATAAACTATTAAAAAAAAAATGTTTAAAGGAGAGAGTGAGTGAGTGCGGCTTTGTTTTTGTAAAATTTGATCAACATCATGGCAGGGGGACACCAGAAATGGGCTTCACTCATTGTATCATGTGGGAATAAAACCCAGGTCTTCAGCATGACAAGCAAACGCTTTAACCATGAGACTATCCAACCTCTCTTAAGAGGGAGTGAAGACGGTAGCATTACAGGTCAGACATAACTGCATGAAATCAACTGTTGAAAACATGAGTATTCAACGCAGTCTATCAACTATAGAAAGATGGGATAACATACGAAGTAATTATATTCATCTGAAGCTCCTGTAGACAATAAATTGTTTTTATTTTTTCACTCAAGAGTATCTAACCTAATCATTTAGGTATGGCCTAAATATAAACCCACATCTGCAGCCACTGCCCTGACCTGTTCCATTATGTACAATGAGCAAATTTTGTTTCTAAGTTCGTACTGCCTTCCCTACATTGCAATGAGAGAACAAAGGATGGTCATGACATTGCAAAACAAATGCATTTCTCGCAGCAAATGTAACATGATATGATAGATGTGTTTTCATACTACTTTTTACAGTCTGTCAACTGACTTCCAGTATAACGAAATTATTTGTAAGTAATTTATGCAATAGCTCTGATTTACCCAATGACAATCTGCTGCGTCCATCTGAAGAGGTTCCAGAATGTTTACTCAATCTAATGAAGAATGCATTTGTACTCAGAACAACCCTGTTGAGAATAACAAAAGCTGATATTTTTTTGAAAAACAGACAGAGTATTTGAAACAAGGGCTGACAAACATCAACAGGAGAAGAATTACGAGAAAGAACACAGCATCTGACATGAAGCAGTCTCGAAAGAATACGCTATGTCTGTCTGCCATGTTTATACCTAACCAGAAACAACAGTGAACTAATTTAAAAACTATACTGTTTACGGCTATCACGTTCCATTGCTGTAACTACATCTTTGCACGAATGACTCCTAAAAAGTTTTGGAAAAAAGAAACATGATGTTCTGCAGCTTGCCTACTTCAGAAGAATATTTTCAACATTTACTCTCTTAGGATATCAGTGAATACATGAATGTGTTTTGTTTTATGTATTCCTAGCAATGCTCCAGGAACATCACACTGGTTCAGGTCAGATCAAGAAATAAAGAAGTGTTTGCCACTAATATGACTCTGTCCCCTGCTGCTAAAGAAGGATGAAATATTTATAATATGTTTCCTGCTTTCTATTTCTTGGTCCCATACAAGATGCCTGAAATCACATCTGTCTGCATAATCACCAAATGTAGGTTGTCAACATTACTGGAAACATTGGGTACAATGTTTTATGCGGTACTGCGTTTTCATACGTTTTAAAAGGGGTCAGAGTGTCATGGTGACCTTGAAGATAAGGTCAAGGTCTCCCAAATCAACTGATGTCTGCAAAATCCCCAAATGTAGGCAGTGAACAAATTTTAAGACAATGGGTACAACAGTCCATGAGATATGATGTTAACAAGAGTTTGAAAAGTGTTCAAACTGTAGTGGTGACATTGTAAGGTCAAGGTCACCACAATCAACTGGCGTCTGCTTAATCCCCTAAAGCAGAAGACATTGGGTTGAACAGTCCATGAGATATGATGTTAAAAAGAATCATGTTGTTTTGGCCGGAGACAAAAAATATTTAGGTCATTATGTTAATAATGTACTTGCTGATATTCTGACAGTATGTTTGATGGCAGTCTGCAAATAATCAAGTCAAATATATTTTTATGCAGACCAAGCTGTGATTTGATGAGAGTGTATGAAAAAGTCTAGCTGCTCCCAACAAACTTGCGTGTACATTCTAATTGGTTGGTGGGCTGCATAATGCCACACTCGACAATATTATTGACATGTGACATCGGTCTGTAAATAATAAAGTCTGGACCAGACAATCCAGTGATCATCATCATGAGCATAGATCTATGCAACTGGGATATGATAATATGTGTCAACCAAGTCAGCAAGCCTGAACACCCGATCCCGTTATTCGCCTTTTAGGAGAAGCATGGGTTGCTGAAGACCAATTCTAACCCAGGTCTTCATGAGAAAAATTATCCAATAAGAGAAAACCTAGTGAATATAATGGGTGCCCAAGAGTGGAAGATTGGTGTTTAGATCTCCACACGAAAAAGTCTTGCATAAAGTTGGTACTTGTTTCTTCTACACAGCAATATGCATGCCATGTGTGTGTATAATTTATATAGTATGTTTTTATGATTCTTTAACTTATTTTTGCTTGTATCACTCTGGACCAATGCCAGTTTTATAGTGCGTGTGTCACATGCATGGATGCCCTACTCAGACACTAAACATAAGCCATCCAACCAGTTGTCTCAGAATGTTGTGTGCCAGACAGGGCAACAAATAGTACCATATTTTAACATGTTTTGCTCTGTCACTCGCCCATGGGCAACATACCAACATTCATGTCACAAATCATTATCAGTGTCATCATCATCATCAGAACCATCAATTCTTTTGACCATCTACCAATTTAAGAATGAGAAAAATTATTGTACCATAAAAAATAATTTCATAAATCAACTATCATGAAAAGGACCTTTCAATAAAATTCAGTCATTAGTGAGAAAATATATGCCACATTTCAGCTGTATCAGGTCAGCAATTCTAGGAGAGAGAGAGAAAAAAAAAATGACGGATACTGAAAAAATGGAGGCTTGTATTGTTGAAATCCATACTGCAAAAAAATATTGACATCAAGGCAAGCCATAAATAACAAAATATGAGCCAGGATGAGACAATGGGAGCTGATATAAAATGCAGAATGATTTATTCCAAAATCATCACCAAAACAATGACCCAGACTAACATGGAGGGCAGCCAGTTAAAGGGAGGTAATTTAACACCACAATCCATTCTGTTTTATCTCACCACTAAAATCTACCAACCCTTCCCCCATCTACCAATTAAAAAAAAATCTGATGTTTTATGGGCCCATGACTTTGTTGGCTACTGGGTGCAATGAATGCCTCTTAAGACAGCTCACTGATGTGTAATTGATTCAAGTTCCTCCATGGTCATTTTTTTTCATTTTCGAAAAGTCCATCGTCAATTGTCAAGCCCATGAATAATGATATGTAGGACTGTGCATATGAAAACGACACGTAAATAAACGTTAATCACAAAATGAACAAACTGGAAGTGACAGTCGAATTATTCGGCGCTCATCGAAGAAGAAATGTGTTCAGCCATGCTGAAAATCTTCTAATGTATTTCCCTAGAAATATGGCTCTAGGAAAATAGTTTTTTCGGTTTAGATCAAAGATCCTGATTCCCTCAGAATAATTACGAAACTTTATGACTCATATCAGGAGGAAGATTAGGTCATGAAAGAAAATAATTGATTCCCAAGCATGGGGGTGTAAGAAACATGTATCAGCAGGGTTTCAGGTTTTTTATGCCCAAAGTAAAGACAGTTACTTTTAGAGCCTGTGTAAAGTTGACATTTTTCTCACATGAAGAAGAAAAGTAAGATCAAACTGATATCTAACACTTGCTGCTCTGACTTCGAGAAATATCTTCTTGGAATCGGAACTGCGAAGTCAACACTTAATGATTTATGGCCTGACTTTCTTTATATTTGTAAAGGTTTCTGCGATTTCGAAGATCAGTCTGACACTGAAAGTCTGTCATCTTAGCGCTACAAATGATTGATGTATAGGACCATACACTGCCTTTTGGTAACAGAGTCAAGTTAACAAGAAGACAAGATCATCAACATCATCCACAATGGCAAAATAGTCTTCATGAGTATGTCAGCTAGTTATGATGTCAAATGTTTGGATGCATATATAGCTGTAAGTTTTGTTTAATGCCACACCGAGCATTATTCCAGCTGTCTGTAAATATTAGAATCTGAACCAGATAATCCAGTGATCAATTGCATAAGTATCAATCTACACAAATCGGGTACACTGACTATGTCACAAGGTGGAAGGAGAGTATTGCAAGGTCTTAAAGGTCTGCTCCAGAAAAGGGCACTAGGACCTATTTCAGTCAAAGTCAAACTTGTTGCCATGGAAACGTAAAAAAATATTGTATTAAAAATCTCAAACAACCAAATGCATCAGTACACCAGTAGACCTACGTGTCAGGTATGGTGAATATATACACCTGGAAATTAATCAAGCAACACCCCAATTTTTTCTATTGGAGCAACTTTGAAGTGTTCTGACAATCAAAATATGCCGGGTTGATATAGTTTGACACTTTTTTATTCAACAGACGATCTCTGACAAACAACTTAAAGGGAAAAAGTATCAAGACTTTGCTTTATTGCAACGAAATCCAAATTCTTAAAACTGTCTTAAATTCATGAAAAAATGGACACAATTTACTATTCATCCACAGACGTTGTTGTCAGGTGTATTAACACAAATGTCACATGGAAAGAAAGAACAGTCATCTGAGAGTCTGCACACCGACTTTCATCAATATCTAGTGTGTCCTCCCTGCGCACGCACCACCGATTCCAGACGCCTCCTCATTCCTTGGATGAGTCTCCGGATCTGATTCTGGGGGATCCTGTTCCACTCCTCATGCAGGGCAGCCGTCAATTCGTTGAGATTATGGACTGGTGGGTCTCTCTGCCTCACACGACGGCCAATAAAGTCCCACAAATGTTCAATGGGGTTGAGGTCAGGGCTCATGGCAGGCCATGGAATTCTGTCAATTGCATTTTGCCGCAAAAAATCATTTACAGCATGCGCCCTGTGAGGTCTAGCATTGTCGTCCATAAATATGGGTCTCGTTGCCAGAGGATGGTTCTCAAAATGAGGTACCACAGCCCTGTCAAGAACCTCCTGTTGGTAACGAACACCGTTAAGGTTGCCACGGATGGTAATGATATCCAACTTGCAGTTCATGGAAATGCACCCCCATACCATAACGGAACCTCCCCCAAAGGCCACAGTCTCCTGGATGTTCCGTGGAGCCATTGCTGTGTTCCTCTGCCTCCAGACCCGAGTACGACCGTCCACCATGTGCAGCAAGAACCGGCTCTCATCTGAGAAATGGACCTTCCTCCAAGAGGCAATGTTCCAGTGCAAACGGTCATTACACCAGGCCAGTCGGGCTGCCTTATGGGCTGGAGACAGTCTGGGTCGCTTGATTGGCCTCCTTGCCCGGTATCCTGCAGCTTTCAGACGATTCCGAACAGTCCTGTTCGAGATGGGTCTCCCTGGAAGCCACTCCTGTCTCAACCGAGAGCTCGAGTCGAAGGACCTGCGCCGTACAAGTCTCAGTAAAGCTCTGTCCTCCCGGACTGTGGTCTTCCTGGGTCTTCCTGGTCTAGGCAGGTCTTTAACTTCATTAGTGGCCCGGTATTTTTTCAAAAGTTTTGAAATTATGGAATGATGTCGTCCGATTTGAGTCCCGATTTGTCTTAGAGACATACCAGCATTCCTCATGCCGATTATTTGCCAACGAGTGGCCTCTGATAATTTCCTACGTGCCATGACATTGAAATGAATGAAAAACCGAATGCAATCGACAACCTGCGCTTGTAAACACCCCAGGGAAAAAGTGCATTTTTCGAAAGTTGAGGTTAAAGCAATGCACGTGCGCTGTGCAAGCTTCACGCGCGTCATATCAACCCATGAAAAGCTCATGCTGTATGTCAATACATCAAAATTGAATAATCAATCATCAAAATTACTTCGTTAAACTTTGTTAAGTTTTTATGTGTCTTTGAATTTGGTGTTGCTTAATTAATTTCCATATGTATATATTGAATGGTTTTATAGTCATGTTCCAGACTAGATGACATCCTCAAAGTCACAGTCCAAGTCATGTTTCCACGGAAACTGCAAACAAATATAATTCATTTCTAGGTAACAAAAATGGATCATGGTTCACAAATTAAGAAATCACAAAAACCTGTAAATAGCAAAAGGCACCATTTTAGCTTCTGACTGGTATATCTACCAAGTTATGCAGAAAAATAAATAACAGATTTTGAGTTCTGCTCCGGAAACAAAGCCCATCCCTCCATTTTGAGACTAAGTTCGAAATGTTTCCATTGAAACTGGGAAAATATATCACAAAAACCTGTAAGTACCAAAAGGCACCACTTTAAGTTCTTAGGTTCTGACTCATGTATGTAATAAGTTTTGCAGAAAAATATTGAACGGTTTTGGAGTTCTGCTCTGGAAAATGATAAATCACAAAAGCCTGTCCATAGCAAAAGGCACCACTTTGGGGTCTGCCACACATATCTACCAAGTTTTGTAGAAAAGTATTGAACGGTTTGTGAGTTCTGCTCCGCCCATCCCTCCATTTTGAGACTAAGTCGGAAACATTTCCATGGAAACTGAGAAAATAATAAATAAAAAAACCTGTAAAGACCAATAGGCACCATTTTAGCTTCTGATTGGTATATCTAAAAGTTTTGCAGAAAAATAAAGAACAGATTTTGAGTTCTGCTCCGGAAATGAGGCTGATTCGTCCAATTTGAGAAATAATCAGAAACGTTTCCATTGAAACCTGGAAAATAATATATCACAAAAACCTGTAAGTAAAAGGCACCACTTTAGGGTTCTGACTGATGTATGTAACAAGTTTTGTAGAAAAATATTGAAAGGTTTTTAGTTCTGCTCCAGAAACAAAGCCCATCCCTCCATTTTTGGGTTAAGTCCAAAACATTTTCATTGAAACCATGAAAATAATAAAGCACAAAAACCTGTAAATAGCAAAAAGCACCACTTTGGGGTCTGCCACACATACCTACCAAGTTTTGCAGAAATATATTTAGAAGTTTTTGAGTTCTGCTCCGAAAACAAAGCCCATTCCTCCATTTTGAGGCAAAGTCCGAAACATTTCCATGGCAACAGAGAAAATTATAAATGACAAAAACCTGTAAAGAGCAAAAGGCACCACTTTGGAATCTGCCACACATATCTAACAACTTTTGCTGACAGATATTACAAAGGTTTTGAGATGTGCTTCGGAAATGGAACACACCTCTCAATTTTGAGTCTATGTCTGAAACGTTTCCATGAAAACCAAGAAAATATAATAAATCACAAAAACTTGTAAATAGCAAAATGCACCTCTTTAGGTTCCAATTGACATATCTACCATGTTTTGCAGAAAAAATATTGAACGGTTTTTGAGTTCTGCTCTGGAAAGGAAGCCCACCCCACCATTAGATTAAAACCAATATGTTCAACGTTAAAGAAAAAATATAAATGCCAAAAATGTGTAAATGGCAAAAGGCACAACCAGGCCCCCCTAAGTAATTGAAGGAATTACAGCAAATTTGAAGGAATTGCATCTCAAATGTAAACAAACGCAGCCCACTCGCGAAACAATTGCAGCGATATCGGTAGTTTAGTGGTAATAACAGAAACATCTCAACATCGAAGTCGTGCCGATGATTACGAACGTGCGCTAGATATAACATCATTTTTTTGTAAAATGTGTTTAAAGTTTTCAATTCCACCTCATAGAAAGAAAAATTATGGCTCATAAACCTCTTCATGGCGCACGTAATCATCGGCACGACTCCGATGTTCAGGTGTAAACAATCTCCAGGGGCATGACTTGTGACACTCTTCTAGAGTGACTATCTTTTCCTAAAAACATAAGCTATTGTCACGATAACACATCATACTTAAACGCATTCAACACGGGTGGTCAAAGATGGATAAGTATAAAAATGTAATAGTAGGAACTAAAAACACAACTCACCGAGACGGGTGTTTCTTCCAACCACGCCATGTTTTGCTGCGTGAGTTTCCGCTCACGACCAAAAAATCTCCGAAGATGGCCGAGCATGTTTCCAGTATTACCGACATTGCTTCCGATAGGGCCGATGTGTTTCTGTTATTACTGCTAAACTAAAAATATCGCTGCAATTGTTTCGCGAGTGGGCTGTGTTTGTTTACATTTGAGATGCAATTCCTTCAAATTTGCTGTAATTCCTTCAATTACTTAGGGGGCCTGACAACCATAGGTTAAGATTATTATATCTATCAAGTTTGGTCTAAAGATATTGAACGGTTTCTGAGTTATGCTCCGGAAATAAAATGATTACGGATGGATGGACAAAACGTTATTACATACGGTTGTAGGAAGGTAAGTTTCATGTCCTTAAATCGAACCATGGATTAAGTCACTTCACATGATAAGTGTACATGTACTTAGTACCCGCCCTGATATAAGTACATGGATGAGTATGGTTTTATGCTAACAAAACTCAAGGACAAAAAATGGGGACGCCAAAAATAGGATGAACACATTGTACAATGTCAGGAATCAAACATGGGTTTTGGGTGTGAGGACTGAAATCTTTAAACACAAGGTTACCCCACTGCCCCTGACACTGTTCAGTAACACCCTCAGTATAGCAGAGACAGTAAAGTTGTCAGTGTAAGAAATATTTCAGCTGTGTCATGTTATCCTGAAAACAAAACAGTCCGGACCAAGTAAACCAGTGACAGAAAGCATGAGCAATGGTCCATGCAGAAGACCTGTGAAGACTCAGGTTAGTATTTACAGATCTACATGCAGGAAAAGTAGTTCTAAAGTACCGCAAAAGATCTGAGTGAGTGAGTTTAGTTTTATGTCGCTTTTAGCAATATTCCTGCAACGTCATGATGAGGACACCAGAAATGGGCTTCACACACTGTACCCTTGTGGGGAATTGAAACTGGGTCTTCAAACGCTTCAAGCCAAAGACTACCCGATCACTCCCACAGATAACTCGATTAATCACTTCTACCAAACAATACTGAATGATTTAAATGAATTTTAAATGAAAAATACAAATACAACATTATGTCGATTTTGCAACAAGTCTGTACTAATAGCAGTAAATGGTGCATTTTACTAAAACCATATGAACCAAGTTTCTTTTTAAAGAGGGATTACACACATGCAGATGTGAAGACAGAGCAACATGTCTATAAGCCATTTTCAAATAAAATAACCATGATGAGATATCTCTGTACATCACGTTTATGCACATATTAACACATCTGGTATAGATACAAAAGCACTGACCTCCTACCTCTTGAAAACAGGAACTGGGCCATTATGCCTGCTGTACATAAAATAATTCTCCTTCACATTGGAGAAAGCAATCCAAAATGGTATCTGGTGTCCAAAAAATCAAAGCAACCAACATCAGTCGCCCCTGTTCTTTATGGTGTTGTTTTTCACATGTCATAATTCTTCTAAAGTCTATTAAACTTTGCAATAACATACTTTCCTAAACTTTAAAGTTGTCAGCGCTGGTATTTTTACTTTTACGAGCCAGAGTCTCATGATATAATAAGTTTCCAAGCATATTCTTTCGATCTGTTTATATGATATTATTAAGAACTGTTTCCAAGCATGTTCTTTAGAGCTATTTCTTGCATATTCTTAAGAACTATTTATAGGATATTACTAAAATCTGTTTCTCGCATTTTCTTAAGATCTGTTCAAACGTTATTTTTAAGATCTGTTCCATGGGTATTCTTAAGAATGATTCCAAGGGCATTCTTAAGAACTGTTTCCAAGCATCTTCTTAACAACTATTCCGAGAATATTCTTAAGAACTGCTTCAAGCAAACTGTTCCAAGTGTATTCTCACAGCATTTGTTTTGCCCTGATCTTGTGGATCCCTATGTCTTCGCACAAACTTTGACAAATTGAATATATGATGGAATAACATGTTAGCAAATTGAGTATATGATGGAATAACATGTTAGCAAATTGAGTATATGATGGAATAACAAGTTAGCAAATTGAGTATATGATGGAATAACATGTTAGCAAATTGAGTATATGATGGAATAATATGTTAGCAAATTGAATATATGATGGAATAACATGTTAGCAAAGTGAATATATGATGGAATAACATGTTAGCGAATTGAATATATGATGGAATAACATGTTAGCAAATTGAGTATATGATGGAATAACATGTTAGCAAATTGATCAAGTTCTTTGGAAGGGTGAACAGTGAACACCAGATCTGCAATCCTCACCTCACTAATCATGAAGTCTTTTGAGCAGCAGCAACATCTAAGTTTGAATCAATCCAAACTTGTTTTCATATAAATCTAAAATATCTTAAAGAGACTCAATAGTCAGAATTACCAACACTGTAAGCAAATTTGCCCCACCACTGTGATGGTCAATTGACATCTTAAAGGTCACATATTCTCTAATAGGATACAAATGCAAAACCACTTGCTGACATTGTTATATATGAATTAAAACTGCTCATTTCGATCTTTGATTACCTTAAATCGACCTTTTTGTCAACAGTGCGCAATTCTCAGACGCAAACGAAATTTCAACCAATAAAAGCGGAGCGTCTCCGTGACGTAATAGTGGGTATAGAAATGAGGGTCTGTGCAGTATTCATCTACATTTCAGGGGTTGAACTATTTTGTTTACAGGTTTGTACAAACCTGAAATCGTGAAAGCTGTTGAGAAAAACGAAAGCTATATGTTCTCAGAATCTGCTATCATTTAGTTTTGTCTCCTGCTTTGCCTAGTTTTCAAGTTACAACCCTTGTTTTCATAGACTATTCTGTCAAAATCACTTGGTGTCGCTAGGTTGTAATCCGTGTTAGGTGGTATAAACCTACACATTATTTGTCATCATTCACTTGATGCTCAGTTAATGAATTTATAACAGGTATAATTAGTGGTAACGCCACTTAGATTACCCGACAGAGGCTCCCATTTGGCATTTCTTGTGTTTGGATCGATCCAAGAATTAACCGATAACACGCTGATTGATTAATTAGTCTTATGGGGATTTAAATGTGGGATTTGTCAAAAGGTAGTGTTTATGTATGTACATTTACTAATCTATACTCAATACACTCTGTCGTGTCTGTGTTTATGTAAAACAACACCCTTCTTTCAAAGGATTACCAGCCAATACACTGATTGATTGTTCATTATTGGCTAACTAAATAACTTTTTAAAAAGAATGACGCACATTATGCAATTAGTTGGGTAACCAATGAAACTATACAGCAATGTGAAAAACCGGAAAAGATACATCATGTTTTCGTATATTGGACTGTTAAAAGACACAACACTTGGGAAATCTGCAGATGAATTATATATCACTTGTTTTTGTGGATATTGATGGATACATTCCTCAAACAAGGTAATAGCCTGACATTGCTCCTATAACTTTAGTTTTAATATTTGCATTTTTGTTTTGAATAAGTTGTCGTAGCTTTCAACAGAACTATTGTTTTCATCGTGAAATGTAATGATGCAGACGACATGATTCATATAGGCAAGCTATGAAATGTCCACATATTACATTCCTGTTATACATTCGCAGATCGCTTCTTTTTATTGAGTTTCAAAATACATACAAGTATGATTATTATGTAATTACTATAAATTAGGATTATGAGACCAAGTATAAAGATGTTTATTGACAAGTGTCTACATACTGGTGAGTGAACGTTACAAACCAAGTAAATTTAGCAAGTGAAGGAATTTATTGCACAGTATTTTCACTTCGACCCTGACCTCGCATAGGTTATGTTACAGGTTGTGTCATGCAAATTCCTTTTGGTAATGATTCAAATACATATTTATGTAGTTTTGATTTTCTAACTTGATGAGAACAAACCATAATCTCATTAATTCAAATGGATTTGACTTCACAATTTACAAAAATGGTGGCACCCTGTCTTGGGATGAATGCTATTTAAGTTTGTTTTCACCGACTTACAAAAGCAAAATTACTTTCTAGTGGTAGTAAAATATGTATTTTATTGATGGGCATTAGGATTTTACATGACATTGCTTTTAACAAAACAATTTCACTCTTGGAAGCAGTCAATATAAGGGGTCAATATAATATTACTTACGATAATATTGTCACTTCAACCACAACCTCGTTTCCGAGAAAGAAAGCGTTATATCCATGCAAAATCCTTTTGGTCAGCAATGTGTAGTAAGCAGTCTTAATTTTATAAACTCGACGAAACTTAAACTCCATTTTCTATCCTGGAAGCGTGGTAGGGGCGAACCATCCGATTTAGTATATACCACAGGCTTCCACAACACTCACTTCACACACACTAACAACCAATTTAAGCACAAACTACAGAGTCTGGTGGAGCATAGTGACACTATCACCTGAACCGAAGGAACAATTGACGTCAACACAACAATTCGGCATGTCTTTGGTGACATCGAGAAATCGGCAAAAAGACAAGCTTCCAACATATTTTCTATACATTTAAACGGGAAACCGTTTCTTCTATGACATCACTGTAGGGCTCTGGCGACAGAGTTATGTAACCTGTCTGTGGTTTCGTTTGCAGGCGAGAGAGAAGCAGACGGCTTTTTAGCAACTTTTAAGCGCTTGGTATTAATTAACCACAAGTTGTTTTTTTTTAAAAATGGAGTTTCGTTTATGACTAACAAGAAGTCTTTCATATGCAGGGATAAAAGGAGTACCAAAAAATTAAGTTTAGTGGTCCTTTAAACCTTAAAACAAAAATTTAAACAATGTCAAAGAAACCATATGTGAAAATTGAGAGAGAGTGACTGTTACATTATATCAGCAGACAAAGGTCAATGTATGTTGGTTTCAGAACAATAGAGATGAATATTTGGGATTAGCATCCTATAAGTAATTCAGCTCTCTTGACAAATGCATAACATAACTTCAACATAACCAGCAATTGGAACACTATGTTCATGCCAACAAAATCCATCACTCTGACAGATTGAAAACACTGCCATATATATGTTATCAATAACGACAATCAGACATTGTGCATGTCAGGATATGAAGGTAAAAGTTGTCAGGCCAGACAGGCTGTTTAAATCCTTGCTGGACTACCTATGACAGAGATAGACAGGAGATCAAATTAGAAGTTTACTTTGTACTGCCAAATCTCATTGCTCTTGACATATGGAAGCTTCCTGGCTTCTGAGAGTTCAGTTAATGTCATGTTGTCACATCGTATTTCCCTTTGTCAGACATCATTGCCATTTTTGCAGAGCCAGCAATTTTGAATAGTGCTTAGATGCCTAGACTCAAGGCTGTCTGCATTTGAAGACCTAACACCATTAGTGAGTAAGTCTAGTTTTATGTTACACTCCTAAATATTCAAGCTATATGACAGCGGTCTGTAAGTAATCAAGTCTGGACCAGACAATCCACTGATCAACAGCATGAGCTTCCATCTGCACAAATGGGAACCAATGACATGTGTAAACCAAGTCAGCAAGTCTGACCACCCAACCCTGTTAATCGCCTCATACGACAGGCAAAGTGGTGTTTTGTGGCAAGCAAGGGTTGCTGAAGACCTATTCTACCCTGGTTCTTCACGAGTCATGAACATCATTAAGTTTGATATTGTTGTGTAGAGGTGAAGAGAAATGAATTAGGCTGTAACGTTCCATTAGAATGTTTACTATTCTACAGAATGTTAAAGAAGTGGGTGAAGTGTATCATCACAATACTCAAACAATCAAATTCCACACGAAAAATACTGATGGTTGCGAGTGAGTGAGTGCATGTGTGAGTGTGTCAGTGGCAGAGATGCCAACCCCAAAGTGTTGCAAATAGTAGTTTCAATGTTCAGAATTAGTAGTTTGACCATAAAATTTGTAGTCAACTACATAAACAAAATCATGATGGATTCTGAAAAAAAAATGAATGATATTATGGTTACGTGGTTAAATAATTTCCGCAGGAATTAAATGTGTCAAATCGCAAAGGTATTGAAATCAGCCTTGCCAAAATTACGTTTGTTACTTGCAATCATTCCAGTTCAAATGTGTAATTAAATATGATGAATGGAAGGTACGTGAAGTCCGAAAATGTATTTCATTGTTGAAAATATATGTTTTTGTCTATATATCCGAATTTTAATGTATTTTATTCAAATTTTGTAGGATTTCTAGTGGAATCGTATTGGCGTAGTTTGAAGTTAAAATTCGTAGCGACTACGATAAAATCATAGAGGTTGGCATCTCTGCAGTGGGTGGGTGGGTGGGTGAGTGAGTGAGTGTGATTTTAAATAATTTCAAGTCTGGTGGTTAAACTGTTCATCGTGCTGAATGCCTGGGTTCAAATCCAATCATGGGTACAGTGTGTGAATCCTATTTTTTTTCTCCACATTACCATTTTTGGGTATACTGCAAATGCTGCAATAAACTAAACTCACTCATTCACTGGAAATGATTTGAAATACAAACATTCACATCTGAAGAGGGATGTAAGGCAGACATGATGCCATGTTGGTTGGTAAGAGTGAGTTTTACGCTGCTTTCAGCTATATTCCAGCAAAATCAATCACAACCAGGGGCACCAGAAATGGTTTTCGCACATTGTACCAACATGCAGAATCGAAAACGGATCTTCGGTGTGACGAGCAAATGCTTTAACCACTAGACTACCCCACTGCCTGGTTGTCCTGAAGACATCAGCTCCTGCATGATCTATCCTTGGTGAATACTAGAAACTCTTAACTTTGTTCAAGAAGGAAAAAGATGAATGAAGGTGTGAAAACATATAAAGGGTTAAAGTAGTGCACACAAACTTCTAAAACCTAACTATTCACTTTCTGACATGATACTTCCAGCTTAGGAAAATAATAACAAATGTCTCAAATGGATACAGAGATAGAGATCTACATGGCTCAGGAATGTTTGGCAAGATTCCAAGAGATACATAGACTCCCGGAAGTGCCGATGATCATGATCACCCTGAAGGAAAGCTAAAGTGTGAAAAGCATCAAGCATGACAAGTCCAAGACTGTACACAGTAAAGTATTTGTCAGGCAAATCAATGAAGAAAATCTTGTTACCACACCAATAAATGATGTTTCATATATTCATTCATTGCAAATATTTTGGGTAGTGTTTGAAGGTGTTGCCTGTCATGCCAAAGCCCAACTCAACATCCACAGGACACTCATACTGTTAGGGGTGGTGGGGTAACCTAATGGGTAAAGGGTTTACTAGTAATGCCAAAGACCTAGGTTTGATTCTCCACTTGGGTACCATGTGCGAAGCGCATTTCTGATGTTCCCCACTCTGATATTGCTGGAATATTGCTAAAAGTGGTGTAAAACTAAATTCCCTCCCTAACTCATTATTTTTGCTTTTCCTTGAGACCATAAAACTACCCCTTTCTTATTTTTTAAAATTATTTCATAACTGCCCAACATTCTGTGATGTCAGTCGTGTGGAGACATAAATGGACACCTAACAATAGTCAAAACGTTTTAAAATTTTCAATGGTCATTGCCAAGTCTCTGATTATATATACTGAACCAAAAAAGTTTAGCACCCTGGTGTAAATGAGTCTTCAATAAAATGATAATCCTGCTCCAACATGTCTGAAATTCAAAAGTTTACACTGTTTAATCTCTTCGCATTGATGCATGACGAAAAATCGAAATGCACATGCATTTCTTTCAGATGTTGATGGTAATCATGAGAAACACATTTTTCCTCTGTCACACAGAACAAAACCATCCAGTGGTCGAAGCTTTAATGCACACACATTAAGACATTCACGAGAACGTCAAAAACGTTTAAATTTTTCAAGCATGCCTGAAAATCAGCGACACAAAGCCATTGGGAGACGGCAGGCTGGTCAAACCTTTCAGGAAGTAGCACGGCATTTCAATGTGGAATCGATATTTAGTGACAGCATCTTGACGTCACAGGTTTACCAGTGCACCACAGTTGGCCCACGAATTGCAACATGCTACAGGCACTATTGTTCACCCTCAAACTGTCATGAATTGCCTACATGCCACCAGACTGCATGCCCAACCAAGTGGTGGGGTACTCTTGAATCAATGTCACAGACAGGCACATTTACAATGGGTACACATTCATCAACAATGGCATCGTGCACAGTGGAACAGGAAATTATTCACTGACGAATCACGATTCTACATCGATTTTGTTGACCGGAAACGTGGGGTATGGCGTCGAGCAGTTGAATTTTATGTATAGGAGAAAAAACGCCTCCGAAGTTTTGGTAGAGAATGTAAACCTGAGGGGTAGGGAAATCCCGAGGGGCGTAGCCCCGAGGGATTTCCCGACCCCCGAAGGTTTACATTCTCTACCAAAACTGAGGAGAAGTTTTTTCTCTTGCTTATAAACCGTCATTTTAAATATTGCGTTATAAGGAATTAGGACCTCACTATACCGCGAACATTCGGAATGACAGCAATGTCGCAACTCTAATGCACAAGTTAGAAAACGCACGGGATTTTCACGCAGTGCACGTGTTTTTTGTGAGTGAGTCAGTTATATACCACGTGGTTACTTGAATCCGCTCATTGCTAACCATGGCAAACCAGAGCGAAGACGAAATGTTTTTAACACAGTCGCAGTTTAAGAAAGATGATGACAATGCTGCTGCTGCTGCTGCTGCTGCTGATGATGATGATGATGATGATGATGATGATGATTTTCTGTTCCGTTTCGCGGCACCTTTGACTGAGGAAGATATTGAAAGGAAATTATCTCGATGTGTTCCAAGAACGACAAGGTACAAAAATGATTGGGCGAAAGGAGTATTCAGGCGATGGCAAGAAGAGCGTCGGACGAGGTCAATGGATGCAAACATCGCGCTGTCGTCGTCCGTCTTGACTGAAGACTTGCTGGATATGACTGCTAAAGATATAAATACAGCCCTAAAGTATTTCCTATTCGAGGCGAGGAAAGTGGACGGGACTTGCTACCCAGCTGTTACTGTGTATGGGCTATTCACGGCAATAGCGTCACACTTGAAAGCTAACAAATCTCCTTACAATCTGATGGAAGGCGAAGAGTTCCAGGACAGCAGACAGGCACTGGACGCATGCATGCGTGAGAGGTCCACAGCTGGTCTTGGAGCAGACGTGAGAAAACCTACAGAGGTGATAACTCGAGACGAGGAGAACACTCTGTGGGAGAAGGGGGCTCTTGGAGAAGGCACGCCGCAAAAACTCCTGGACACAGTCCTCTACTTAACTGGTGAGTTGCATTTTGCATTTGATTTCCCTGTCGAAAAGTCGGATATTAGCAATTTTGGCATTTACAATCAAACCTTCACATCGAAAATAAATGTGATTAACTGGAACAAAATGCCCGACTTCACTTTGAGGCAAACCAAACCAAACAAAGTTTGGATGGATATTTTGAATCCCGTGTTAAGACCAAAATAGATAAACATTATATAATTGTGTACGGAATTTTATTTTCCAGGACTTAACTTCGCCTTGAGAGGTGGAAAGGAACATCGGAGTTTAAGACTACACCAACAACCTCAGATTACAGGCCCACATACAGACCAGAACGGCCGCAGGTACCTGCAGTATGTGGAAGACGTCTCTAAGACAAATGCCGGGGGAGTGAAAGACAGGAAACTGCAGAAGAAAAAGGTGCGAGCGTATGAAAATACCAAGAACCCGGAACGATGTTATGTGCGCCTTTTCATGAAGTACAAGTCACTTTGGTATGTATTAGATGTTTTCTGATACATTTCTGATACATGTTATACATTCTTTAGATATACCACTCATTTAATCACATCATGCGGGTGACTTGACCCATACTGCATGTAAATTGTCTTATAATTTTACTCCCTGATGATGATTGCACGCATTGGTTTAGGGGCATATAAATGACAAATGCAAACATTTCATACTTAATTGATTCTATGTCAACACAATTTAACTTTCCAGCCTACCATCTTCAACTCGAGCAAATGCGTTTTACTTCACCCCGATGAAGAAACCTAAGGATGGAAAATGGTACCTAGAGTCGCCCATGGGCCACAACACAATCCAGACAACGGTGAAGAGAATATGTGCTGAAGCCGGAATTGAAGGAAGGAAAACGAACCACTCGCTCAGATGCACTGCTGCTACCCGTCTCTACGAGGCAAACATAAGCGAGCAACAGATTTGTGAACAAACTGGTATGTAACTCAATGAATATCTGCAAAACACGAATGAAACTTGAAGTGACTGGGCCAAATTGCAATTTGGCGATTTTAAATGCTAGAACTTGTGATGTCAACATGTGTTATGGTTAACATGCCAAGATCCGGGTTCGAATCCCAATGATGGCCCCAAGCAAAGCGATTACAATATCATATAAATTGCTTTTCAAACGGTTATGTACAATTTGAAATGACTTATCAAGATGAATTCTTTTATTGTAGGTCACAAAAGCGAGGCAGTGAGGGTTTACAAGAGAACCAGTGATCAACAACAAGCAATGGCGTCAGATGTTCTCTCATGTTCAGCTCCAAAGAAAACTCAGACGTCTGCGACAGTGTCGGTTCCTACTTCAGAGGGAGATTCCGGTACAACACAAACTGTCGCTCACGGAAGTGTTACAATGACGTTCAATTTCAATTAAAACACTGTTGTCAGAGTTTTTGTTTTTCCTTTCCTGTGAATGCAGATTTCGGTGGCTGATCGCTCCAAACCGGTACTTTCGGGACGAGGGTTTACTCCTAGTAAAACCTGGGAATAGGTTTTACTTAAATCTAGTTAAACCTATTCCCAGGTTTTACATTGGGAGTAAAACCTCTTACCGGGTATTGGTGCAAGTAGAAAGGATAATGACCATTAAAGGCAGTGATCAGAATTAGGTTTATAAGATGTAAATAACGTCATTGAACATGACTGATATGGCGAAGGGAGCATTATGATTTGGGCTGGGATCCATGCTGGGGGTAAAACGGACTGTCTGGGGAAACCTCAATGCGCAACGATATTGTGGTGAAATCATCAGACCAGTTGTTATCCTGTTTTTGCAAAAAAATCATGGCTTTACGTTTCAGCAGGATAACGCTAGGCCACACACTGCCATGCTAACCAGGAACATTCTTCAACAGCACAATGTTCAACCTCTGCAGTAGCCTGCAAGATACCCAGACCTCTCTCCCATACAGCATGTTTGGGATATCCTTGGCAGGAAGGTCCAAGAATTTTTACCCCATTCTGATAACCATGAACTTGCACTTATACAGGAATGAGCTCAGAGCAGTTGTTGACAGCATGAGACTTTGATGCATATCTGTGATTCAGGCCAATGGAGGTCACTGACAGTTGTGGCCTCAGACCGACTTCTCCTGTTTCGGAGTAGTTGGGAACACTGAACACACTGAAAACAGCTTTTGGTGATATTCTAGCAGTGAGTGAGTTTAGTTTTACGCCGCACTCAGCAATATTCCAGCTACATGGCAGCGGTCTGTAAATAATTGAGTCTGGACCAGACAATCCAGTGATCATCAACATGAGCATCGATCTGCACAATTGGGAACCGATGACATGTGCCAACCAAGTCAGCGAGCCT
This sequence comes from Haliotis asinina, assembly GCF_037392515.1. Taxonomy (NCBI): domain Eukaryota; kingdom Metazoa; phylum Mollusca; class Gastropoda; order Lepetellida; family Haliotidae; genus Haliotis; species Haliotis asinina. The sequence goes on along the minus strand of NC_090295.1, from coordinate 16,842,181 downwards.
GACCACCCGATCCCGTTAGTTGCCTCTTACGACAAGCTGAGTCGCCTTTTATGGCAAGCATGGGTTGCTGAAGGCCTATTCTACCCCGGGACCTTCAGGTGTCAATATTCTAGCAGATAAATGAAATGCAAAAATAGTATGATTTGCAAATACAAATTATTTTGGTATCATATGATTTATGTCCTTTTGTACATGATCATGCTAAACTTTTTTGGTTGAGTACATAATCTTGATAGTGACAAATAAACCCATTTAAACTGAAATGAGCCCAAGTGAGACGGGAGATAGAGATTCTGTACCTGAGGAAATCTAGCCTTACTTCATTTAGGACTTTGGCACTGCAGGGAAGGCAAGGCAGTAGGGAAAATAGTGCTTTTCAAAGACTGAGAGACAGACTATAGTCTTCACCAGCATTTTGAGATACTAACTAAAGTAATGTAAACAATCTAAGGCCAAATTCCCTCAAACTGGTGACTGTAGCATTATGGATGCTGTTAGATGCAAATTGTATATCCATGTTTTCATGAATTCAAAGGCTGTTGTATATCAGGGTCAAATTTCAAATAAAGTTCTGTAACATTTTTGAGTCGAATAGTTCTTTCAAAACAATATCTGAAACAAAGCATAACCTCTCAGGAAGTAGAGAGCCTCACTGAAACCGATACTCCTGAAGTTAAATAAGTTGTCAGTTAATTACCATGACAGCCAGGGAAAACCCTGACTAAGTAAGCCTCACTCTAGAAGCAGGACAAACACTTGATGCATCAAACAAATACCAGTCGTCTGCTACAAATCAATTCTCCACCCAGAACATGATTGTTTTCCCGTTAGTTTCGTTAAGACTATGATGCATGGGGATGTTAATGTCACAAATACAGCTATAAATGTTGGCAATTATTCTTACCGACACCCTTGCCACTTCTAGTTGTGTCAAGGTACTACATCACAGTATGTAGGTGGTGTTTATTCATGCTGTTTTTAGACAGATGCTTCTTAGTGTTTCATTCTGCAGAAAAAGGGTCTCCTTAACAGCTGCGGATGTATTTCGAAATAAATACTGAAGGTGAGCCAGGTCTCCATTAAATGTCTGATCCATTGTCCAGATATTAAGTGAGTGAGTTTTGTTATACGCTGCTTTTAGTAATATTCCAGCAATATCATGGCAGGGGACACCAGAAGTGGGCTTCACACATTGTACCCATGTGGGGAATCAAATTCACGTCTTCAACATGAACACTTTTAACCCCTAGGCTACCCAGCTTCCGCTCTAGAAATTAAGTCGACCTCGACTGATTCTAAATCAATCTTTTCATTAAATAACGGTCCCTATCACATCAGTTTGTTGCAGTTAGTCAGGCGATAAGGAATGTTTTTTTAAAAAAATGACCCATGAAGATCAAGTAACCCATGCTTGTCGAAAGAGGTGACAAATGGGATCTGGTGATCAGACTAGCAGACTTTGTTGATGCATGTCATCATATCCAAATGACCCGTGAAGGTCCCGAGGTAGAACAGGCCTTCAGCAACCCATTATTGACATAAAAGGTGACTGTGCTTGTCGTAAGAGGCGACTAACGGCATCAGGTGGTCAGGCTTGCTGACTTGGTTGACACATGTCATCAGTTCCCAATTGTGCAGATCGATGCTCATGTTGTTGATCACTGGATTGTCTGGTCCAGACTCGATTATTTACAGACTGCTGCCATATAGCTGGAATATTGCTGAGTGCGGCGTAAAACTAAACTCAATCACTCATATCCCGGTTGTGTCACAGCTGATGCTCACGACGTCTATAACTTGATTTTCTGCTCCATTCAGGGCTATTAACAGACTGCAAAAATATTTTTGTGTTAAACAACGAACAAATTTGACAAATGAATTGGTATTCGGTAAAGAAGGAGGTAACAGTTCTGAAATATTCCGGCGGTCTTTTCATAATCAAAGCTCGACCAGACATTCAACAGTATGAGCATTGATCTATGCAGTTGTAAAAAACACAAACTATATTGGACTATAATGTCAGCAAAATTTGAGATTACCTAATAATTTCAGTGAAGAAAATAATGAAAATTAATAAACAAGGGGAGGTAATTCACATGGTTCATATTCCAGACCACAAGGAAGAAAGACAACATGTTTGGGTTGACTTTAATGTTATTTTAAAATTACAAGCCTGTGAACTCAAACACAAGTTTCAGAAAAAAGGCAAACAAGTTATAGGGGGACATAGCCATAAGAAAATCAGAAAAAGGTCCATTCTAACCTTGAAAACACAAAAAAACAAGAAAAAAATTATAACAGGTCTTACATAAACTTGTCATCCAAGCAACGACATTCAGAAAAACACACGAAACATCAAGCAGCGGAAATTACTCCTCTGCACACTACATGCCTTGCCTTTCTTATCACTTGTGGACCACTTAGACACAGGAAACCTAAGAACACTCTATTACTTCCTTAGTTTAAAACTGTTGCATACTTCTATATACTTCTGGACATTACAGAACAACGTCCCCCACTTATAACTGATGCCATGATTTCAGACTGCGAAAAGACAAACAGGATTTAAACCGACATTTAAGGGACATAACTCTTCATGCTACGGGAGTTAACTATTCTCAGTAATTCCCCTGCACCTACCACTTTGGGCACTTGGCAATCAGTGCAGTCTGGTGATGAGAGGTCCATGATGACATTTCTGTTGATGAATTTAGGACAATTTAGATCTATCACAAATGTTAAAACTCTTCCCATCGCTTGTGCTTTGATGGCGACCAAGATGCTAAGCACTTATGGAAGAGTCTTTTACCCACTGAAAGAAAGATATCAGGCAAATATTCATTGATATTCTGTAAGTTGTAATCTACAAAATCCTTCTGTTATTGGAAAGATGGAGAAAATGTTTTTATTCAATATGGAAACATTGTTGGGTCATCTGCTGATAAATCCAGAGCTAATTGAACACTCAGATTCCAAAACTGTATCAAATCAATTCCTAGTTGTCTGGAGGACACTATTCCAATCACATACGAAAAGGACAAGCCAATCCATTTCCAATTTCCATGCAACATTTCAACAATAAATCACTGTACGACAACGAAACTTTTTACAACTTTTTAGACAAAAGAGAAATGTGTGTCAATTGGCCAATAAATAAATGTGTTACCAAATTTCATGAAAATTACCCAGAGATAAAGCTTTGTTCATAGCACTGCTCCTGTCGCTAATCAGACCAAGAAAGAACACGTGCATGAACTAATTCATTAAATGAGAGCTTAGTCTCCCTTGGGGACCTCAAACAGAAACTGGTAATCGCCATAACAACATCCCCTTTGGATGAGAACAGTGTTCTCGCCCCTGTGATATACAGCCTCAGGAAAGCTCAATCGGCAGCTGTTATTACACTTCACTGAAATAGCCAGACCTAACTGACAATTTAATCTACATTTCTTTACACAAGAGCAGATTAATTCATCACTTATTAAGGAATTTAACTACTGGAATTTCTATTTGGCACAGTTTTTTTCTTTTTTGTGGTACCAGAATAGCCTGTACTATTCTGGTAATTTAACATTGATCTGTTCCTTGAGACTGTTAGTTACTGTCTGTTTAAATGAAACGAAAATTATAAAAAATAGTCATTGATTTAGGCATCAGTGAGGCATTTTTCTGAGTTTTATTTCAAACTAAAAAAGTTTCTTCTGAGTTCAAAGAACTAAATCACAATTTCACATGATCAAAGCCTTTTGAATATTTTCTTAATTCTGAACTGAAAGAGAAAAAGGTAGGAAGTCTTCAATGGTGGTTGACCATCATAGACGAGACAAAACGAGAAGCTGAAAACTTCTATTTGCTAGTTATGAGCTTTGTAAAAGAAGCGACTCCAATTTATTCAAGTGACAATGATTAAAAGATGCAATCTGCAAATGGATTTTGAAGCAGACAAAATAAATCAGCATCAGATACTTGAAAGAAGTTTGTCCTTTAGACAAGAATTACTTTCTTTATATTTTTCACAAAACTAATCCACAAGTCATTTCTTCACACAGGTGCCAAAACCTTCATTTCAAGAAAGCAGTTTCAACAGTTATTCTGGTCTGTGTCCTTTGGTAGATAAGTAATGGGTACAGCAAGGGGATATTTTCTGTCATATTTGTTCAATGATTAAATGCTGCACTCAATAATATCCCAGTTATGTCATGGTAATAACCAAGTCTGGAATAAACAATCCAGTGAGTGACAGCATGAACATTAATCTATGCAAATGGGATGTAATTTGCCTTCATCAAGCCAGTGAGGCTAACAACTCTCCTATTAGTTGCCTCTGACTACAAGCTTGGGTTACTGAGGACCAATTCTAACCCAGATTGAGTATTGTATTGTTTTACTTCGCTTCAAAGCAGCACTTGCAGAATTTACCTCCCAAACACATCCTTATGGAATACCCACTAAAACATTTCGGTATGACTAGAAAGGAATTCAATGCATCTATATCTGTTCATATATATCTACATTTCAGATTTGTTTGAATGGATTACACAATGACATTTAGGAAGTGGTCAAATGTAACATGTGTTTTAATTACATTCTCAGTCAAGTACAGATCCCATCTGCGATTCAAACTCACATCCTCAGAGTGGACTTAACAGATAAATTCCATGTTACCCAGCTCATTACTTGAAACCTATATCGTCAACATGGACTTTTTGTTTTAAGTGTCTTAACATGGTGAACTCTTACTAAGTCCTTACTTTCCTTAATCTAAACTGACATAAACTTGACACTTGTAGGTCCCTGTTTCTTCAGAACATCATTCCCAAACTGGTTCCATGACAAGACACAACCATGGTGACACAAACAGTCTCACTGAGAGTGGTGTGTTGGGATTTCACAAGTGTGGATGAGATCATTTTCTGACATCTAACGTATCAACCAGTCTTGTTATCACGTCCTCTTACTTTCCCTTTGACTTCGTAAGTCTGCAGCCTGATTATCCGAAAATACAGAAACTGCCTGCTCATATATCAGCTCAAAAGTAATTATCTAGTTTGACTGACCTGTGGTAAACCAGCTGAGTTTATAGCTTCCTAACTAAGTGGACCCACACTGGGACAGTCCATCTGTGATTTTCAGTCAGGAATACAATCCAATCAATGGAAGTTAACGGTGTTGTCTGTCTCAGAGCACCTAATCCTATCTGACTAAAGACTAGTTGTCTGACATATATCACCTCACATTAGGTGTCGATGCAAAGACACTTCCTAATTCACTGTAGGTCATTGGTTTATGCACTGAGCTGACTTCCTTGGAAGGCTCTACTTCCAGCGGTTTATACATTACAAACATTTTGGTCAGTTCTGTTCTTTCAAGAGTTAGTGAGTTGGTATCATTCAAATTATATTGAACCTTCCCCCATCCCCACCCCACACCCATTCAGTTCTTGAAAAAACAATCCAGCATTACCAAGGTCATTACAAGGTCAATGCAAGGTATTTTGTCACAAAGCAAACCCAATGTTTCAAAATCAGTTGAAACAGCTTGAAAACTAAGCAATAAAAACTTAAAGTGTAAATGAATATCAAAGCAAGCTGATATGAACTGGCTGACACAGGTCATATTTTCTATGGATAACAACAGCTTCAGCTTCACCAAATGAATGTACCAAAGCAAAAATTGTAGGACTGTGTCAAGATGTGTGAGCGAGGTGGCCTAAAAGTTACTTCGAATTATCAGACGTCTACAGTGAATGGTCAAGAGTGAACATGGCGAATTCACAAAAATAGTTGTGCAGTGTCAGGTCACAGTGTTTGATGATTAATTATGGCTTTGGGACCTTTGGGGAGACAAGCAAATGCTTAACCACTAAGCTACTCCACTGTCCCACTGTGATAAAATAAGCAAATGCATATCACACCACTCAACATTTATGTAGAACATATCGCTTTCAGGTTTGATAACTATGGTACTGTTGGAGAGATAATCTACTCAGTTAAATATTTTTCAGTTGAAAGTGAGCATGTACGGTTTTACGCCGCTTTTAGCAATATTCCAGCAATATCAGGGAAGGGGACACCTGAAATGGGCTTCTCACTTTGTTTAAAATGAAGAAATAAGGACGGTGTATCTTGCTTTTGCACATGGTATATGTTTTTGAAACAGTCAAGTTAGCACAGTGTGGTAACAGGCAAATATGTGCCTATGAGATGACTGGTGATGTGTCAAACATGGGATTGGAAACTCACATACTCACAGTGACTCACTCAACCAAGACATCACCCATTAACACTGCGCTACAGAGCAACATTCATTATCTGGTCACATTCAATACATAATTCTTCAATACTGTTGCTTTACATTCCTCCATGAGTATATAAAAAATTACACAAGGGCTCAATGCATCAGTACTTTGATCTATCACTCAAAGCCTCCCACAGCCTCTTGAATAACCTTCAATTGCAACTGAGTCCCACAGTAGCAGTAAATCCCCTTATTTTACAGCAATCTATGAAGTGTCACTCTGATCAATATGCAAAGCTAACAGGGTGTCATGAAACAATCTCAGGCAGAATCACAAAGCTGTATGACAGTGACAAAAGCTGACATTCTCTAATCCTGTCTGCACGAGACATAATTATACCTGCAGCATGTCGACATCAAAGGAGACCGGTGCCATGTCCCATCTACAGACGACACTCACCCTGGCGCTGACAGCTGTGTTTGACTAGTCTGTCACAGGTGAAAATTTATCAAAGAAGGATATTTGTCACAGATGACAGAAGAGTGAGGGGCTGTTTCCCTACAGAAAATACTGCGTACAGGTGTCTCTATGACTATCACGCCAATGTTTTTTACCTGAAATCAGATTTGTGATGACTCAATACAAGAGCGAGGGAGTGAAAATGGTTTTAGACCACTTTTAGCAATATTTCAGCATTATCACGACTCGGCTACAGATAAGGGCATAATGTAGCCTAAATATCAATGTCTTAAGATTTCAAGCAAATCATATATAAACACAAATACCTTTGCATGTCTAACATATAGTTTATAACATAAAGTTTAACAGCTGAAAAGTTGATTCATATTATTAATAACAGAACATGTAAAAGCATGGTAAAACATATATATAATAACTTAAATACAAAATATTAACAGACATGCAGAATTCCCTGACCATTATGACCACGAGTTCTTTGAGAGAATCACAGCAAACTGATTTATTTCACACATGCCATATTACTGATTCAAATCAGGCTACACCAAGCAATAACAATTCACACTATTGATTCCATTTATTAATTAGAGTCGAAGAAATTTCCTGGATAACATTACATTTGCCGATTGCCAATATTGCAATTTGTCTGACAAAGATTAGGTCAATCTCTCATGACAACTAAGTACATGGCCAATGGCCAAAATGAATAGCTATAAGCTCTGTCCTCTGATGGACTTGTCGATCATACTACACGCCCTGACCTATCAGAGTTGACAAGATCACAGATTGCTGTCGTGATTGGATTACAGCCTTTGCCCGCCTCCATGAAGTTGTCATGATCCCAAGACAAATTGAACACCAATGGCGCCCCGTGCCATCATGTTCCAAACTCTCTATTTTCTCTTTTGCCTTCCCTGAGGGACGACAGGGTAGGATGTGTTTACACAATTGTGCATAAAAAACATATGACTTAAATTTGGATTTGGTGCCCAAATGATGGTAAAAGGAGTCCAAAATGATGGTAAAAGGAGTCCAATAAATCATGAACAATTGTTTTTGTTGCTTTCTCTGTCATAAGATGGAAATAAAATTAGCATTCTGGTCTATATTGCCCAAAAATGTCAATACTCTCTTTTCCAATACCATAGGGACAATTATATTTTGATGTTTATTATAAATGACTAAAATTTCTATTGTGTGGTTACAATTTGTTGTGGTCACAAGGCAACAAAGGCTGAAATAACTTGGCACTTTGTGTCCACTTTCTCATTTCTAAATATTAATCTCCTGCCAAATTACTCAACAATCTCCTGTGTGAAGTGTGTTGTGGTGTGATGTGGCATAACATGGTGTGGGGTCGTGTGGCATGGTGTGTTGTGGTGTTTTGACTCTTAAACTACAACCAGCAATATATATAAGCTGAACTTGGATATCTGTTTCATCATGATAAACTTTAAATCACCTCAACACATTCATAGTCAATAGCATGAAAACCCAGAACTACCATGACACAATTTCAGCCAGGTAAGAGAGTGTCACCATCTCCATGTTTTAGTTAAACAAATCTAGCTTAAAAAAGTCCATGGATGGTTGACTGTGTTCAGCAGCATGGCTCCTGAGGTTCTAAGATTTTAATCCTACCTGCCCCACAATAAAGCATATGTGATAAATTTGGTCTTACCTTAGGCAAGTGAATTTGCTCAAAATTGCCTCTGATCACCCAGTAGAAGATGGGTACCTGGCGGAATGTCATGACTATTAACCTTCTAGTCTCTCACAGGCAACTTGGTTATTAAGGGATTATTATAATCAGTTCTTGCAGTTTGATCAGGAAATGAAGTCTGGAAAGGCAAGCTATAAATAATCCCATTATTATATCATTATTTTAGTGAATACATCAGCATGATCCAATGAAAAGCCAAAACAGAATCAATCTTGCTTGTCATAAAATGCAGCTTACATAACTGGGTTCTCAAACTTGCGGACTTGGTTCACACTGCATAGATCAATGCTCTTGACACTGATCACGGGATTGTCAGGTCCAGAATTATTTATGTCATAAATCCAGAATAATGCTAAATGTGACATTAAACAACAAACAAGCACATCCAGACAATCAGATTTGTGACAAGTTTGTACTGGTAACTGAAAAGTATAAATGGTTACAAGATGATGCTAAACGTGTAGCAGCCATACTGGTTTGGCAAAGGTTATACAAATCTGTATGGAGCTGGGAACATCACATGGGATGCTATCACTGTCCCACAATAATTAATCACATGCCCAATAATTCTATCAATCCCCATCCTACGCATCCCATCAAGCACTCAGTACCTCAAACCAACCACAAAAGCACCATCAAGCCCTCAGCCGACAAACACAATTTCATCAGACTGCAAACTGACCGCACATACCTTGACTTATTGTACAGGGATGCACCGTCGCTTTGATGAAGCTACCTTCAAGAACTCCAGAGCAGCCACAACTCCCACAGGAAACCAGGGACCTTTCCTAAATATCAATCTGGCTCATGGGACTGAACTCAATGATGCTCAGAGTTCATCTATTTTGTTTCGTCTTCTTTGGAGCAATTCATGTCTCCTTTAATTGGATCGCAGTCCAGTCTCAGTAGATGTGGATCTAAATGTGTTTACTTTTTGTCTTGTTGGAACACGATTTTTTCAGAGGTTTGACTTCATCTGATTTAAGGAAGTTCATTTAGAACTACATCCACCGCATTTGGATGCGTCTATTCACAAGGAACTCAAGGGGGAAACTGCTTTCCTTAATGGCGTCAGTGAGGAGCATGCTGTGGATTTATCTTCTCCTTTTCAGAACACACAAAAAAATCTATTTGTAGGGATCAAGACGTACTACTGTGTTTAGAGTGAGTGAGTGAGTGAGTGAGTGAGCGATTTTGGTTTTACACCTCTCTTAGCAATATTCCAGCAATATCACGGCAGGGGACACAAGAAAATGGGCCTCACACATTGTACCCAACCGTGTTTAGAATTTAGCACAAATGTCAAGAGGTAATTGTTATTCGCTTAACTTAAAATGTCTGAAGTGTCCCTTGTTTTTCAAATACTGTGGTCTGCATAATCTGTAATTTTAGGCACTGCTCTTTGACAGCAAAGATCCCATGACACAAACAAGCAGTGACAGAATTACCAGAACCTGAAAGCATGGAATGGATCACACTGTTGGGCAATGCAATAGGCAATTAGTCTTTTCACGTGATTCAGTCAGTTCCAACCTGACTTATTCTAACCTGTAACCATGGTAACCCCTACAGGGTTGTCCAGTGTAAACTGTAAAGATTATTGGAGACCAGTTGGATCCTGGTATCCACACAAGAACCCTTCACGTTTCATGTGGTACATGTTCTAGGTATCCATGAAGATCCAGGTTAGAACTGGTCTTCACCAACCCAAGCTTGCCATTGGGAGGCAGCTTAAATGGGGCTGGATGGTCAGACTCCCTGATATGATTGGCCCATGGCATCGTATCCCATTTGTGTTGATTGATGCACAAGCTGTTGATCACTGGTCCACCCTTGATTATTTACAGAGTGTTTCCATATAGTCGCAATATGGGATAGCAGATTTTGTTCTTTGTCTTTTTTTTGCCAATATGGTTAAGTACAGCATTAAACAACATTTAAATATACAAACCAATTTTTGGCCTTGATTTTTGAGGCTCTCTTAGTCCTACCATAGTCGTAACTGCCATACATTAATATAACCTTACGACTATCTTTTAAGAGAGCTTCGAAAATCTAGGCCCTGGTCAGGAATCACTGAAGGATACCTGATTTTGCCTTTTGCATTCTTCATTTGTTATCAAGTACATGACCTAACCTGGGGTCCCTATGGGGTCACCTTCTGCAAATTGTTCCGGTAACATGAACCTGGTAGAACACTGAATCCCCAACATGCATGTCTCATGCAGGCTTCATGTTTCACTTGATACTTATTCTAATTGGAATCCTTTTTTGATCCGACTTGTATGTGACTATTATAACCTGGAAACCCAACCTGGTCGATGTGTGGGAGACTGGAGACCTGTCCTAACTTGAAATCTCCATGGGGTTTCCTCTTGCAAGTTGCATGAGTTATCAGAAACATTAACTCAAGAACCTAACCTTGATCACATCTCTTAAAGAGAATAGGACACTGGATTGGTATCAACTGCTAATAAAACAATTCAATGAAGAAAAGAAAAAGATGGGACAACATTAAAATAGAAACCTTTCATTTGAGGCAAATAACAAGGATACCAGTCTAATGCTGTTTACTGTATTTCAACTTTCTCACAGCATCTTAGCTAGTCTGTCTCACAGTCCCTGAACTACATTATTCTCCCTACTGCCAAGCCCTCTCCGCAATGCTAAAGCCTTAAATGAAGGAAATCTACATTTCCTCTGGTTCAGAATCTTGCATCTCTCAGCCTGCGTGGGGCTCCTTTTCAATTGTGTTAAATGTTGCTAACTAAATTATATATATTCAGAAACTAAGCACTAATCTACGTGTGAGCCTTATGTGGGCAAAAGAGACAGGAACAATTTAAGCCACAGAAGTTTCCCATTTCAGTGAAACTCACGATCGTGAGTATGGTTCTGACAGGAACACATCTGGAACTCAAACAAATGATCATCCGTGCCTAACACACCTAAGGGAGACAAATCTGTACAGGAAATTGCCAAAGGTCAGACAGCAAGGCTAACCAAGCAAAGTAAATGTCATCAATATCCAAGGAGGCAGATGAGTTGGAATATCAACGATGTAATAAATTTGGTTCCACTATCGCCGTTAACATCTGAATCACTTAATAAGATTACATATTTCATCCTGGCTTTCACTTACTGCAATATGATGACCATCTTGACTAAATGTAACATGGATTAGCCAAATATGTCACAAGAATGATAAAGCAACACTATACAATTCTTAGGTTTCTGGGTCCCCACTGACCCACCGGCAAAATAAGGGTTTGTGTGGTGGTGTGGTGGTTAAAGTGCTTGCTTGTCAAGGCCCTGGCTGGATGGGTGCAAAGTGAAGTCTAAATCTGATCTGATGCACTGTAATATTAGAACATTGCTAAATGTGTCGTAAAACAATACTAAAGTTAAAATCATTAACCGAACTGGTAAACATTTCAGAAAAATCATCCAAACATCGGGAGAATCTGAACACAAATATGGCGTGAACTCAATCTGTGGAACTTGATAATAACATTCCTTCATATGACAGACAAGTTGCAGCACAAACATCTTTATAAGAAACAAGACCCAGAACAATAATTTCCAGCAATGTTTAAACTAATTTACATGGAACAAATTTTAAGCCGATCCACAGTAATGTGTGATAAGGAAATATTAAAAGAAACAAGGAAACATAAAAAGAAGCATTTTGTTGCTTCATCCTTCTTTATGGTCAGCCCAGCAAACAACATGTGAAAAAGTTTGGTGAACCTAAAAATTACATATGTGTCCAATCTGTGTGAAGTTCTCATTACTCAACAGAAGGTTCTGAAATACTGCAACCGATTCACTCATTCTAAACACTGCAGCTGAATAAGGCAGTACATCAACGACTAAATCAATACAATTATTTACTCCTTATTCAGTATGAAGTCAGCCTTGAGACTTTGAGCCCCTACAATCTCTTGATGTAATATAATATTACCATGGGCGAATATGACAGCTGTATGATGCATTCCTAATTGAACTCTTTGTGAAGCAGCTTTTTTCAGGTTAATAATGTACTTCCCTTTTATATTTTAAATAGGCACTAAGAATAATTCCATAACAAATGTGGAAAAAGTGACCAGAAACTCATGGATATCACTACTATTCATGCTTCCAGTTCATGATGAATGGGAACCTGTTGGAACTTCTGACCGTTCTAATGACCTTGGATATTAGGACAACTTGCAACAAAAGTGAAGCATTTCAGTTTCCAAGGGAAATTTTGTAAAGCTGAGCTGTAATGTCTGTCAAAATGAATGATGTGTTCCCTGATCAGTTTGCTACAAGGGGATTAATCAAGGAGCGTTTCATCATGACTGGATGATAAAACCTCCCTTGGGATAATGGTCATAGAAAGGAAGAGCCTCGTGGGAAGGAATCATGTTCATCCTTGACTAAAAACTTTTAAGAGTGCTTGGGCTTGTTGTTTAATGCTGCACTCAGCAATAATACACCTACTGCGGGACAGCAGTCAGTGAAAATTCAAACCTGGATAAGAGAATCTAGTGATTCATATACAGAGCAACCATCCATGATGTGACATTACCATGGCTACCATAAACATTGGCAAGCCTACTGGTCAACCAATGCATGAAGCATGTTTATTTGTCTTCTTCAAACAGCACTGTTTCCTGGGGAATAGTTTTCACCCAGAATCCCCAATGGTGGCACAAGATAAGGCCATTTAACAAATCAGGTCAAAATCTATTGTGACGGCTTGTGTTTTGATCAAATTATCAACCTGGTATTGCTGAAATTTTGAAAGCTTACTTACCACTTTTGATGTAATACGTAACAGGAATGAGCATATATAGGATTCAATGCCGCCTTTAACAAATTCTCAGTGACAAGAGGACAAGGAGCAGGTGTACTGTTGGTTGAGAGAGTCAGCACTGACCTTAGCATCTGTCATACACAAAACATAAAATATTAGACCAGACTGTCCCCAGAATGTCAACACCACTTGGAACAGTATCTTCAGTCAGGGAAACCCTGAGTGCTGATTCACATAGTCACAAAACCTAGCAGACCTAATCATGATCAAGTAAAGATGAAATTCAAAACCATGTCACAGGATCCTGATACACCTAAGGGACAGAACTGAAACAACAGGGACACCAACAGTTTACACCATAATTACAATCAATATAAACAATTCCTTACAACATATAAAAAAATAATAACATACAATACTGAGCTACCATAATCTTTTCCAAGATGTTAAACAACCAAAGCTAATAATGTTCTTTGTTAAGCAAAGGTCTGTAAACCACAAAAACATTAACCTAGGCCTCAGTCTCCATACTGAACTTCATTACAGCCAGCAGTATGAAGGAAGAGACAGAACAATCAGCCCTAATGTTGATAAAACCTTTCTGAGACGTAAATCTCTAAAGCCATTATTGAGTTGTCCATAAAATGAACCTCATTTCTTACCGAAGCCAATGCCGCTATATGAATATCCTGCAGAAGATTGCATGTATGCCACAATGACCTTCAGAACTAGACCGGTATTAACTGTGGTGACTTTCACAACCAGTTCATACAAGCTGTGTTCTGAAAAACTAACGTGACTGAGCTGCAAAGTGTTCCTGAGCATTTCTATTAAGCTGATTAACTGTTCATATATTTGCTTCACTGTATTCCTTCTGCTCTACATCACTTGAGCTTGGAGGTATACACAACAGCTTGAGTGAAGGTGAGGACAGGAATGAGTGAAAGTGAAAATGAGTGAAGAATGACTGTATGACTGAGAAAAGGAGTAAGTGAAACAATGAGTGAAAGAATGAGTAAACAATTGAAGGAGTTTAGTGAATGAGAAAAAGAAAGTAAGTAAAAGAGTAAGTGAAGAAGGGAATGTTTAAACGAAAAAGTAAGAGAATAAATGAGTAAGTAAAGGAGAAAATAAGTGAAAGTGTACATGAGCATGTGAAGGAAGGAATGAGTAAAGGAAAAAGTAAAAGAGTAAATGAGCATGTGAAGGAGGGAATGAGTAAATGAAAAAGTAAGTAAATGAGTAAGTAAAGGAGAAAATGAGAAAAGGAAAAATTGGGCGAAAAAGTATGAGCATGTGAAGGAGGGAATGTGTAAAGGAGAAAGTAAGTGAAAGAGTAAATGAGCATGTGAAATAGGGAATGAGTAAAGGAAAAGTAAAAGTAAAATAGTAAATGAGTAAGTAAAGGAATGAGTGAGAAAAGGAGAAAGTGAAGAAGTAAATGAGCAACTAAAGGAGGGAATGAATGAAGGAGAAAGTAAGAGTAAATAAGTAAGTAAAGAGTGAGTGAAGTAATAAATGAGTAAAGGAGTGTGAGTGAATGAGAAAAGGAAAGAGTGACTGAGTAAGAGAGCAAGTAAATGGGTGAGTGAAGGCATCAATGTGTAAAGGAATGAGTAAGTAAAGTAAAGAATGAGTGAAAGTGTGAATAAGTGAGTAAAAGGAATGCATGAATGAGTGAGTTTGAGTGAGAGAGTGACAGAATTGCTCAGGTTTTACATCGCTTTCAGCAACAATCCAGCAATATCACAAGAGTAATATTCAGATTGATCAATAAAGAACATAATACCATCAAATCTTCAACAAGTTGACATAAATGATTAATGCATGGTGACCCACAGTAAGATAAAGAAAGACAACTAGACCAGACCACACAACATCAGTCTCTCTGTTTATCGCCATCGACAACCAGTATCAGTTGATGTGGAACCACAAGCACCTGCAATGCTCTGTGACAAGTACATTGGGAAGGTGAACTACAGAACATCTGTCAGTGTCACCCATTACAGACTGGAATAGGCATTGGGCAATTACCTGTCCATAACACGCTCACATTACCACCACCACAGTTACTGTAATGAAAGGGTGAGCATACTTCCTCATTAGAAATTTCTCTTCTTACATAATGGTAGTTCATACATAAGATGGTAGCTCTCGGTTAATTTGAAGACCTTCCCCAGCTGTCATGATGATTGATGTACGTTGCAGAAGCATGTAGAGAAGGAAGAGTTAATTACAGCACTTTATGTGCATGTTGAAAATTAACTAATTTCTACCAGACTACCAGCTTTCACGTAAATTCTACTCTGCGTGCATCCCAGAGTAGCAAGTGTCAGTGCAATGAATGATTTGTAGTAATTTATATGAAAGAAACGTACATGAGTTGCACTTAACACCATGTTATGTAACACTCAGCGGTTGATGGCATGCATTGTAATTAATTTGATTCATGGCTGTGAATTATCTAAATTACTCTTCTGATCAAACAGACTTGGGGGATGAGAACAGACTAGAGTGGGATTCAGATCCTAAGCAGAATCAAGATCTGAAGTGGGATTTGGATCCTAAGGAAGAATGAGTGAGTGAGGTTAGTTTTATGCTGCACTATTCCAGCTATATGATGGCTGTCTGTAAATAATCAAGTCTGGTCCAGACAATCCAGTGATCAACTGCATGAGATTGTTCTGTGCAAATTCGAACCGATGACATGTGAACCAAATCAGCAAGCATGACCACCAGATCCCATTAGTCACCTCTTATGACAAGCATAGTTGCCTTCTGTGGCAAGCATGGATTGCTAAAGACCTAATCTGCCTGCAATATTCATAGGTGTCTAGGTAGAATTCAGAGTTATGAGTGGGATTCTGATCCCAGGTAGGATTCAGATCTAGTGGGATTAAGATCCCAGGTATTGATTCAGATCTAGAGTGGGATTCACATCCCAGGTATTGATTCCAATTCAAAGTAGGATTCAGAGCTAGTGTGGGATTGAGATCCCAGGTAAGATTCAGAGCAACAGTGGGATTCTGATGCAAGGTATGATTCAGATCTAGACTAGGGTTCAGATTCCAGATTCCAGAGCTACAGTGGCACTATGATCCAGGGTGACATGTACATCTAGAGTTGGAATCAGACCTAGAGTGAGCAGGATACTTTGGTTTAACAATTGAGTCTTGACCTGACATTCCAGTAGTCAACAGCATGAGCAGAATTCTACGCACTTGGGATGCAAATGACCACCCAAAAATGTTACTTGCATTTTTACAACAAGCATGGGTTACGGAAGATCAATTTTAACACATGTCAGTCTTCAAAGGAGTGGGATTCACATCTAAGGTAGGGCTTAGATCTGGAATGCGATTCAGATCCAAGGTAGGTCCTAGATCTTTATTGCGATTCAGAGTCATGGTAGATCCCAGATCTGGAGTGAGATTTGGATCTAAGGTAGGTCTTAGACCTGGACTGAAACCTGGATCCAAGGTAGGTCCTAGATCTGGAGTTAGATTTGGATCCAAGGTAGGTCTTAGACCTGGACTGAAATCTGGATCCAAGGTAGGTCCTAGATCTGGAGTTAGATTTGGATCCAAGGTAGGTCTAAGATCTGGAGTGAGATTTGGATCCAAGGTAGGTCCTAGATCTAGAGTTAGATTTGGATCCAAGGTAGGTCTTAGATCTGTAGTGAGATTTGGATCCAAAACAGGTCCTAGATCTTGAGTTAGATATGGATCCAATTTATGGTTGAGATCATGAGGAAGATTCAGATCCAAGGTAGGTCCTAGATCAGGAATGTGATTTGGATCCAAGGTAGGTCTTAGATCTGGAGTGAGATTTGGATCCAAGGTAGGTCTTAGACCTGGAGTGAAATTTGGATCCAAGGTAGGTCCTAGATCTGGAGATAGATTTGGATCCAAGGTAGGTCTTAGATATGGAGTGAAATTTGGATCCAAGGTAGGGCCTAGATTTGGAGATAGATTTGGATCCAAGGTAGGTCTTAGATATGGAGTGAGATTTGGATCCAAGGTATGTCCTAGATCTGGAATGTGATTTGGGTTCAAGGTAGGTCCTAGATCTGGAATGTGATTTTGATCCAAGGTAGGTCCTAGATCTGGAATGTGATTTTGATCCAAGGTAGGTCCTAGATCTGGAATGTGATTTGGATCTAAGGTAGGTCCTAGATCTGGAATGTGATTTGGATCCAAGGTAGGTCTTAGACCTGGAATGTGATTTGGATCCAAGGTAGGTCCTAGATCTGGAATGTGATTTGGATCTAAGGTAGGTCCTAGATCTGGAATGTGATTTTGATCCAAGGTAGGTCTTAGACCTGGAGTGAAATTTGGATCCAAGGTAGGTCTTAGACCTGGAGTGAAATTTGGATCCAAGGTAGGGCCTAGATCTGGAGATAGATTTGGATCCAAGGTAGGTCTTAGATATGGAGTGAAATCTGGATCCAAGGTAGGGCCTAGATTTGGAGATAGATTTGGATCCAAGGTAGGTCTTAGATATGGAGTGAGATTTGGATCCAAGGTATATATGTCCTAGATCTGGAATGTGATTTGGGTTCAAGGTAGGTCCTAGATCTGGAATGTGATTTGGATCCAAGGTAGGTCCTAGATCTGGAATGTGATTTGGATCCAAGGTAGGTCCTAGATCTTGAGTTAGATATGGATCCATTGTAGGGTTGAGATCATGAGGAGGATTCAGATCCAAGGTAGGTCTTAGATCTGGAATGTGATTTGGATCCAAGGTAGGTCCTAGATATGGAATGTGATTTGGGTTCAAGGTAGGTCCTAGATCTGGAATGTGATTTGAATCCAAGGTAGGTCCTAGATCTGGAATATGATTTGGATCCAAGGTAGGTCCTAGATCTGGAATGTGATTTGGATCCAAGGTAGGTCCTAGATCTGGAATGTGATTTGGATCCAAGGTAGGTCCTAGATCTTGAGTTAGATATGGATCCATTGTAGGGTTGAGATCATGAGGAGGATTCAGATCCAAGGTAGGTCCTAGATCAGAAATGTGATTTGGATCCAAGGTAGGTCCTAGATATGGAATGTGATTTGGATCCAAGGTAGGTCCTATATCTGGAATGTGATTTGGATCCAAGGTAGGTCCTAGATATGGAGTGAGATTTGGATCCAAGGTAGGTCCTAGATATGGAATGTGATTTGGATCCAAGGTAGGTCCTAGATCTGGAATGTGATTTGGATCCAAGGTAGGTCTTAGATATGGAGTGAGATTTGGATCCAAGGTAGGTCCTAGATCTGGAATGTGATTTGGATCCAAGGTAGGTCCTAGATCTGGAATGTGATTTGGGTTCAAGGTAGGATTGAGATCAAGAGTAGGATTCAGATATATATTTGGATTCAGATTCAACTGACCCTCTCTTTCTGAAAAATTCTCACAATTCACTGTTAAGAAGGAATGATTAAAAGAGATTGTCATAAAAATTCAGAACAAAACAAGGCATGGGGCATCAGTAATTATGACAGTCCAAGATGCCACTTTCATTATGGTGAGCCAGTTCGTTCAACATGAAACTCCAATACAGAGAGTTGAATGGCTGTTGTGACAGAGGTAGGAGTGCCTGACTCAAATAATGCCCCAAAACCCAACAAATTATTTAACACTATTCAAATATTTTCCAAAATACTAAACACAAAGCAGAGTCTGTTAAACTGTCACACATTAACTATGTACCAGTATACAATGGTACACTGTATAAGAAATATCAACTTACTGGAAAACAGCACATTTTTCTTTAAATAGAAATGGCGTCAATGCCTGCAAGACATTTAAGAGACTTGCTACCTCAACGCTACTCATACACAAAAAGCTGCAGGTCTGTTGAAATTACAACAAGATAACACTTGAAGCAATCATAATATTTATCTATAAAATAAACTTTTCTTGATCTAAAAACAATGTTTGTTATTAATTTTCTTGGAGTGGCAAGACATACATTGCAATTTAGCGATATCTAACAATTTCTCCACAGCTATGGTTGCCTCCTCCTGTTCAGTGCCATGCCCTCTGAGGGCCTCAATCAACAAATACCGGCTTGAGTTTCACGAAGGGCCAGGGGGAGCATTTTCAGGTCTCGGAGGGGAACATGGGGGATCAGTTTATCTTGGAAATGATACATTTCATGATATAAGCATATTAGAGGAGCTAGTTACGATAACAGCCACGGAATCAGCATGGCAAGCACGGCTCTCTGAAATGGAGAGTAAACAGTGAGTTGATTGTTGAAGAACTGAATCCGGGGAAAATACAAAATCTATGGCTAATGATGGGACAAAACCCTGAAAATGATCTTGTGAAGAAAGAAAATGTATACAACTTTACATAGGGATAAAAAGTAGTAGTAATCTTTATTTGATTAAGCAAGACATAGCAGTTATTAACAGTGATTAGGTGTGAAAATGTGTGGCCTCATCCACTAGTAGCCCTGGCTTCAATAATGTCAAACCACTAGAGAAAGTTATGCCCATTGTTCTTGGAGGCGTTTTATCAGTTTAACTGATTACCTAGGGCAATTATTTCTATTTTAAAAACATGAAACTGTACTTTTTTATAATCTTCATCATGTCTAATCCATTACACACATATCAAATAGCATACCCTCATGGCGTAAGCCATTTAATCACCCTGACTACTGTAGTTATTTAAAAAAACTTTCAATATTTCAGTAAAAACCCTGTGAGGGTGATTAACCTGTAAATACCCTGCTCTGACTGAGTCAATATAACAACTGATCAATGAACGATCCAGCTGTCATCCCCATAGATATGAGTACCAACTAGGCTGGTCAACAACAAGTACCATTTTTCAAGCATTGTCAGTGACACTGCATGCTACCAATTTTCATATCACAATAAGAAGAAAACAACCTCAATCAAACACACAACCCCACATCACCTTGGCTCACACAACGCCATATGACAGAGTAACACACAACCCCGCTTCACACAGGAACACATATCCTACATCAACCAGGCTAACACAACCCCACTTCACAGAGTGGCGCACAACCCCACTTCACACAGGAACACACAACCCCACTTCGCAGAATGTCACACAACCCCACACCCCATCTCACACATGTACACCCTTTACAGAGTGATGCATAACCCCACTTCACACAGGAACACATATCCTACATCAACCAAGCTAACACAACCCCACTTCACAGAGTGGCGCACAACCCCACTTCACACAGGAACACACAACCCCACTTCGCAGAATGTCACACAACCCCACACCCCATCTCACACATGTACACCCTTTACAGAGTGATGCATAACCCCACTTCACACAGGAACACATATCCTACATCAACCAGGCTAACACAACCCCACTTCACAGAGTGGCACACAACCCCACTTCACACAGGAACACACAACCCCACTTCGCAGAATGTCACACAACCCCACACCCCATCTCACACATGTACACCCTTTACAGAGTGATGCATAACCCCACTTCACACAGGAACACACAACCCCACTTTGCAGAATGTCACACAACCCCACACCCCATCTCACACATGTACACCCTTTACAGAGTGATACACAACCCCACTTCACACAGGAACACATATCCTACATCAACCAGGCTAACACAACCCCACTTCACAGAGTGGCGCACAACCCCACTTCACACAGGAACACACAACCCCACTTCGCAGAATGTCACACAACCCCACACCCCATCTCACACATGTACACCCTTTACAGAGTGATGCATAACCCCACTTCACACAGGAACACATATCCTACATCAACCAGGCTAACACAACCCCACTTCACAGAGTGGCGCACAACCCCACTTCACACAGGAACACACAACCCCACTTCGCAGAATGTCACACAACCCCACACCCCATCTCACACATGTACACCCTTTACAGAGTGATGCATAACCCCACTTCACACAGGAACACACAACCCCACTTCACAGAAAGTCACACAACCCCACACCCCATCTCACACATGTACACCCTTTACAAAGTGATGCATAACCCCACTTCACACAGGAACACACAACCCCACTTCGCAGAATGTCACACAACCCCACACCCCATCTCACACATGTACACCCTTTACAGAGTGATGCACAACCCCACTTCACACAGGAACACACAACCCCACTTCGCAGAATGTCACACAACCCCACACCCCATCTCACACATGTACACCCTTTACAGAGTGATACACAACCCCACTTCACACAGGAACACATATCCTACATCAACCAGGCTAACACAACCCCACTTCACAGAGTGGCGCACAACCCCACTTCACACAGGGACACACAAACCCACTTCGCAGAATGTCACACAACCCCACACCCCATCTCACACATGTACACCCTTTACAGAGTGATACACAACCCCACTTCACACAGGAACACATATCCTACATCAACCAGGCTAACACAACCCCACTTCACAGAGTGGCGCACAACCCCACTTCACACAGGAACACACAACCCCACTTTGCAGAATGTCACACAACCCCACACCCCATCTCACACATGTACACCCTTTACAGAGTGATGCATAACCCCACTTCACACAGGAACACACAACCCCACTTCGCAGAATGTCACACAACCCCACACCCCATCTCATACATGTACACCCTTTAACGAGTGATACACAACCCCGCTTCACACAGGAACACATGTCCTACATCAACCAGGCTAACACAACCCCACTTCACAGAGTGGCGCACAACCCCACTTCACACAGGAACACACAACCCCACTTTGCAGAATGTCACACAACCCCACACCCCATCTCACACATGTACACCCTTTACAGAGTGATGCATAACCCCACTTCACACAGGAACACATATCCTACATCAACCAGGCTAACACAACCCCACTTCACAGAGTGGCGCACAACCCCACTTCACACAGGAACACACAACCCCACTTCGCAGAATGTCACACAATCCCACAGCCCATCTCACACATGTACACCCTTTACAGAGTGATACACAACCCACTTTACAGAGTGTCACATCAGAATCTCACTTCACTTTTATCAACATTCACATCAGACTCAATCCCACTCATATTTCATCTTTCATGAAATATGACAAAAGTCATGAGATCATGATTACATTAATCCATCTTGAACCATATTGTTCTACCTTCCATTCAAATCAGGTTTCTCATATCACAGGCTACTAATTTGCCCAACTCTTACACAGACAGAAACTGACAGTCAGTGATCCTGTTTTCAAAAGTAACCACTTCAGAATCATTCAGAACATTGAGATGATCTGTTCACAAACCATAAAACCATCAAAACAGCACCATGGACATCAGAAAGACTTTGATACTAAACAGGAACTGGAATTTGATAACATCCAATTTGTCATTCAATATTCACTATTAATAAATCAAAGCCACACTACCGATCTCTATATACATAATCCCTTGCATCCTTGAACTGCTGCTAATACTCTCTGAGTAACGCAAGCCTCACTTGATTTTTGATCTACAGATACTATATTTCATTCAACTAATATTTTCAATTTCATGCTTCATTAAAGAACCTCAGTTGGGACATTCGACTGGTGTCGACTTCTCAGAAAACTCCTAATACATGATGTCGATAGACCACTAAATGCCCAAACTATTCAATTATGGATGTGTGTTTGGTGAAAGATCAACTAGCTATCAAGGAAAGAAAACATGCTTTCAAATGAAAGCATTTAATCCAGTGAAATATTGCAGCTGAATAAAAGCAGTTAATGATTCTGATGATGCCAAATAGCCTTTGGAATTGCCACTTTGAGAATAATTCTCCAGAAATTGTCTTTATCATGTCCTTCGTGGATTGAATTTATGGTTCATGGGGGAAATAAAAATGTTGGAGGTTTCCAATATTTTGAAACAGTTGTCCCATATCATTCTTATTTCTGATCAAAAAACAATGAAACAGCTCATTTTCAGTATTTTCCAAAAACTGACAAAGTTAATAAAACTGTTGATGCACATATATCATGTTTTAATGAAAAGGTCTCATAACTGGATATATCCAGAGAATGAAAACAAGTGTTTGTTCGGGTCATTTATGGATAATCATACAAATATACAATTTACAAAGGTCAGGCATGTGCTTTGACTTACGCTTAGTCTCTCTTAGTCTTGTTCAATAGCAACAAATAATTAAACCCATTTAAAACAAGCACTGTCCCTAAGGTGACATAATAACCCCCCACAGCAGATCAAATTGAACTTAAAGTAAAAGAAAATTAAAGTAATGAAAATCAAGGTAGTAGTTTAAGATGAAGTTAAATGTGCCTTCCCAAGTTGAAGCTTGGTGATGAATAAGCTGATCCAGTGACCAGTTCTTGAGATATTGTGTTGATATGCTGAACATGCTGAAATCATCTAAATGTCTCTGTGACCCTGAACATAAAGTGAAGGTCACCAAGATCTACTAGGACCTGCACCTTCCCTATGAAGCTTGATGTCGAAAGCGGAGAAAATCAAGAGAACAGTTCTAGAGATATCATGCTGACAAGCTTAACATGCAGCTTAACATGTTGAAATTTTCAAAGTGTCGCCATGACCTTAAAAATTATGTGAAGCTCACCAAAATCGACAGGGCCCTGTGCCTTCCCTAGAGTAAGATTCGTGGTGAACATAAAGAAAATCCAGAGAATGGTTCTCGAGATATCTTACTGACAAGCTTAACATGTAGCTTACATGCTGAAATCTTCAGTGTAGCAATAACCTTAAAAGTTCAGTGAAGGTCACCAAAACTGACTGGGCCCCGTACCTTTCCTGAATGATTTGTATTGAACATAAAGAAAATTCTGGGAATGGTTCGTTTCGCTTGTTGACAAGGGTAAGATTTTAAAGTCCCCTTGTGACCTTGAAATTAAGGTCAAGGTCACCAAACCTGACTGGAACCTGTCTTTTATTATGATGAACCTAAGTACCAAATATGAAAAGAATCTAGAGTATGGTTTTTAAGATATTCCAATTCATACATACGTACAGACGGCGTACAGAGCCTAATACTATATCCCAAGCTTCACGCTAAACATGTGCAGAAAGGTCATGAATAGGAACCGCAGGGTGACCAGAGAGATTCAGAAGTGATTGAAATTTATACTTGCTTCATTTAGCATTGCAGGCAGGCTTGGGATGTGGGCAAAGTAACATGGCAATATGGTGACTAGACAGACCATCAAGAATCTAAACAAACTATGACACAACTGTATCGTCATCAGAATATTCATCTATGCTAGCATCAATGAGCAACTAATGGAGGTGAACAAGAAATTATCGTACCATACCCGGTTTTTGGACTCTGATTTTCGGACAGTCATTTTAATAGCGATTTCTCGTGATGTGATGTCATCAAAGGTACTGACAGCACAGGTGTCACTTCGTCTGTCACTCCGGCAAAATGTTTCAAGTAAAACTTCCTAACGTAAGTACAGCATCAAAATTATTGAAAATGTACCTTACTTGATCCCTAGATACTCTCTGTAAAGGCATGAACAGTTTAAACATCTGCATTTGATTAACAACGTGTGTGAAATTCGAAGACGTGTGTCGTCTGCTATGTTGACAAACTATGCTAAAAGTCCCGTGACACTAGAGGGAGGAAACTCTGTGTAAATTTTAAATGTATGGAATATCAGTAGGGTCATCTCTTATCCCGATTTTGATATTTCACATTTGGAATTCCTCAAAATATGATTTTCCAATCCACTTTAAGGTGTGTCCTAGGCCGGACACGTCTAATTACAGGAATTATTCCCATGATTCAATATCCAAGGCATACAATGCTGTGACTGAGGGTGGTATGAGCATCAGAAAAGTCTTCTAGCACTTTACATGACAGGGTTAGTGGAAGGATTGAGATGTCTTGTAACTCATCGGGACCAGAGCCTTTGTTATCTAAGGACAAGGAAGAGATGTTGGTACTGTACTGAGTATGTAATCTTTTGGATACGGCTACACAAGACACAGTGTTGCAACTATTGCATCAGATCTTGCGGTAAGAAAGATGACAACAAACCACTGTTACTTCACTGTTTTTTCTGGGTTTTTGAAAAGGTGGCCTGAAGTAACAGTGCAGAATATTCAAGATCATCCACAAAAACATGTGAGAAGTGTAATCCCCAACCCAACCCAACTTCAAGAATTGCTTTGCAGAATAGATGCCAAACAACGGTAGTTGACATATGCTACTTCGACTCTGAGATCAATGATGACGATGACAAAGTTTGCTGCCAGTGCAACTTATTTCAGCCTTTAGAGGTGAAAAACTGTGTCTCACTTATTTTTGTGAAATGGGCGGAATGCACACACCCTAGCTGTAAACACTGGGTCCACCTACAGTTTTGCACTCCGATCAAAACAATTCGTCGAAATTCAGAGTTATGGTGTCCATGTCACAACGAGAAAGAGGAGTGAAAAAAGATTGTCAGCCAGTTTAAATATGTTGCTGTTTCTAAAGAGCTGTGATATTCATAACAGAACTTCAAATTTGGACATGTTTTGTTTGTTAATGCAGGCTTTGACGATTTCTTTTGTGAACAGTGTCCAATATGCTGTCATACATTCTGGGGATCCCCTCTGACACATGGACCAATCATGTGTCTGAAAATAGATGACGTCACTCTCATCAATCAGGAGTCTCCCAGCTGAACAATGGCGGCGACTGTTTATCAAGGACTCGATGGAGATCGGGAATTGTGTTGATTTGATCCCTCATGAAATCAATAATCTAAAGGTAAGAAACAGGTTTGGAGTTCTCTTGTTATTTATTCATCCGCGCCATAGCACAGTATTCTTATCTATCCAAAAACCGGGTACATGAAGATATCTTTCAAAACATATGTTTAATTAGCTGTTCAGGTGGAAACTGTTTGATTTGTCCAAAATAGGTTCAGAATTTAATTGTTAATATGCTTCATTTGCTGTCAACATTTGGTGACATTGTTACACATTTCAACAAGAACTATGGTGCCTGACTCTGAACATATATTTCTACTTTTCACCAATACCAGGTGTTAAAATCTGATCATTCTGAACGATTAGAGAGCTCGTAAACAAAACATGATGTCCCTTAGAGGAAATCAGTCTTCGTTACGCTTGCTGTTTAACACAGCAATTTGCCAGATGTGGGATGGAGTTGCATAAACTGATTGTGGACAAGACAATCCAGTGAACTGCATCATTAGCATCAATCTGACACAATGAAGTGAATCAATCTGACACAATGAAGTGAATCAATCTGACACAATGAAGTGAATCAATCTGACACAATGAAGTGAATCATTCTGACACAATGAAGTAATGAATCTGACACAATGAGGTGAATCAATCTGACACAATGACATGAATCAATCTGACACAATGAAGTGAATCATTCCAATCAATCTGAAATGATGAATTGAATCAATCTGACACAATGGAGTGAATCAATCTGACACAATGACATGAATCAATCTGACACAATGAAGTGAATCAATCTGACACAATGACATGAATCAATCTGACACAATGAAGTAATGAATCTGACACAATGAGGTGAATCAATCTGACACAATGACATGAATCAATCTGACACAATGAAGTAATGAATCTGACACAATGAAGTGAATCAATCTGACACAATGACGTGAATCAATCAGCAAGCAACACTGACAAGCCAGTTCAGATAGTTCCCTCTTGCTGCAAGCATGGGACCCTGAAAAGTGAGTGAGTGAGTGAGTAGTTTGATTTTACATTGCTTTTAGCAATATTTCCAGCAATATCATGGCCAGGTACATCAGAAATGAGCGATTCATTAAAAGCAGTTTTAACAAGGCAGCTTAATGTCTGAAGAAACAGTGAAAAATATCCACACGAGACATCATCAACTTGATAAAGCATGGACATTCTCTGAAGTAGCCCACTGGCTCAGGCTCAAGTGTTCACATGTCACATCAAAGACCCAGGTTCAATTCCCCACATGGGTACAATGTGTGAAGCCCAATTCTGGGATCTTCAGTCGTGATGGATGGTTGCAAACAAGGGGTGTAAAAGTAAACTTTTTCACTCCTACAGGGGCAAAGGGCTAATCTAGGTGAATCTTCATTCAAAACCACCATCAGCAGATCCTGACACAAGCAAGGGAACTAAATCCTTTACAATGAATCTATGCACCTCAGACCATTCGGTTACACAAACAATAATGCAGACTTTAAAATCACAAATAAAGATTGAGATGGGCAAGGAAAGTAAGAAGGATGGAATGAATGATGGAGCATATGTGGGCAGACTGTGCTCCAAAATTGTCAATTTTCTTTATTTCTGTAATTTTCAAGACAAAATAAATCATTTGTGTTGGGAACTGGAAACCAAATCCATTATCGATTATCGAGTGCTTGTGAACGATTATCGATTATGATCGAAATATATACAGACTTAATGTAATCATCAACTTGTTGGGTCTTCCCCCATTTTATTCTAAAAGGAAAGTCACTGGAATTGTAATTAAACAATATAAATGGTTAAAATCAAAATATTTGTCACTCTTATGTCAGTATATCTCATTTCTGTCACCACAGATGCATTCATAGACAAGTTACAGTGATGTTTACCACAGTGATGAACACGAAACTATGACTACAATGCACATAGTTTTAGGCTGTTGAGTGTATGTTTCCTCATGAATATAAGTCAAATTTAATGGTTAGTTTACTTCATTCTAGTGTGTTATTTTAACAACAACATTCCAATAAATGGAAAACCTGGGATTTTCAGAATTGATAACTATTTTGAATACTTAGACTATTTCGATCATCACAAGAACCACCATTAATCACACAAAAAGTTTACAACCCATCATGGGACTATTGAATGATTATCAAGCTGAAGTTTCTCAATCATGTTCTCTAAAATTAGAATTTACACAAAGTGCACAAAGTAAAAAAGGGAGGGACCAAGGAAGCTCACATCCTACCTTCCACACAACATGAAACAACTTCACAACACATGCATCAAATTAGGGCTGGAATTAAACTACTGTCTTCCTAAAGCGTCTGCATTACATCACAGCCGAGCACTCTGTCAACTTCGTCTGACCTTCCAACACAATCACCATTTTGTCCACACAGACGTTTAATGGACCTTTAATGGGGTCTGCTCTTTTGTCTTGAAGGATGATTATCTCTTGTGATAAACAATGCATGTACTTTCATTGAATTGACACCACATTTTCAACAGAAATGTCCGTTCTGATATTTAAAAGAATCTGTAGACCACCAACACAAAGGCTTCTGCTGATAGGGCTTGCCATCTTGTAATCGAGGTGAAAGTTCTTGTTCTTTCGCCTAGAGATGCAACCACCATCTTACCTCCCTGAAAATCATGAATAATTGAAACTTCAGGAACTAAGTCTATTTTAAATGTGTCTGTCAGTCTGAAAGTAAGTTAATGAAAGTCCACAACTGACATACTCAACTAACTATGGTCTCTGAAACATATAATTTTGATAGTAACATTTAAAATGAACAAGAAGACACAGTCATCTATATCCTCCGCATTACCTCCAATTTCAGTCAAACTCGTTGCCATGGAAATGCCAAAAATATTTTAATCAGAATTCAAAAACTATCAAAAGGCACCAGTACACCACTAGACCAATCTATGTGTCAAGTTTGGTGAAGAAATATTGAACTGTTTAACAGTTCTGATCCGGAAAAGATAAATGTGCACGGACAGATGGACACACGGACAGACAGGGTACATTTTAATACCACCTGCAAAACGTGTTGCGGGGGATAAAAAGAACCAGTAGGCAGTAGGGGAAAATAGGGACTTATAGACTAACAGCTAGTCTCTGAAATGAACATATTTTACTGAAAAAACGTTCATGGTGAAAAAAAATAATATAATGAAATGGAGCCCTAAGACTTTCTTCATTTTCATAAGCTATGGAAATCTAGACTGCCACATTTTCTAGACTTGCGTTGGATATATATACTTTCTTGGATATATATACTTCAGGGTCTGTACGACAGACTAAGGGACTTACAACATACTAGTTTTTCTGTTACCTTAATGAACTACTGTTTCACATGGGAACCAAAAGCTTTAATTTGACATTTTAAATCATTGTCAAAATGGTATGTTTTATACTATGGGAATGGGTGCCTAATCGTGGCCACGTCAGACTACAAGACAAGTGTCAGTTACCCTCAGATGTAAATGTAAGTATGCTGGTGGGAATAGTACAGTCCCATCATCATGATCACCAAGTGTTGGCTCAAGAGAGGGTTTTGGAGTGTTTTGACTCATCAAATTCAGTGAGGACCCCCTCTATTTTACATCTGCCCATCTATTTAACATTGGAAGGGGTCCAGAAACATAGTGTTCATCAGTTTGGACCCACTCAAAATTCCACCCAAATCTAACACTGATCACCATTAGTAACTGGTACAATAGCACCATCAGCAATGCTGGAATTAGGAAAAAAATATGTTTACTTTTCTCCCAGACCCTTGTCATCACTGATTATGAGTGATTCATTCGATTTTTTTTCTTGTTTTGTGTTCCATGCCCCAAGGAATCTGTTCTGGCCATTGGTTGAGGCTGGTTAATCTCTGGCGTTGACATTTCATATCCATAAACCACAAATCAATACTGCTACTTTTTTAAAAGACTGACTGCTAAAACGATATGAAGTGAATAAAACATCAGTTTTGCGTCTGGATGAAGTAAAAAACTTAAGTTACTAGTTAGTTGCTTCATCATGAAAAAAAGATCAAATCTATTTTTTGCGTGACTTTGTTCACGGAAATGCCTGCTCAAAGATTTTCTGGAAAAAGAATTTCTATCATGAATTTGGCATTTTTTCCTAGTTCCATGGACTCAGTAAACAGTTCTTTTCAAATTGAGGGACAGGTGAAGTGCATTTACAATTCTTGGAAACAGTTTAAAGTATGGAGAAAAACGAGAGTGTGATGGAATGCTTCTGGGATTTGTTTGCATTTTTTGCATGATGTGTACAAAAACACAACAATTACTTTGTGGAGGGTTTGGATATTGTTTTCTTATTTTTTTTATGTAATTCTCCAGAAGAAGACTATTTGGTTGAGTTTTTTTTTTATGATGAATAAAAAACAGAAGGAAAACATAACAAAAGAAGGGAAATGCAAAGATTTACACATTTATGATCGGTTAAAAAACACAGTGAATGAGTTAGTGAAGGAGAGTGGTTTTAGACTGTTTTTTTTTCAATATCACGGCGGGGCACACCAGAAATAGGCTTCACACATTCCAATGTGGGGAATGAAAACTGGCCCTTTGGCACGAGGAGTGAACATAATGGAACTGCTGCATTCTCAAACCACCCTCACATTCAGTGTGCTTTATGAGTTATTCTTTCCGAAAAGATTTCATCTGGAGGAATGTTCAAAGTGACACAGCTAACTTGTTTGTTTACAAACATGAATATGAAATGATCATTACCATATTATTTGTAATAAAGGTAATTTGACCAGCATGAGAAGTTACATGTTCTGCAAGTATCAGAAGTTCACCCATATTATGTATCCTCCTCAAAACCATGAATTTATGAAGTCATTCCATCATGCTAAATTATGTTCAAAAAGATATCATAATTTGTTTTCTTAATTTATTATCCTATCAAACAGACAATCATCATACAAGTGTTAAAGCTGAAGCTTATTCTACTGTGGCGGTGAAATGAAGATTTGATATGGGGTTTAATGTTCAGTTCAAGCTTATGGCATTTAAAAAGTGTTTAAAAGGTTTGTGTGTGTGCTTGACCACATCCCTTACAACTTGTGGTGATATATTTCTGAGGTTCTCACCACAGACCTCTCTTATCCCAAGCTGACACATTTTCCACTCGACCACATCCTTGACATCTGTTGGTATGCTACTGACCAAGGATCAAACCACAGAACTTTACTTCCCCAAGCTGACACTTGATCCA
The DNA here is from genome assembly GCF_037392515.1 of Haliotis asinina. Lineage (NCBI taxonomy): Eukaryota > Metazoa > Mollusca > Gastropoda > Lepetellida > Haliotidae > Haliotis > Haliotis asinina. Next base: position 16,810,953 of record NC_090295.1, on the reverse strand, counting down.
CTAAACTACAGAAGCAGCCATATTGTGGGGGCATACTGTAAGAGTGGGCACACACAACCTGCAGCATCTAGTCAGGTCCCACTGTCTACACATACACCAGAACATTTTGTTTGGACAGTGTCCTGCATTTCACACCAGTATTTGCAGACGTGTCCACTAATATTAACCCATGGCTTGGCAGAATAATACAATCTTTGCAAAGGACTTACTGACTTAACATAACGGAGTGGATGGTTTACAAGTTCATCAGAAATCACATACAATTACAGGAGTCACTTTCAGCAGACATAAATAGCTCACAAATCATGGTAGGCCTCCCTTCAAAATGACAGACTTATTTTCCTAACTCAAACTCGAATTCACAACACAAACTGACAGATCACAAAATGCACATATTTTTAAAGAGCTGTATGTATAATCACATTTTTTTATAGTAATATCACTAATTCTCTTAATCATATACAGTTTCAAAGTGAGAGAGTGAATATTGAACACATCCAAGAGTCCATGTGAAACAAGTCTTTCAAACTAACCCTGAAACATATGTATTCACTTATGCCTATAAAATCTACAATATTTGGCAGGGTCTTGATAACTGCAGTTTCTGAACATGAAGAAAGTCTCTTAACTCCTTGTCACTTCATTTAAGATAAACTAAGAACATGATTGTTTTGGGTTTTTTTCCCGTATAAAATGTTTCAAAAACTAGAAATTAGATGATATGAAACAACAACCAAAATCTTTTGCTAAAAAAGCCAGAATGACCTATTTCGACCTGGACAGAGTGAGTTTCAGTTTTACACCTTTTTTTAGCAATATTCCAGCAATATCATGGCAGGGGATACCAGAAATGGATTTCACACATTGTACCCATGACACAGGGAGTCAAGCCTGGAACTTTGGTGTGATGAGTGAACAATCTGGATCACAAATGGAAACTACCAAATTTGACTGGATTCAAAATGATTTGACATCTTGCTTGTCTTAAAAACATAAACTGTCTAAGCACATTAATTTGTTTTGATTAAAAAAACCCCATAAAATTCCAAATTTAAATTTTATATGGAATTAGCCCCAGTTAAAAAGACCTCTTTGAACAATATTTCAGTGTGATAGCCTGGCGTTACTTTCCTTAAGACAGACATTAACGGTATGGTAGGTAGGTTACTGACAGATAAAGGATTGCAATCAGATCAAATCTGAGGTTTGAATCCATACACAGAACTTGGCTCTGCTGGAGAAGGTAACTCTGCAATGACTATTTTAGAGTAAAAAAAATAACAGGGTAACAAATATTCATCAACATATTACAGGAATATTGCAAAGTGCAGCCTTAAGCAACATCTCACATTTCAGCAAATCCTGTTATCAACAATTGTTACAAAAAATTTATCACTCTATAAAATGAACACATTATATAATATGCATACCAAATCAATAGTTAGAAATTCTGGATAATACTGGACACAAACTATTGTAATGACACACAGAGTTAATTTACTCACACAATACATAAAGTCTATGTCTTTATTCCCCAGCTGCTGAATATATTGTTCATGAAGCTCTTACTGCTTAATAAATAAGCCAAGCATATCTGTGTCACTGCTAACCACTGATGTGAAATATGTTGATTTCTTTTGCTCTACGGTACTTCTTCAATTTATACCCATATTTGATTCATATTTTTTTTTACACTGATTGATCTCTTTTAATATTTTTCATAGCCAATCCTATCTAACGTTCAATATAAGGCACGACAATTGTTCATCAATGATTTAGGGGGTCTGAGCACTTTAAAGCAATGAAAATTGGTAAAATTAATCTCTTGACAATTTTTCAACTGAACTTACGGTTAACCTTACAAAACAACTCAATACAGGAGGGCATTAGAGAACAAAAACCATACCTTGTAATTTTTATATTCTCCCCATCAATAAGCATTTTTAACAAAATCTGCAAACCAAGAAATAGAAAAACATGTACAAATTAACTCTCATTACAAAGAATTTGCAATCCACTATTTATTAATTGAAGCTAATTTGCCTCTTCAGAATTCCATTGATTCCCTACATGGCAAAGTCCATTTAATCATACCTTCTTGCAAGCAACAGGCTGTCCTGATACCAGTGGTACTAATAGAAAGATATGTCTTGAGCTTGGGGCCAATAATCAAGCATAAAGAAATAGCACCATAATCCTGTTTGAAAGGGCTCCTTCCCCGTCTTAGCTTCAAGATAAGGGCCAGCCTTAATACCAGGTTTCAAATGTTTGCCATCCCCTAGAACTTAATGGGCTGTCTAACCCCGAAAGATCAAAGAATAGGTGTAATAGGATTCGATTTCTGCCATTTTTGTTATTTTAAGATGCAGGATTTCTCTGGTTTTGTCCAAGAATCGAATATGGCCATACTCTAATCCTCATGGTTTGTTGATGGATCAGCTGTGGTCAACTGGTTAAATTTGTTCTAGTTGGAACCTTTGTCCTCTGAAATGTTTGCTCTGTGACCACAAGATGCAGATGCTTGTGCCATGGTCTTGATAATGGTAGTATTCAAGCTTTTATATTACAAACAATCGTTTGTTAGCTGCTTGATGTTGTGCTGAGATACTGTACAGCTGTATGATAAAATAATCAGGTAGACCAGACAATCCAGTGACTGACATGAGTATTTATCTTGGCAAATGGGAATGACTACCTAACCAGAAATTCATTTCCTACAATAAACACTTGTGAGAAATGGGTTTTGGGTAAACGAGCTCCTTGTCCATGTGAAGTTATTAGTCAACCACCATGATTAAGCCTATTTCACCTAATCGATGATGAATCATGGTAATCATCCCGATCATTTTGTTTTTAATAATTTAAATTGAAAATTGTTAATTTTTACAAATTAAGGTTCTTTATTGTTTTCTTTTGATGTGAACAAAGATTTATGACCAAGTTAAAAAAACATCAAAAAGATAGCATCAGACAACCCGATTCTCAATGAGAAACTATTACAAGTAGTTGTGTTCTGAGAAATTTTGAAAACTTCATATTTTAAGGATTTTGTTTTTCTGAAGCACATTAACTATTTTACTTCATAAAATTAAGAAAAGTAATCATTTATCACACATAATATAGAAAAAAAGGCACACTATTCTAACTGACATCATGAATATGGGAACCTAAACTTAATTCGTGAGGGTCCATGTTGAATGTTCAGACAAATTTGGAGACACCATACAAGAATTGGTATGGTTTCGCACCAACATTCCCTCCATATTCCAGTAAGGCACACTACAAATTGGCTTCTCACATTGTACCATGTAGGTAATTGAAGCTGGTATGACAGACAAGTATTTTAAACACTATGCTACCTTCTACCTCCCAGGCTAAAACTGCTTTCATATCTATTCATGTGGGGAATCTACTTCAGCTATGATTGACTTGGGTACCCCTGTGTAAGACCTTTAACCACAATGTTTAATCCCTGAACTAAACTAGGATGGGCTTTACATGCTAACGATGTGGGGTATCTACAAGGCCAGTGACACAAGTATACAGGATTCATAGGCGGATCCGGAGTGCAGTGGTATGCACTCAAACTCAGCCCCCTTATTTGACAAGCAAATGCTTTAACTACTAACCTACCCCTGTGACCCCGCAGCCAGAATGGCTTTTACACACTTGCCATCTGTGAACCCTTAGGTCTGTGACATCGGTTAAATTCAAGTTCAACCATCAGGCTACTTCACCATGATTACTTTGAAGGTCAACGAAGTCCAAGACAGAAATAGAAAAGAAGCAAATGTCTTCGATATTACAGTATTCGGCATCAATAGTCATTATAAGGATCACACAAATGTATCCTATGGCTAGTTTGGGGAATGTAGAATGCCAAGGTTGCATATATATGGATGCGGAAGGAGAGACGACTAATGGGGCACCTTAAATAGTCTCCCAAGTAGACCCTGGAGTATATATCTACATAATTATCAGATGTCATCAGATGCACCAGCAGAATATCATTAAACGACTTTGCTACAACATGGCTACCACATGGAGGATTATGTACATATGTCTTATTTCCATCAGTTATCCAATCCTTCATCTCACGGCTTATGATGCGAGTGAGTTTAGTTTTACACCACCACATTATTCATATTACAAATATTTTTCAGTATATCTCATTACGTTCATGTTGTTGATCACTGGATTATCTGGTCTAGACTCGATTATTAACAAACTGCCACCATATAGCTGGAAAATTGCTGAGAGTGGCGTAAAACTAAACTCACTCACTATGATGCGAGTGAGTTTAGTTTTACGCCACAACATTATTCATATTACAAATATTTTTCAGTATATCTCATTACGTTCATGTTGTTGATCACTGGATTATCTGGTCTAGACTCGATTATTAACAAACCGCCACCATATAGCTGGAAAATTGCTGAGAGTGGCGTAAAACTAAACTCACTCACTATGATGCGAGTGAGTTTAGTTTTACGCCACAACATTATTCATATTACAAATATTTTTCAGTATATCTCATTACGTTCAAAAGAGATGTAAAATTTATTAGACAGGTTACCAAGGTGATGAATATGAAACTACGGACATGATGAATACAATGCACACAGCTTTATGCTGTTGAGCGCATGTTTGTTCAGGGTTCGAAACCTACACTTGTCTGCTAGTCAGAGGCTAGCAAATCTCCCACAGGACCACCAAAACTTCTAACAGTACTAGTCCTCAGCGCTAGTACAATTTTACAGGTATCAGATGGTCATCGGCCTTCGGTCTTAGTCCTATGACATTTTCAAATGACTGACTACTGTCTTATAAAATCGGACACTCAGGCTGATCAATAATTTCGATGTTACATGTATTTTCACACATGGGCCAAACAAATTATGAACATTATCATTTACAGATTCATCAAGATGTAACCATCAAATCTTGAAAATGTTTCCGCGGCGTGTATGTGTTCACACATCCATTTTTAACAAATGCATGTGTATTGGATTGTGTGATGGTTGCTATTTTAAGCATTGGTCAATCAGAGAAGGGTTTTTCCAAACACACAACCCCCACCCCCCCACCCCCCTTAAAATGCTATTGAAAACCACGGCTCTCAGCCACATCAGAGTTGTCAAAGAGCATAGTAACAATATTTCGAGGAAATAACTATACAAATTGAAAAATAAAATCTACAACAGTACTGATTAAAGTTGTTAAATGTACATTATGAGATACTATTTTCATCTTTATTGTGTGATCGTGTAATTTAATTCAAGTGACATCTTGGTTTTTGTCATCATGAACTTGACGTTCGGACATGATGTTTAATGCTAAAATATATGCCTAAAACTTTCTTTTCACAGGTCATAATCTAGCACTATACCTGCACTATGTTCCATTACATATGTATATGTGGTGATTTTATAAACTTTCATCTGACTCCACAGGTTTTGTTTACAAGGACAGTATCCACAGCTATAATATGAAGTGCTGCCTTATGTTACATGCCTGATTTTGAATGGTGTTGGTGAATGGTGGACAGGTAAAAGAAAAGCGAAAGAAAAACAAACAAAAATCAAAGAACCCCACCCCCACCCCCACCCCCCCCCACCCCCAAAACAAGCCTTCCAAAACCGATAGTTGAAGTTGTACCTATGGCTTGCATACAAAGACTGGTGGGGCATGACATGTGGATGAGTGTTGGGAGACGTAACATGGTCTCTTTATTCACAGAGCTTTAATTGATGTCCATTTTTCTGTATATAAGTCATAAATCAGTGCAGTTTGAGACTCCTGGCATTGATGGTTTCAATCAAGAGCTCTCAGTGATGGTATGATATTTGGGTGCTAAGAGGATGTCATCTTCCATTGGATCTGTTACAGCCAAGCAGACAGAGCTGCAGCTTATGTCGTTGATGACGTTGATGTGGTTGTTGGTGAAGAGGTTGTAACTGTAAGTGAGCCTGTTGGTCATGCTGAAGCAGTTCCTGAAGGAGATGATGATGAAGACTGGTGATATCTCAGATCATTGTTCTGATTATTCTAACACTGAGGAGCAGCAGCAGGACATTCTGCTGGTGGAAAATATGGCTTTTGCTCTTTTCAAAAGTCACTTTTGTCCATGGGCTTGCATCCATAACAGAATATTCTGTGGTATCATTGGGCTCTGAGCTTTGAGTTCGATATGAACCATCAGTTACTTTGTTTTGTGTTGCACAATTATAGCCATCTATCATCACTGAATTAAACTATGCCAAAACATACTGTGTGTTTGCTTGTTATGATACGACACCTCTGCCAACACTGTTTGACTTAGTCAAATTTATTTTTTGGTTTGTTAACGATTGAAATTTGAGGACTGCCAAAATTTTGTGTAGACTAGTACTTTGGTCCTCACTAGTCCTCATGGCTGACAGACTTTTCAAATAGATTTCTATCCCTGTTGTTCATGAGTATTTGTCATATTTAATGGTTAATTTACTTCATTCAAGTGTACTGTATTAACGCAACAAAATTCTGATTAATCAAAAATGTGTTTTCTTAACAATTGGTAATTATCCTTGAGCCTTCTCTTGATTGATTTTCCATTATTTTCAATCACTGGAGCACTAATAATTCAAACAATGATGAATATTCACAGAACCTTCCAAAATCTATACATCACTGCTGGTGGTGATTAATATCTAAAAAAAAACCCCCAAAACCAAAAACCAATTAATGATAAAATCTGATCTTAACACCAATTCTGGACTTCTCAGCTTACAGACAGCACAGCGTCAGAATCACTGTGTAAATGAAGACAATAAGCAAACCAAAATTGCTTTTCCCAAATTAGTTTTGAGTTCAACGCATACAAGTTCTGACAACTAAATAGTATACAATATTCTGCATCATTACCAAAAACACCCTTTTCAACTTGAGTAAACAAGTCATTATTTGCTCATTGAGTGCAAACTTTACACATACATCACACCTACAGGAACTCGACTGCAATGGATAATGGACAAACAAGACTGTGTCTCGCATATTTCTAATTTCGCATGTACATGTATCATGTGCATATTGGTGGTGCGGGTTTAAGCGATATTTTGCACACTTGTGGCAGCACACAAATAGACAGAAATATACTAGTCCCCTGATAAAGATTTTAGCAGAATTATCTAAACAGAAAATACACATTAATGAAATAACCTTTATTATTATTATTATTATTTTTTTAACATCATTATTTACGTATTATTTTTTCTTATTGCATGAATCAAACTCAAAATTCAGATGAGTTAATATCAATTTAATATGTACACCGACATCTCACTGAGAGTAACAAGCTCAAAATAAATGAAAAGATATCATGCCGTTATCATGATTATGAGGTTATTTACCTACTTAACTCACAGTTACCTCCCTTAAATTATGACAAAAATTATGCCAATTTTTAACCAGACCTGATTCTTTACTAATAATTAATTGAGTAAGAATAAGTTATACAAAACCAGCATTATAATAGAACCTGGAAGCAGCAGGATACACTAATTCTGCATCCTTCAACAAAGGATAGTATCAGGAGTTGGGCCAACATTGACAGACAGTGTCTCTATGTAGGGCCAACATCGGAATGCTATTTGGGTATATTCAAATTTCAGGCTAGTGAATTACGTTGAGGGCTAGTAACTTTCATGCATAGCTAGCCCACCTGGCTAGTAAAGTTTGGAAGCTGTTTCGCACGGTGTGTACACTATGACACCAAAACCACAAACCTTTTCCTACATCACATGAAATGGGTCTCCTAAGGTCCAACAGTGTCATTTATTTATCAACTTAGACCAATATTTCAAGGGACATAATCCACATTGTGTTTGGAAATAAAACTGATGGTTATTGTGAAAACATATCAATCAATTCATGCTAAAATATAATAGTTACACGTTATATTTGTATTGTTTTGAGAATGAAACTGCTTTTCATTTTGAAAATGTGCAAAACAAACAGGTTTCTTTTCAAGCCAACTTGTCCTTTCAAAAACATGTCAAATCATTTGTGTATAAACACCCAACTGGCCATAGGGGAGTAAGAATATACTGATACCCAAAGTATACAATAAGCATCCATAATTGACTGATTGACTGATAAGTAAACTTATCCTCAGTACTTTTCGTTACACTCCACTACTGAGTCTAACAAAACCTTATGGAAGGTCGCGTCAGGTAACCTTTGAGATTGACCAATCAGAACACAGCTTACCAAATCGCAAAAGTACACATTCGCACACACCTTTTGAACTTTTTATCTCGAAAAGGTTTCGTACCTGAACGAATGCAAATGCTATTTAGCCTACGCTCGCTTCCGGGTGATACACACGGCGTTCGTACAACCATGACAACGGTGAGTAAACAGTCGCTGAAAATAGTGGTTTTGGCAATATTCAAGGATGTTATCTTGCAGAAATATTAGCTAATGGTAACCATGTCAACAGAAACCCCAAAGCGTATATACTGCAGGTCAAATAACTGTGTTATATGCGGAGTTTTGTTTGTGGAGAGATTTGTGTCAGTGACCTGAATATCTTGAGAGTTCCTCCGATCCCCTAAATAGTAGCCATTGTCTGGTTGGTTAAATCTATTTAACTGTCTTTCATTTGATTGGACGGTCATTAGTCGCTCAAAGGTTACCTGACGCGACCTTCTACTAGGTTTTGTTAGACTCAGTGGTGGAGTGTAACAAAATACACTGAGACTGAGTTTCATTAGACTGTTAAAAAAATCCATGGTGACAAAATTTATCTGGAGCCCTGGTACAGTAAACATTGTCATTAAATGTTAACAAGCTATTGAAAATTGCAAGATATATATTATCAATTGTTTTTACATTAATCTAACAACTTCATTCAATTCATAAGGCATCACAGTCCATAGATAAATTGTTAATTCTTATTCACACCAACATGGATAATAAAGATTGCTTACTGGACTTCTAAACAAGTAACCATGGTAACGTCACTGGTATCAATTACATTTTCAAATACACAGCAATGAAATGAATGACATTTCACACTACCATCTACTCCATGTCAACAGACAGACACATTTGTACATTTTTAATGGTTTTACCGATGACATGGGGCACAGACAGTGGTGTCAGTTACAAACTGGTAAAGAAAACAGTGGACCTCTGCAGCATGATGCAGATAAGATTTCTGAAAATTCTCGTATTCCTGTGATGTTATCACCATTGACTGACACGGCAGAATGCGATGAGCAACACACGTCAAAACATGAAATGAAATATGAACAAGTTACATCATCAAAACAGCTGTGAGGAAAGGGGTTATTACTTATAGGAACGTAAAACCCTCAAATATGAGGGTTTTTCTCCTTTCATCACCTGTCAGTACAATTCTAACATACCATTATCTGAAGTTCTTTAATAACCTCTTCAATTGAGAATCTACTGTAACGCATATCGACAGCTGAGAATGAAATTACATTTTTATCAATGGATGGGTTAAAAAGTAGCCTGGAGAAAATATGTTTTAAATTTGTTTTCAAATCAAACAGAACAAAATTCTTTGATCATGTTTCCAGATGCAGATGAAACATGAATCGCCAGAATGTCTGATGCACTAGTGACAGATGCAATAGTGACTGGACGTGCTGAGAAAAAATACTGGCAGCATTTCACAAAATCTGTCACAAGAACGACTATTTTGTATTATGATACTTACTTAAGCAAACTTCTTCATGAATTGGGTGAAAGATCAGCCAATCCTTAACTTACAAAAACATCTTTGAAAGGCATTCAGAAAATAGAGCATTAAGGAAGGGTAACAACATATACCATTTAGAAAAAAAGTAGGTGATATTGGATTTACAAGCTTGATAAAATGCAAAGGATGAAGCGAAGGAGGTGACAGGTGATGAAGAGAAATTAATGGAGAATGTGACAATTTATTCCATTACTTTGGAAATGTTTCATCTGTATGGATATACGTTACTTTTTCTCATATGCATTGGAATGTGCTAATGGTATGCTCGCAAAAAGGATTATCCCCTACTTGTTTTGAATGGTATATGATGAACTACCTCTTTAACACATCACTTGCTCTCACTGTAATGAAGATGTTCCCACATATATTGTTATCCTCCCCTAGAAATCCTACTTAGACATTTGATACATATATCTGCACTATTTGATTCTGAATTCTTCCATTGAACACATGACTGCCTCCCAACTGTCAACACATCTGTACCACCATTGGAAATATGGTGTTTGCAAAACTTAAAAATACAACTAAAATGACAACTTAGTGTCTCATTTGTACACTCCCTCAAGTTTTAAATTCACAATTATCTTTCAATCAAGAAACATGACACGGCAAATTTCAAATAAATAGAAGGAGCTTCCTCAACCCATTTAACACTGTAGGCCAAACAAATCAGCCAAGACATCACTAGTCCCCAGACACTATAGGCCGAAAAATCGGCCAGGGAGTAGTCGCATCTAAATGATATTTAGGACTTTAGGAACTAAAATGACTTTAGAAACCTAACTAACATGATTCATTTATCAAATCTATCACTCTTCATAATGTCCAAAACGTTTCCATGGAAATAATACATCACAAGATCCTGTACATAGCAAAAGGCACCACTTCAGCTTCTGACTGATATATCTACCACGTTTTGCAGAAAAATATTGAACGGTTTTTGAGTTCTGCTCCAGAAACGAAACCCACCTCTCACTTTTCAGACTATGTCTGAAACATTTCCATGGAAACCGAGAAAATAATAAATCACAAAAACCTGTAAATACTAAAAGGCACCACTATAGGTTCAGATTGATATATCTACCAAGTTTTGAAGAAAAATATTGAACGTTTTTTGAGTTCTGCTCAGGAATCGAAGCCCATCCCTCCATTTTGAGACTAAGTCTGAAACGTTTCCATGGAAATCGAGAAAATAATAAATTACAGAAACCTGTACATAGTAAAAGGCACCACTTCAGCTACTGACTGATATATCTATCAAGTTTTGTAGAAAAATATTGAACGGCTTTTGATTTCTGCTTCTGGAAACAAAACACACCTCTCACCACCATAAGACTAACACCAAAATGTTCCATGGAAAACAAAAAAACCCGAAAATGTCAAAAATCTGTAAATAGCAAAAGGCACAACCATAGGCTGAGATTACTATATCTATCAAGTTTGGTCTAAAAATATTGAACGGTTTTTGAGTTATGCTCTGGAAACAAATGATTACGGACGGACGAACGGATGGACTGGGGATGGATGGACAGACGAGGCATCGACTATATCCCTCCACATTACATGCCGGGGGGATAAAAAACTATGCTCGCACACATGCTTCAGCAACTGGTCAACATCAGTGAGGAAATGTTTAGAGGACATAATTAAACATATCAAATGAACTGAACAATAAAATCAACAACAGTACTCTTAAAAATTGTCAAAGGAACACTATAACTTACTATTTCCATCTTTATCAGCTGATTGTGTAATGTAATTGGGCCTATGTAATTCAAGCGACATCTCGGCTTTCGTCGCTTCGAACACAATGTTTAATAACGATGTTAAAATATATGCATGAAACTTTCTTGTCACGGGTTATAACCTAGCATGATACGTCCTTTAAGTTCCATAATATACTTATAGGTGTTGAATTATTGTGTAACACATTCAGAATACTATGATTTTACCCAAAACTTTCGTCTGAATCTACAGGTTTTCATTTACGAGCACAGTATCCATTGTTGTTATCTGATTTGCTGACTTTGGTCACGTGTCTGATTTTGACTAGTCACGATTGTTATTGTAGACTGATTTGAAAAAGCGTCATCAGAAACCAATCCAATAAAATCACCTCTTACAACTTTGAAAATACTCTTGGCAAGGGTACAGTGATTTTGTTGATATTCAGATACCCACCATCAAACAAATCACCTCACATGTTATTCATACGAAGCTTCGAAAACAGAGGTACTTCTCACTGTTCTTTCACGTTACTAGGCGGAATGCCACTGATATCGGGAAACCCAGAAAAAAACTTTCATATTAATAGACAGTAGGATCAGACCTTTCAAATGGTGTATGATACGTAGTAGTAATAATGATTATGAGCTGATATTTTCCTTGATAAACTTAGGCTTCATCCATGACATCAGAGTCTCTGGGAACTTGGTGTCATGGCACTGACTGGTGTTGAAAGAGTTAAACGGCATTTAGAGTGAGTTACATTTCATGCCACACTCAGCAATATTCAAGCTATATGGCAACCGGCACTTAGAAAAATCGTATATATGTGTTATATGGATTAGCAACTTTTTCTTTTTATGGATGAGATATTTTAAATACTTAACATGTGATAATGTATAAATGATTTCACCATTTCAGGAAGCTTATTTAGCCACACTATCTTGACATTCTGACCTACCCTTTTGGTTCTTCTAACAAGGACAATTGCACTTTAGCTACAGCAGTTTTCCTTTATTGGATCATGAATATTTCAATAATCTGATAAGAACATATCATCATGAACTGCATTCATAATGAATAAACATATCAAGATTTTCATTAAAATATCAATTATCTCTTGAAAGTTAGAAGCTTTCTGCTTGATGAACCATGTTTGAACCTATTATGAGTGCTTCATTTAATATTTAGATAAACCAATTTCATTGTATCTGAAGTCATATTTGCCTGTTATCGTTTTCAAAAATGCTTGCTGAAAAATTAATAATTCCTGAAACTGGAGCAATCTTGCAGTGTCATATTACTTAAATTATTCAGACCATTAAGCCTAACAGACAATAGACTAGGGGATGTATCTTCAATATAGAGCTCTCATGGGGCAGATATTTGATACCGTTTTGAAAAAATAAAAAACTTATGACTATAAAATAACGTGTTATGATGTATGGTATATAAATTTTGAAATGCCTCATACTTTTTGACAAAAAGTGTTTCACGTAGAAAGAAGAGAATGAAATAAAAGAACAGAACAGCCTAAAGCACACAGAAAAGGAAACTTTTAATCCCAGCGTGGTGACAGAATTTTAAGATTGTCCTGATATGTTTCAATCAGCTCAATCTTATTCACCATGTTCACAGGACGTATCTCCCGTGAGACTATCAGCAGACACTCAACAGCAGAGTCTATTAACACACTACCAATGCAATCCCATAAGATCCGACCTTATGCTCTGCTGCTGTTGATTCAACTTTGCCAATAAATCAATAAAATCAATGTGACTAAGGACCAGAAAATGAGGTTTTCTCTGGATCAGTTGTTAGGAAAGTAGCATACTGGTATGAGTCGTAAGACAGGGTGGACAACTAATTTCAGATGCAACTGAATTATTCATATACATCAAGTCAAGGCAGGGACATTAGGGACAAATGTATCCATAATATGAGATTATGGATGAAAATAAGGTCCACACCAGTGACCTTTGAGACAAGATACATGTTCCTTGTGGGGTTTCTGCAACATAACACAAGTCTGCAGCCCATGTTTTTATGCTCTGAAGAAGGTAACTGAAATTGACACTGAGTACCCTGCAGTGCATGGACTTTGGCTTCTACTATGGAAATTAATATATATAAGAGGAAAAAAGCTTTTCTTCATCATATCTGAAACAGCATATACATGTTTCCAAGTCAAGTCTGCTTTCTTTCCCACAGACAATAATGACATTTGTCATAATGAAAAATTTCAAAGAAAAAGGTCACTGTGACTGTAAAGAAAAAAGAATAGCAAAATTATTTCATCCTGAACAAGAAGTAATGCTTAAGATTTGATAACATTTCCTAGAACCCAATTTCATTTGAAATGCAGGATAAAAAAATTTATTTTGGGACCTGATTTCTTTTTCCAGCAATGTCTTCCCATGATGCATTTCTTGCAATGACACCTAATTTCTCTGTATCCCATGAGACAAGGTTTGAATAAAATTCATCAATTCCAACTAGCGCCACCAGACTATAGGTCCACTCAACCTGTCTCGGTACTCGTTGATCAGATTGCGAAATAAAAATTCACAATGATATCTAAGTTTTGCGTCATAACCTCGATTAACTATGACTCTGATTGATGTTAAAAATAACTTGACAAATGAAAGAACAGACAAAGTGAGAAGATTTACAATTGCCCATGGAGACTAGTGGCAGAGCACTCTGCTTTAATCAAAGTCTCACAATAGGTTCCTCATGCAACAGAGTGGATGAGAGGCAACAGTGAGCACTTAATTTGGCAACAGCTCAACAGACGCCATGATGTATACAGCATCTACACCAATAACAAGCTGCTTTTATTCATCTCCATCTTGTTCTGTGAAATTTTATATCCCAAGGAATAAACTTGCACAACTGAATTATTTTTATAAAAATGCGAAATATGAAGGCTTTCCAGATCTTTTCAAAGAGCTAATGGTTCTGACTAATTAGTTGGTTGACATTTGTGCAGTGTTATAAAACTATTTGATATTATCCGGATACGTCTTAACATTTTTAATATTGCAGCAAGTATGTTTTTTCACAGAATTTAACCAAAAGCATCATCGCCATGGACATCAGAAATGGAACTCATACCGTACATTACCGTGTATAAGCCGCACCTCCTAACTTGACCCTTAAAATCAGTCTCAAAATGGTATCATTCTTATATATGCTGACCCCACACCCACCCGCAATAGGTCGTGGAAAACTCACACCAAAGGACATCATAACGTAAGTACGTTTGGTGAGAATAACATCTAACAATGACTTTCCTGACCATTGTTGAAGAAACCTGTGTTTGTTTGGTGCTTCTTATCCAACATGAGATCATTTTGCTGAGAATAATGAAACACAAGTTACAAAATTCTTAATCAGCAAAGACTTACTTTCATCATTTGGCTGAGAATTCATGTACAATTGCGCTCTTTAACAACTTTGACGAGCAAACACTGAGTGAATGTTGTTTTACTCTGCAACAACCAACAATTATACAGCCTGTATATTCTTCAGTCGAGGCTCGGCAAACAAAACACTGAGAATATGCAACAATTTGAATATCATAATCTGGGTACATTTGATGAAGGTGAATTTGTTTTCATGACAAAGTACCAACATGAGGCTAGAGCAATCATCCATTACTGTCATTTTTAAGTTTTGAGTGTTGGTAGTGAAATGTAAAATAATTAAAAACAAACTTTACTGTGGAAAAGGCACAGTATAAATAGCCATTATCAGTAGTAGTATTTTCTCAGTATTTGGGTCTAAGAATAAGTTATTTTGTAAAGACCAATCAAACACTATTGCACACAATGTAACTGGCGATACTTGCACCAACAAATCATCAGAAAGCATGAAATTCAAGGGTTCTCTTTGTCATGACAATAATGTTGCATTATGGTCAAAGTTAAAGAAATGTATTTGTTTGTTGTTTAACAACAAATCATTAAGCATTATTCCGTTCATATGGCAACAGTTGTGAAATAACCGAGTCTGAACCAGACAATACAAGCGGTAAGCGATGACATGCAACAACAAAGTCAGGGAGTCTGATCACCCAAAGTTGTTAGCGCCTGTTATGACAAGCGTCCGTTGCTGAAGACAAATTATTAGCCAGACACGTTCACATGGTCCCCAGGATGAAATAAAAGCAGATTATATGGAGCCCCAGGTTCATGCAAGCCATTGCTCAATGCCCATTATCCAATGCATGTTGAATAATATGACAAGTGTTATGATTTATGGTATACTTTGACACTGAAGAATGCTTGATTCGGATTGGGCGGCATGCTGGTTGAGCTGGCTTAAGTGCCAGGTTAGAGATCCAACAAAGTTGAGGGGTTGGGATCGAACCTGTGAGTGGGTGTAAACTTAAAAACTTAAAAGTCAACTTTGTACACAGTACACAACCCTGTACACTTTCAAGAACCCACAAATCTGTTTGTATGTGACCAGATGGAGGACACATGACTATGTGCAAACACATAGTTGCAGGTACAGCAACATGCAGTAAACTTAGACAAAGTGCTGTAACTATGTGTCCCAGCCCACCAGCTGTGATTGCGTACCTCGTTAGGATGATAGAACCACTATAAACAGGGCGTGCCTAGTGGCAGCAAGAACTGTATACTACCCATGGAGTTGAGACCAATAACCAGCGCTTTGAGCAAGCACTAGTTTAATCAATATGTGTGCTATTAAATATCCTATAATAAAATAAGAATAATAATAACTGTTCAACAAGCATTCGAAACTGATGACCAGTTCAACAATGGGATCGGCAAAGAAATGATCTGGTTTGATGGAGTAATCTCAAATGCAATATCAAGTCAGTTGTAATCTTCAACTCACTGTTTCATAAGACATTACTTCAGTTTGAAACTAAACCTAAGTTTTTCTGCTGAATGTTGCAGGGATTTTTTCTAGTTTTAGTTAATAAATATAAATGAATTTCTTTGCAATTCACTCTTTAATGTATAGAAGAACTTAAGAAAATCTTCATTTTCCAGTATCAAAATAAATACTGTAATTACTAATTTGGCTCATAGATAATGAGACCAGTGAAGAAGCAAAACATATCTGACTCCCCTTTGTGTAGTTGTGACGTGTTTATCTAGTGTCATGAACATCACATGACACAGCCTTTGAAGCAGTCATAAAAGGTCTGATTCCTCCCAAGCCCTGCCACAGGCACATGAAGATGAATTATTCCATGTTAGGAACCAATGTCTTAGCTTTTAATTAAATCCAGTCACAGAGATCTCCAGCCCTGTGTCATCTTTTTGAAGAAGAGGGCAGTGGGATAGTGCAGTGGTTGTCCTGTTGCCACAACAAAGACCTGGGTTTGATTCCCAGCATGGGCACAATGTGTGAAGCCCATTTCTTGAATCCTGTGCCGTTATATTGCTGCAATGTTGCTAAGAATGGTGTAAAACTACAACTCACTCAGTCCGGCCCAGAACAAGTCACACTCTGGTTTTCTTGATCAAAAAGTTTTTGTTATGTCTTAATTTCATCAACCTTCCAGTCTAGCATAACAGACCTGTGAATGTCACGGGGTAGAATAGGCTTCAGTAACCCATGCTTGCCATAAAAGGCGACTATGGTTGTTGTAAGAGGCGACTAACGGGATCGGGTAGTCAGACTCGCGGACTTGGTTGACACATGTTATTGGTTCCCAATTGTGCAGATCGATGCTCATGTTGTTGATCACTGGATTGTCTGGTCCAGACTCGATTATTTACAGACCGCCGCCATATGGCTGGAATATTGCTGGGTGCAGCGTAAAACTAAACTCACTCACTCACTCTAACATGTTATACAAGAAAACAAAATCTTGGCATAAATTTATCTTAAAATGTAGTTTATAAGGAGTTAACAGACTTTCTTCACTTTCAGAAACTGCAGTTATCAAGAATAAATATTGCAGATTTTATAGGCAGAAATTTATACATTTGCTTCATGGTCAGTTAGATAGATTTTGCTTCACACTGACCCTTGTACATGTCAGATTTTCACTCACCTATACCTACTATGATATTGCTAAAAACAGCGTAAAACCATAGTGACTCACGGTATGAAAAATATTCAGGCAGTATGAAAACCAACTGCTCAGTCAACACAGGGAAGTCTGAATGGATTTTACAGCTGCTTCAAGATGAGAGCACTTTTAATGCTTTTGTCTCCAGTGCAAGAAATATTTCTTTTCATTCCTCTTCAACATTTACTATAATATAGGTACAGCAACTGAGAAGACATAACCGGTGAGATTCAATAAAGAGTAGTAGTTATTACACTTGATTTAGTTTATTATACTTTAAAAGATAAAAAAAAAAAATATGTCAATTTGAGAAGCTAACCAACACTCAGCTACAATGTCCTACCTAGCATGTACCATGTGAACTAGTTTCGGGAATCGGAAACCAAATCAAATATCGATCTTGGGCCGTATAATTATCGAAACATATACATGATTAATGTAATCACCATTTTTAAGGGGTTTTGCCCAAGATTTCTTCCTAATACAATTCACAATAGATATATTCACAACAGGTTACAGTAAAAAATACTGCAGTGATGACTACAAAGCTATGAATACAATGCACATAGCTTAAAGGTCACATGCAACGTAAAACACAACTTTGCAGATTCTGATACCTTTCAGTATGTACTTACCAAAACTAATCATCAAAAATGCCAATTAACCTATAAAGTTGAAAAAAGAACACGATGAAAAAATGCCCGCAAAATCAGAGTTCAAACGATTCAGTAAATTTCCCCCAGCGCTGGAGGAAAAGGTGGTTTCAAAAGCTGTGCTGCGCTGCACCCACAACACATGCGCAGTGAATAGGTTCGCAAAGCTTGAAACAGTATGCCTGCCCAGAGTATGAGGTCGTGGGCAGTAGTCTAAAACTTGTTGGTTGTAGAAACATGTTCATTGTGGTAAGCAGCCTCTGTCACAGAGAAAGCTCAGTGCCTGGTTTATTGACACCTATATGTCTGTCTGCCTGTCTGCTAACGAAAATATGCAATACACAGCTTCAATCATTGACCACAAGCAATTTGAACAACACCTATCAGGCTATACACCATAAACAAAATAAATTGATTTATGACTTGTGCACCCGAGTCCTGTCTCTGACACATTATGTAATTAAACAGGTGTGATTCTTGTACACATGACATGTTTTTGTGTCTGTGGGTTGCAAACAAACTACCTGTACATCCATTTTTCGCAGATGACTGGATCTGATGGAAACTGATGCAAACTCTTGTCAGTTTCAAGTCCTGCTTTGTACATGGACAAATGACAGTTTCCAGCCACGCAGTAGTTCACCATCTCTACAGAGATGATTTTTGATTGAATCGAATGCAAATTCAGAGAACATCTATCTACAGAACCCAACATCTCTATATACATTCGTTATGGATAACAACTTTTTCTAGTGCATATGATTTTGTTTGACATCAGTATATGAATCCATACTGAAACGACGCAGCAAGTACAATAAAAGAAGTTGTTATCCATAAAGAATCTCACTTTCTTGTGACTCGACATACTTCTTAAATGCTCATCAAACAGATCATCTTTCTGTACACACAATGAGCCTTGAGCATATCAGCAAATAAACCGGCCAATCGGAAGCCGTCGTTACACTTGAGTGCACCCCCACCTGCTATGACTGGGTTCAGTCTCCCAAAGGCTTGTTTCGAGGGAAGTAAGCCCAAGTACAAAATATTGCTCTTTTGAATCGCGATTGTACGCTTATAATTTTGTTGATTTATATTTTACAAGCAGCAATGTATATTATATGTCATGAATAATTGATAATTGTATTTTAATTATGTTTGATTTTTTGGTTGCATGTGACCATTAAAGTTTATGCTGATGAGTGCATGTTAATTCACGAATATTCATCAAATCTAATAGTTTACTTCATTCAAGTGTGTTATACTAAAATAACAAAATTCAGATTAATTGAAAATGTTTTTTACAATCGATAATCATCTTAATCCTTCTTTCGATCAATTTTAGATTATTTTCGATCATCAGAACACCACTAAACCATCCAACAGATGCATTACTGAACAGGTGAGACATAACAGACAGGAGTGATGCCTGCTTATGTGATCAAGCTTGGAGAATACTCAGCACCGTACATATGGGCAAGTATTTGTTCAGTTTACACAGATTGTAAAACATATTTTTCATATCAGCAGAATATCTAATTACATGTTCAAGCAAAACATTACTGCATAGATTAAACTTTATAAAAATTAAGTTATAATACAATTAACAGACCTGTTCAAATTTATAATCAAATTAACCTGCAATCACCAACAATCACAATCTGTCTGGGGAAGCCTGGTCTCCTTGACAAAAAGTAATATCAAGAACAGGAACATGTGCCATAAATGAGACACTAGTTGAACAAGCCAATTCAGTAACAGAGACAACTGGAACGTGTTTAACAAATGTGGGAATTGAACCCAGCCCTTTGTGCCTGAGAAGCCAACACAATAACCACAAGGCTACAAGGACAACTGATGTTTAGCATGTAGTCATCCTTCAAATGATATCCTTTCCTTGAGTATTTGAAGCAAGAATTTATTGAGTGATTTCTCATTTAATGTGAGTGAGACAGATTTGTTTTATGCTGCTTTTAGCAATATTCCAACAATATAACTGGGGACACCAGAAATAAGCTTCATGCAATGTAGCCATGTGCGAAAGCAAACCTGGGCCATCGGTGTAATGAATGAATGCTTTAACCACAAAACTACCCCAACACCACCCCTTTTCCTATTTGATTTAACAATATTCCACCAATAACTCTACATGGGGAACCCAAAAGAGGTTCTACGCAGACCACTCAGAGAAACAAACCCTCATGATCCCAAGATGTACACCTTCTCCAAAAAGCCACCAACGAGGAATGCAGATACAACACACAGGAGTATATCCCTCAATAAAGAGGTCCAGACAATTAGTTCACTAATGCTGGACTATTTTTTTTATCCCTGTTGCAGAAAGGTTTAAGTTTAAAAGTATACATCACCTTATTCTAAAATCAAAGAGGGACAGTGAGGTAGCCTAGTGGTTAAAGCATTTGCCCGTAGTGCCACGGGTTTGATTCCCGCATGGACACAAAGTGCGAAACCCATTTCTGATATTCCCCCACCATGATAACACTGGAGCACTGCTGAAAGTGGCGTAAAACTACACTCACTCACTCGTCAGTGAGTTTGGTACCCACCCACATCCATCCATATCCACCCACACACGAATAATGATACATGAATAATCAGTGTGCAAAATAGTTCCCAATGTCAGTTATGCCTGAAAGTTATTAGCCCACAAAATAATTCACTCTCCCAATATTTCAATGCAGACACAGGTTTCATCACAAAGCTGCTGGTATAATGTTTGCATGATTTAAAACTATTACAACTTAACAAGTCGGATATAATTACAACATGACCCCCATTAAAAAAACCACTAGCCAACTGGGTTTTGGTTTGCCAGTAGACTAATGTTGAGTCTCTAAATATATATACCTCTGATAGTCAAACCCACTTAAATTGGAAAGGAGCCCCATGGAGAAAATCTAGACTTGCTCTTATGCTTCAGTATTGCAGAGAGGGCAAGACAGTAGCAAAAACAATGTGGTTCAGAGACTATGACTGAGAGAGACTAGTTTGCCATATCAATCTAGCATACAAGTGGGTGTGGTTGCATAATGATCAATGCAAATTGATCACCTCCTGCACACCTGGGCATAGATTTTCGAAGCTCTCTTAGCGCTAAGATAGTCGTAAGTGCCATGCGTTAACATTAGCTTACGACTATCTTAGCGCTAAGAGAGCTTCGAAAATCTAGATACTGTTTTTGTTTTGTATTTTTTTTAAACAGTACATAAAGTATGCGATATGCAAAAGGAAAGGTCAGTTTGAAATCACTTTTTCTAAAGCTCCAAATATAACTTCTTATAAAAATTATATCATTTGAAAAGTGTCTACCTGTATTACCATGCAGTCCTTTATTCCTATTATCTCCTGGGTAATAATTCTGTTGGGGTCATTATCAGTCTAGATTCCAAGGTTAATAATGACCATACTTCATTTTCCAGGCACCATTCTTCACAAGAACCCTTTAAAAACACTTAGATTGAGAGTGAGGTTATAGTCTTTCAGCAATATTCCTGCAATGTCACGGCGGGAAGCACCTAAAAGTGGGCCCATGTCAGGAATTAACCTTGGTCTCTGGCTTCATAAGCAAATTCTTTAACTTACACTACCACCTGTTCCTAGACTGAAAAACTGATGCTGATTTTACACATAAGATATGGAAATGTGAGGGCAATCTCGTTCTTGCCATTATACCATTCTCTCATCATCAGGGAATATATCTCATTTACAGTCAGCAATATTTCATTAAATGGTTTTGTCATCAATTAACATAAAACTAGAAATGAATCGTGCTTCATCGATACAACTCAAAATGATGTATACAGAACTGTTCACGGTCATCGTGTGTAAACGAAAAACGATATGTGTCAATATTGAATTAGGAGCAGACTTTCAGCTTATTTTCTACTAAAATCTCGTTGGCGAGAACTTTAACGCCCTCAGATATCTGCTTCCAACGTTTAGGTTCTCAGTTATTGTAATCATAAATGGTTTATCCATTCAAACTTTGCACTTTGACAGCTGTCAAAGCCGCGCCAATGTGCACGTGTGTTTTGCCGCTAGTTCTGGATATATTTATAGGCACCTAAGAAAATGGTACATATTTTGCTTCGCTGATGGCATGAAGCATTGTAAAACATCTTGTGTAATACAGGCAGGAGTCGAGTGAGTACTTACAATCGTGTCCTCTAAAATAACTGGATCATACAAAACCAACAGTCTGCAACTCAACCTTTCAAAACAAACTCATCGGATACCGGAAGTGTACCCTGCGTTATTTCCCTTGGCTTTGTTTGGGTGGGGTGTAAAGGTTTCCAAAGTTGATCTTACTGTATTTGGAAAACGATTCTTTTTTCAGTTTCTTTTTTAATACGATTTTATCACCCTGTTGTGATCCTGATTTTACTTTTTAATTTATCATTTTACTACTGACGTTTATGCATGTATGGATCAATTAGATCTTGTATATTATATGTATGTATATATATATATATATATATATATATGTGTGTATGTATGTATATTAGATCATGTGATAAATATCGAAATTAGTTATCCAGAAGGCGTAAGAAAAGAAAACATATATTGGTGTATTTCTTTTTCAGTTGAATCCACCGACAAATCTTTAAAAATTGATTTACACATAATTTTAAAGATATTTCCGAAGATAAGTACACGATACAAGCTGCATAAACTGCTCTGTAGTCCAGGAAAAATAAGTTGGGGCGCCTTAATTGTGTTTTCGCTCATGACGCCGAAGACCAGGGTTCGATTTCCCACATGGGTGCAGTCTGTGAGGCCAATGTCTAGTGTTCTTCGCCGTGATATTGCTGAAATATTGCTAAATGCTTCGTACAACACAACTCCTTCACTCATCCACTCATTCACTCATCCACTCACTTTAAGTACATTCGGAAGAATTTCAGTTAAATCACCACGTATGTGTTATTGTGTGTTGCGTAAGGACATAAACTTATATTGCAGACTATAAACACTTCAGTGAAACCAGTTTTGATCATAACAATGTTACATTCCTATAGTAAAATTAAAACAGCTAATCTGAATATCTGTGATTACACAATGCCATTTAGAAAATAGACAAAACGTAACAAATGTTAAATTGGAATTACGCTTTCTTAGTAAAGTACAAATTCTAGTAGTTTTTCGGGTTACGGGATTCAAACCCACACCCTCAGAGTCAAACACTTAATCGCCAGCACACAGAATTAGCCACCGGGACTTCCACAAAATGAAGTTCTAAACAGACCAAGATCACCACGGACTCGAACCCATGGTCAGCGAATCATGTTATCGTCAAGGGACGCAACTGTGCACCAGAGATCGCAGTTTCGTTGTTATTTGGGCTGCCAGTAAGTGAGAAAATGTTTATGCAGCAGTCTGCAATATTCCGACTTAATCACCAAAAACTACGGGTGGATATTTCCCTGACTTTCATGCTGCGATATACTGCAATAATTTCAGAGATATTGCAATGCATATTGTACAATAGTAGACAGGTGGTGAGGTCAATAACTGTCTTTATGGACCCGCTAAAAGCAATATTGACCGAGGGCGATGGTATACAGAGACACGTCGAAAAAACAAGACCTGAGACTGACATAAAAGGTGCAGATTTCAAGACATCTTGAATGGAAGGTTTCGACCCAAGTGCGTTCTAGGAAAGTGTAATATGCATATAACAAGGATTATCTAAGACAGCATTATCTAAGAATGCATCAAAGGGGATTAACAATGGGATACGTAATAATACAATAACCAATGGGAGGAAGCCAGAGTAAAACAAGGTTTTCATAGCAGATGGGATGGGCAGTAATACAATATTAGTAGGAGGAGGCCAGGGTATACATAGCATGTAGGGTGAAGTCAAGGTACACATAGCAGATGGGATGGGCAGTATTACAATATTAGCAGGAGGAAGCCAGGGTATACATAGCATGTAGGGTGAAGTCAAGGTACACATAGCAGATGGGATGGGCAGTATTACAATATTAGCAGGAGGAAGCCAGGGTATACATAGCATGTGGGGTGAAGTCAAGGTAGACATAGCAGATGGGATGGGCAGTAATACGATATTAACAGGAGGAAGCCAGGGTATACATAGCATGTGTGGTGAAGTCAAGGTACACATAGCAGATGGGATGGGCAGTAATACGATATAAGTAGGAGGAAGCCAGGGTATACATAGCATGTGGGGTGAAGTCAAGGTACACATAGCAGATGGGATGGGCAGTATTACAATATTAGTAGGAGGAAGCCAGGGTATACATAGCATGTAGGGTGAAGTCAAGGTACACATAGCAGATGGGATGGGCAGTATTACAATATTAGTAGGAGGAAGCCAGGGTATACATAGCATGTAGGGTGAAGTCAAGGTACACATAGCAGATGAGATGGGCAGTAATACGATATAAGTAGGAGGAAGCCAGGGTATACATAGCATGTGGGGTGAAGTCAAGGTACACATAGCAGATGGGATGGGCAGTAATACGATATAAGTAGGAGGAAGCCAGGGTATACATAGCATGTGGGGTGAAGTCAAGGTACACATAGCAGATGGGATGGGCAGTAATACGATATAAGTAGGAGGAAGCCAGGGTATACATGGCATGTGGGGTGAAGTCAAGGTACACATAGCAGATGGGATGGGCAGTATTACAATATTAGTAGGAGGAAGCCAGGGTATACATAGCATGTAGGGTGAAGTCAAGGTACACATAGCAGATGGGATGGGCAGTATTACAATATTAGTAGGAGGAAGCCAGGGTATACATAGCATGTAGGGTGAAGTCAAGGTACACATAGCAGATGAGATGGGCAGTATTACAATATTAGTAGGAGGAAGCCAGGGTATACATAGCATGTAGGGTGAAGTCAAGGTACACATAGCAGATGGGATGGGCAGTATTACAATATTAGCAGGAGGAAGCCAGGGTATACATAACATGTGTGGTGAAGAAGAAATAAAGACGTTGTTACCCATAAAGTATTATACATGTACCTGTCTCTTATCAATCAACTTCTAAAATGCCAATAGAAATAGAAAGGTTTGGGGCGTTTATTTTATTACATAATTACAACAGGTAGTTTTACAATTATGAATATATTTTTCCCAACGTCGACTTTTAAAAATACCCCCCACCCCACCCCCCCCACCCACCCCCACCCCAAAAAAATTCATTTTATCATCAGAATTAGAATTATGTTATAGCCTCAATCATCTCAGTGGCGGTTATAACTACCTGCAGCAGTGCTGAGCCGGAAGATGTATGTGGACGATTGTGCAAATGACAATCAAAGCTGGGAATGAACCCTTAAAATAGTAAACTCTCAACAAGAGTGCAGGCATAAAGGATGTACTGAGCAAATCCCCCATGTCAAATATTTTGTAATTTATGTCAATTAGGATAAAAGAAATATGGGATGAATGGTGTATGACGTTTTTCATAAATATATTATGCACATGAGTATAATTTATACCGCGTTTGCATACTATATCATGCATGATAAGCGTGCAATTTGACATGAAATTTCAAGGGTTGAAAATGACACGATTTGCTCTCCCGTAAACTCATCTACTTGGAATGATTTAACAAAAAGAGTAAAAAACAAAAATTGGGAAAACGATAGTGATAGAATATTTAGCAGTTAAACTTTAGTTGTGTTCAAAACTTCGAAATAAGGCCAAAATCCATTTTATTTCTGTTTTCCTGAGGATTTTATAATGTCATTATACAGCCCTACATACTTACACCTTTATGACAAAGGTCATGGTCACTCAGAGCCAGGGGCTCTGCTAATATGTCAGTCGCTGAAAAACTGAAGACCCGTACCAACACAACACGTTTCCAACACAACACGTGGATGACATCAGACTCGAACAGAGTCCTGTGTGTTTCAGCATGCCGCCAAGATGATACAGGTGGCTAAACAAGAAGTGTGGTGGTGCTGGAATGCCGTTTTCTATTCTTGTGCCCCTCTTGAGAAGTGAGGCTGACCAAATGAAACCCACTGGTTCAGAATTGTCTTCTATCAAGACACAATAGACAGAACAGCAACATTAAGTTAGAAACGGATTTGGGATTCGAATCCCGAATCCCGAATCCGTTTCTAACTTCATGTTGCCAGGCAGAACAACCTCTAGATGGGCGAAACTGTGCTAGGGTGAACGTATTTTGGGTGAAATGACCCGTAACTAACCACTTGGCTTCCCCACCACGCCTGTGACATTGTCAAACACTGGTCCACTTGATCCGAAGTATGTTGACCAGCAAAAGAAAGTACACACCTATATATTTGTGGTGGATGCTAAAATATAAACACAGAAGAACAAGTTACTCCATGGTTATGGATACAATATCGGCACCACGGTCGTTTTGGGACCCTTCCAGTTTTTCAGCGACTGTCATCATAACCCAGTTGCATAATCGATACTCATGCTCTTGATCGCTGGATTGTCCGACCCAAGCTTGATTATCTATTAACTACGCAATATGGCTGGAATATTGCCGAGTCCGGCGTTAAACAACAAACAAAAGATTAAGGTTAATTGTGGAAAGAACCAATACTATGACTTGTCAGACATTCCGTACTCATACTCAATTCCAGGAACATTCTATGTGGAACTACTGCGTCTCAGCAAAGATTAAACAGCTAAAAACTTTGGAATATTTGGAAGAGAGGTCATTATATGAGGTCCTACTGGAATGTTCTGAGTCACAGATTCGGAGATTTCTGAGGTATCCTTTATCAACCTTTATATTATCAGTACATGGTAAAAACAGTATCAGATACGCAGACAGCAGCATATTTATATTTCGAGTAAATGTCGCTAGATATCTTCTAACACGCTGAAATCGGAAATATCGATTTTTTTCTTGCGAATAAATTGAATCAGAAATATGAGATGCTGATCAAAGATACGCGCCCTATTCTGATATGTTGATAGGTATGGCCATATCTCATATGTTATCTGTCGCAGTAGAATGAACATTTCCAGAAAAAATGTTCATTGGCAACAATAAGTAAAAATGTAATGAAAAGAAGCCCTGTGACATTAAGCTGTGGAAATGTATACTCGCCACATTTTCTAGACTTGCGTGGGTTTTCTAGGACATATTTGCTTAGGGTCATACTGTGACAGATTACTGTGTCCAGTGTCCTGTTCTACCGGCAGTAGTCTGTTTCACGATCCATAGTGTTTTCCTGCTACACGCAGCCGTTATTGTAATCAGAGACATAATGGCCTCTGTTACGTCAAATCCATAAAGGAAGCAAACTAAAATTTTTGTTCAGGTCAAACTCGGAATCTCCCAAGCCACTGGACTCCTTTCAACTTTTAATGGAGAATTTTAATGGCATTGTGTTATCATTTGACGCAGAACTTTGATAAAAACCATATATTTCCTGACGCTAAAGGTGTAATATATTTTAAACTTCTCACCAGCGTATGTTAACTATGAAAAGACGCTGACCAGAAGGGCCAGTTAAGTATACATGTTGTTAGCTGACATCATACTTCAGCAGGTCCTGAAAAATGTCACTATCAAAATTAGACTGGTACTCTGCCTATGCTACGCTCAGCGAGCTGGCTACACAAAGTAGTGTAGTGCAGCGATAGCGCAGCGCGGAATAGGGCAGGGGAACCAGTCTATATCAAAATGCACGTCGCTCAGAATTGATGTGATGTTTGGTAACTGAATTTATTGTCTCCCCTTGGAAACAAACACTGACTGCCTAGATGACTTTAGTTTTACGCCGCTTTCAGCCATATTCCAGCAACATCACGGCGGGGGACACCGGAAATGGGCTTCACACATGCATGGAAACCTACAAACACAATCAACTTAACCGTTATACATTTGTACTGTTATGCGCATAACATTGTTTAATGTAACGATCTTCGTGGGACAACGAGATAATATTATCCCGAAACTTTTGCAGACTGACTTTTAACACCATAATACATCATTATATTCATGATACTTAAATAAAGAACAAATCATCTGTGATTTTCATCATGTCATTTGGGGTAGCTTTAAGAATATGTGACTGGTCCCATTTAACACATTTGTCTATCGAGCCAGTAACCATTTCGAACGGTGTGAGTGAGTGAGTTTAGGTTTACGCAGCAGTATTCCAGTTATATGGCGACTGTCTGTAAATAATCGAGTCTGGACCAGACAATCCAATGATCAACAACATGAGCATAGATCTGCGTAATTGGGAACCGATGACATGTGTCAACCAAGTCAGCGGGCCTGACCACCCGATCCCTTTAGTTGCCTCTTACGACAAGCATAGTCGCCTTTTCTGGCAAGCATGGGTTGCTGAAGGCCTATCCTACCCCGGGACATTCACGGGTCTATTTCGAACGGTGCCTTTCAAGGCAAACTAAAATTTGACACATGTTGATAAAAATTGTCTAACTCGAAAATTTATATGTTGTCAAACTTTCGTGTCATTTGTCTCTATTGGTGCGGTCAGGTGACAATTTCGTTGACAACACCGAAAGCGTGATGCAAAAGTTGGTGAGAATAGAGAAACTGGTGTTGGTTTCGAGTTGTTGGAATGTTCACACTCCCAAACTTGTGTTGTCAAACTTTAGTTTGCCATGTTAAGGCTGCTTCAGTCCCGAAATATCACACAACTCAACCTGAGGCGGTAAGTACAACGGTATTTAAAGATTAGCAAAACATTTCTTCTTCTGGAGTATTGAGGTAATATCGTAATATTTGTCACACACAGAGTATATGTGCAAGGAACTTGAACAATCAAGCCTGCATAATGAGGCTATATGGCAGACTTCATATTATGCTGAAAGACATAGCCGACACTGAGTGATTTCGAAACGAACCCGAGTCTCCCGCGTGACGAGCGAACGCTTTAACCACTAAGCTACCCAACACACCGCCTTTAATCAAATAAATCATATTTCTCATTAGCATTCAGCAATGTCTTCGACGGGACGAGAGAGCACTTTGTCCACATGAATGCCCAATGTCCGACCCGAAGCTGATACAGGGTATGGGGTGAGGTTAGTCTTTCGCCGCTTTTACCAATAATCCAGCAATATCATGGCGGGGAACACAAAAAATGGACTTCACACATTGTACCCATTTAGGGAATCGAATCCGAATTTTCGGCGTGACGAGCGAACGCCTTAACCACTGGACTGCCTCATGGTTATGGAGTGAACAGTACAACAACATCAAATTATAAATTGTGTCCATTAACATCTATAAATTCCATGAACTAAATTTCGCATCGAGACCAAATATTTTCTGAAAAGTCTTTTTGACGGACGTGTTCTATTGTTTACATAACGTTTTCGGGGCAATGGGTCAAAATTAAGGGTTTTGATTTTATGATTGGGATTGTTGTCACCAGACACAGGCATCATACATCGTAGCCCTGTGGGGACTAGCACACGCTTTAACCATTGGGCTACCCCATCCTTCCAGGAGCTTACAGGTCGAGGTACCATTCGCCACCTCTTGCCCCTTTTCAGTAACCTCGA
The DNA here is from genome assembly GCF_037392515.1 of Haliotis asinina. Taxonomy (NCBI): domain Eukaryota; kingdom Metazoa; phylum Mollusca; class Gastropoda; order Lepetellida; family Haliotidae; genus Haliotis; species Haliotis asinina. The sequence continues at coordinate 16,781,212 of NC_090295.1, read as the reverse complement.
GGAAGATTGGGCTTGAATGAGAATAACACGAGTTGGTCAGGGACACGGAAATAGACCTCTCAAACGCATGCAACTTATAAACCTTTTCTGTCACTTAGTAAGATCTTAATGGGACATAGTCCTTTTGAGAGTAACTTTTGAGTGAGTGAGTTTTGGTTTTTCGCCGCTTTTAGCTATATTCCAGCAATATCAGGGCGAAGGACACAAGAAATGGACACGGCGGAGGGCACATTGTACCCACGAGGGGAATGGAACCCAGCCGTGTCCCAGGTCTTCGGCGCGACGAGGGAAAGCTCTAGCTACTTGGCTACCTCACCGAGTCTTCTGACTTTTGAGAACGCATTAGATAAGGCTGTCTCTAGGCACTGTGCACAGAATTTGAAACTGGTATTGCTTGATGCAACTGAGAAATCGTATTGGAGGACTGTAGCAGTCAAATAGAATCTTGATGGACATTCCCAATAAAATCGATCAATTTAATGTACTCTATATACATGATTTTGGTCATACACAAATGAAATGATATCCTTATTCGATGGCAGAGATACCTCTTGAATGGACATTTTATATTTTCTTGCAGAACTTGAGGTGTACTCCCCTCCCCCCTCACACGCACACACACACACGCACACACACACACGCGCACACACACACACACACACACCCCAAAACAAAATAAAACAAAATAATCTAAATTAAAAAAACCCTAGAAAACGAATGACTCACAACCTACAGCATGTGTACAAAATTGGTGACTGCAGCTTTTTCAGTGTCTGCGTAAATGCGTAAGTGCGTGCATCACCCGTGAGGATCCTTGTAGGGATTGGTATGGAACAACCCATGCTTTTGAGGCAAGCAGACTTATTTGACACATGACATGGAATCCGAAATGCGTAGATTAATGCTCATGATGTTGATCACTGGATTTTCTGGTCAAAACTAGATTACTTAAAGGCCGCGTGTTTGTCTGTCTGCTTACAAATATAAAGACAGAAAAGTGATTGTAACGAAGTTTATTCCTTCTATGTGCCCAAATATTTTTTTCAGTACACAGCTAACTCATTTCAACTGATTACAAAATGGCTCTCATAATCTTGACAAACAACAATAGAGAATCATACATTTATTTCAAAAGACACAAATACAAAATCAGTGTCACATCTAATAATGTCTAACAGGCGTTCAATTCTCAGAAATCTCATTTTGAGTTTGTGATCAACGTGTATTTGTTCTATGTCTTACCAAGGCTTATTTCCAAAGATTTCTTAATACACATTTTAGTTACAATTTGAATCTCTGAAATCCTAAAATCATCAAAAAGGGAGAGAGGGGGACTAATATCATTGAAAATATTTCAAGGATATACAGTTTGTCAGAGCTTGGCAGAGGAAATGGGTTCAAAAGTGTTTTCATCATATTGTATTGATTCCGGAATGATACAGAGCGGCGGGGGACACCAGACATGGGCTTCACCCATTGTACCTGTGTGGAGAGTCGAACTGCGTAACAAACGAACGCTCTAACCACTAGGCTACTCCATCGCCCAAAAGTGAATGGGTGAGTGAGTGAGTGAGTGTGGCTTTAAGCAATATTCCAGCAATATGACGGCGGGGGACACAAGAAATGGGCTTCACAAATTGTCCTCATGTAAGGAATCGAACCCGGGTCTTCTGCGTGACGAGCGAACGCTTTAACCACCAGGCTACTCCACCGTCTCCTGGCCCCAAACGGGCATAAAAATCTGACACAATTTCTGATACATACATAAAGTTGAGTGTTTTATGTACAATTTATGAACATGTTATGTTAGTCTGACTTAAAACCAGACACACCAATCTCAACAGAAAACAGATTTATCTTTGCAATGAAGTTATACGTGTATATTCAAGATCACATTTGTGCAACACTAACAAAAGAAACACTTCCAGCAAAAGAACATCTCCTAAAATTAAAATAAATCCACATATCCAGATGATGTTGACATAAACCTTACTATGAGGAAGGCCTGTTCATTGAAATGATCGACTGAATTCGTATTTCCTTAACCCCGCACAGCCTGAACATTGGGGAAAAAATGATTTTAAAAAACCTCTCCTAACACAAGTTACTGATGTATTCCTTTAATTTTCTTAAAATATTATTCATAAATCCCACTCTATGAAATAGCTACATAGTAAATATGTTATAATGTACAATGTACATCGGCAGATTCCTCAGTAACGAAATGAGTGAGTTCAGTTTTACGCCGCTTTCAGCAATATTTCAGCTATAGTACTATGGTGCACACCAGACATGGGTTTCAACATTGTACCGATGTTGAGAATGGAACCCGGGACCTCGGCGCGACGAACGAACGCTTTAACCGCTAGGCTTCAGTAATGGGTGATTTATATATCTAGTTCATACCCCAAAATTACTTAGAACAATGTCTTGATGACTGACTAACTGACAGAAGTTCTTGAAAAATATTCCCATAATTATCCGTCATCGCTCACTTTTTTAGTTTAGCATGTTATATAGAGATAATATGGATCCATTCGATGTCATAGCTTCGTTTTGAGTGTAAGAAAAGCACGACGCTAAAAAAGAAAGTACTCGAGCGCGAGAAATGATGTGTTTGAGACAGGGGTCATGAATGTAGTGACGTCACTTCCGGAACGAACACATGACAGCGAATGGATACATATCTTTTTGTCACAATCCCACACTAGGTAATCGAATGGTGAGTAGACTATTGGTGAGGCACTTATTACATCATCTGCCAGTGAAATATCAGCAGCGATTTCTTATCAAGGCGTTGGTACTGCATTTCAGAAGAAGGTGTGTTCGCATTCTTCATTGAAGGTGCCACGGAGGATTACACCCCGAGTGTAAAGTTCATCGGTGTTTACTTTTTACCCAAGAGGGAGAAAACTGAACCTCTTGTACCACCGCCACCACCTCTTCCTAGACCACCAGCACCACCCAAACCAGCTAAACCACCCGCACCACCGCCTATTCCACCCATACCCCCAGCTAATCCACCCGCACCACCGCCTATTCCACCCATACCCCCAGCTAATCCACCCGCACCACCGCCTATTCCTCCCAATCCACCAGCACCACCCAAACCACCTCTCATACCACCAGCGCCACCTATACCACCTGGCATGCCACCGAATCCACCTTGTCCTGCTCCACCCATACCTCCGAATGCCCCTCCCATTCCAACTTGACCACCCAAGCCTCCAAGCATCCCCCCTCGTCCTGGACCAATTCCAGCGCCACCCACACCTCCTGGCATGCCGCCCTGTGCCCCACCGCCAAACATTGGGCCACCCTGACCACCAAATCCGGGTGGGCCTCCTTGTCCTCCTCGGCCACCAAATCCTCCTGGTCCTCCAAACCCTCCAGGTCCTGTTGGTCCTCCGAAACCACCAGGCATACCCTGTCCTCCTTGTCCTCCAAAGCCACCAGGTCCTCCTTGTCCTCCAAAGCCACCAGGTCCCCCTTGTCCTCCAAAACCACCAGGTCCTCCTGGTCCTCCCAAACCAGGCATTCCTGGTCCTCCCAAACCAGGCATCCCTTGTCCTCCGAATCCACCAGGCATACCCGGACCTCCTTGTCCTCCAAACCCACCTGGTCCTCCTTGTCCTCCAAATCCACCAGGTCCTCCTTGTCCTCCAAACCCACCGGGTCCTCCAAACCCACCAGGTGCTCCTTGTCCTCCAAAACCACCAGGTGCTCCTTGTCCTCCAAATCCACCAGGTCCTCCTTGTCCTCCAAATCCACCAGGTCCTCCTTGTCCTCCAAAACCCCCTTGTCCTCCCTGCCCTTGCTGTCCTCCGAATCCACCGAAAGGTCCACCCTGGCCAAACTGTCCGTTGTTCTGACCAAACATATTTTGACCAAACGGATTGTTACCATTGGGGCCAAATGGACCAAACGGACTTGCGAAAGGACTAGCAAATGGATTGCCAAAGGGATTGTTTCCCCCGTTAAACATGTCAAAAGGATTCGTTGGAGTAACAGAAACCGTATCAGAAGGGGTCGGTGCTCCATTAAACGCATCGAAATGACTATCATCCAATTCCGGCACATCAAAATCTGCCGCAGTTAATGTTTCTCTGTCAAAATCATCAAAAGGACTGTCAAGATTAAACCCCCCCTCCAGTCTCTTCATGAAGCCCGCCTCAAAGGCCTCCAAAGTAGGCACCAACTCCCCATCCTCTGTGAAAAACGTGCCATTGAAGGTTCCATTGCCAGAAAAAAGCGTTTCGTTTGCTGCCAAAGTTTCATTGCCCTCGAGTTCCGCGTTTCGGGACACGAAGGATACACTGTTATCTTCCTTACTGAAAACCGGTTGGACGCCGAATATATCCTTAATAAGCTGGTAGTAATGGTCACCAATATTAATGTTTCCTGTGGCTGAAAAGAACAGGATATTTAGCTGTGATATGATTATTAGATAAGCAATTCATTCATATTTGGACCACACAAAATTACACAAATTGTGATAGATATCGTCATTACAGATGCAGGTAAGAGAAAACGAATGATAAGTTCGGATTAGACAGTTTTTAAAGCATTAGATACGCAAGCAAACTGTATGATTTCCTTACATACCCGATTTTTCACTAGTCAGCCAGTGTGATTCAAAACGCCAAAAATTCGTCTGGTCAAGAACAACCCATGCGCTGAAACACAACGTTGTAATACGATTAAATAAACAGGGTACGTACCTGATAAATATGTGTACAACATTTCTAACAAATAAAAGCCATGTTTGCATTTTTAAGCTTTCTGAGTGAGTGATTGTCTGAATTTAATGTTGCTTTTAGCAATATCCCTGTAATATCACGGTTGGGGAAGTCAGAAATGGCCTCCACATTTGAAGGCAAGAAGCCTCTAAGACATTATTGAAGCTAATGTGTGCCGCCGAGTGCAATAAAAAGTTATATAGGTCCCTTGACTCGAGTTATCATTCTCTTCCCACAGTGGTTACTTGTCATATCTTCCTTCGTAGGAAGACATGACAAGTAACCTCTGTGGGAAGAGAATGTTGAGTTATATGTATGTATGCAATTAAAACCACTTCAGTGAGCCTCGTTGGGGTTATCTAGAAGGCCACGTAAGCATCTTGGGCAGTAATTAAGGAATGTAAATATTCAATTGTCACTCAAACCACTTTGGCGTTGTGTAGAATGCAATGCAGGCCTCTTTGGCATTATCAAGGCAACATAAGCTTCTTTGGTGTTCCAGAGAAAGCCATATAGGTATCTTTGGGCATAAGATATGTCATGTGTCCCTACCAAAGGGTCATGCAAGCCTCTTTTGTAGAAGGTAATATAAGCATCTTTAGGCATAATACTAGTATATGTCACATGTGCATACAAAAGTGGGCCATGCAAGCCTCTTTGGCCTTTATAGAAGGTACTATAAGCATCTTTAGGATAATACTAGTATATGTCACATGTGCATACAAAAGTGGGCCATGCAAGCCTCTTTGGACTTTATAGAAGGTAATATAAGCGTCTTTAGGCATAATACTAGTATATGTCACATGTGCATACAAAAGTGGGCCATGCAAGCCTCTTTGGCTTTTATAGAAGGTAATATAATTATGTTGAGACTACTGCAAGCATTTATAGGACCTGTTTGTTGTAAAGTCTTACTTACATAAATTGCACGTCTCCATAGTTTCTCTCCCTTCCGTTCCACAGGAGACGGACTCCTGTTCTCGGACCCGTAGTCCGAGTGTGAAAGGCCGAGAAGCCCTCGTTGATGCTCTGGAAACTACACGTTTCCACGGTATAAGATCCATCGGGGGAATCTTCCCAAGTTCCCACGACATTTGATTCGTTGCTCAGCGCTGATATCACAAATCCTGCTATAGGAGCGAGTCCTATTAGCTCAACTGGAAAGAGAAAGTATGTAACGGTTAGCACCAGGCATACCAGAGTACCCGTTCCAGCCTGGTTCCCGGGGTCTGCTATGCTACGCTTCGACAGTCTTGAGTCCAAGTAAAGGGCTTTGTTACTCGCCCGTGGAAAATACTGCAGTGTAATATATTTTTACGACAAAATTACACTAGTGTAATACTGCTAGATGTATGACGTCATAAGGGTTCAGAGTAATGACGTCACGATGCTAATGGCGCTCTCGCAGTGGTACTGGACCTTGTTTGACTCAAAGAAAACTGGGAGTCCTCACACTGTAGTGGCAGTTTCTATCAATTTGTGTTGGAAGTAATAAACAGAATACTAACCTCGCTTCCGTGAAATAACATTTTCATTAAACTCGTTTAATAAGAATGGTATTTCATGGAAGGTTGTTTAGTATCCTCTATTTCTTTTGTTTGATTATTGTTTACGCCATACTCGAATATGGAAGGGACAATGCAGTGATCAAAAGCATGAGCATTGGTCTACGCAGTTTGGATATGGCGATGTGTGTCAACCAAATCTGCGAGCCTTCAGAGCAGTGGCTGAAAACCAATTCTAAAGGCAAATTGTGTGATTAGTGAGAGGTACTGATTAGGCACAAAAGGCTTACTCTTTTCAGGAAACACCTGAAGTCATAACCGTTTTTCAGGACCCGTTAAGATTCGGGTTGGACTTTGTCTCAGCGGCACATTCTTACACGACTCGACAAACAATGAATGAGTTGTTTTACGCTGCATTTAGCAATATTCCAGCAATGTCAAGGCAGAGGACAACAGAAGTGGGCTTCACAAACAGCGTCGAACCCGGGTCCTCGGCGTGACGAGCGAACGGTTCAACCGCGTCGCTACTTCACCGCCCTTGTTCACCAGTGGCAAGAAACTGTTTTCCGATATGGATGAAAATTTACAAATGTGTTTTGAACCTGAGGTTTGAGGTGTATCAGCCACGGCTGAGTGTTTTCAGATACGTATTTATTTTTCCTATTGTATATTGTCTTTTGCCAAAAAGAAATTCGCTCACAACTGTTTCACAGTGAGGCACAATTCCACTTTTTGTTACAGTGAAAAATATTGATACATATTCTCAAACGAACAGAAATATTACTAAGCAAACACACTAAAATAACCTTAACCTCCTTAACCGATTGAATATCTGTCCATTTGCCCACTTGAATATGTATATATCATTACAAAGTTATCGAATTAAAAATAAAACACGAGTGATGTTTTACAAACCCCAAAATGCGCTGATGATTGATTATTATTTTTATGTTGGGGCGGTGTGGTATAGTAGGTTAACGGTTGAAGCGTTCGCTCGTCACGTCGAAGAGGCGAGTTTGATTTCCCACCTGAGTACAATGTGTGCCCAGTTTTGCGTCCCGGCCGTGATATTGCTGGAATACTGCTAAATGCGGCTTGAAACTAAACTCACTCACTATTATTTTTAATGCACCAGTATGAGCCCGAATCGTAAATAGCATTGTATTGCATTTTAACCCAACATTATGATTCTGGATTGAATGTTCTTGTAATGTTTACCTGAATTCACAAAATGAAATACTCTCAGAATCTACTGTTTTCAGACTTATAATACCATCACTGAAGATTCATTACCCCCAATTTTATTATGGGTGAGTGAGTGAGTTTAGTTGCAGCGCCGCTTTTAGCAATATTCCAGCTACATCACGGCGGGAGACACAGGAAATGGGCTGTATACCATTTGATTGGGACTGATGTAGACGCTCCAATTTTAATGGGTCCAGAGCATGTATCATATCAGAAGATGACGAATACGACATATAAATACTCACCTCTTACCATGTCGTCCCCGTATGTATTGGCATAAACTTCCAAGCGAAATGGCGACGGTTGCTGTTGCTGGGGACACGGTCCTCCACATGCCATGTGAATTGGCATTCTGTCTCTCGGCATCCGACCACAATATACGTTCCGGTTGTTGCCTGCCGTCAAGGCAGCACCATCCGAGAAGGAATACACTACAGATATCATATTGGCAAGCACTCCCAACAAGAACATTGTCGTAAACTTGATAATTACCATCTTCTCACACGTTTTGCTCATTTTTTTGTGGGGTGAATTCCAGTAGTAGTGATTCCTATTCAACAGCAAAGGTCTCAGGTGTAAGTTCTGATTCCAAATGCCATGCAGCTGTCGATGGCGGAGAGTCGTCTGCTTCCCGAAACATGGAGACCCTCTCTATGAAGTAGTACCACGGGCGACTAGGATAGGACATCCGGCTCAAGCCCACGAAGATCGCTCATTGGCTGATTCTGACACGTCGTGATTGATTATATTGGATACCTATCAATCATTAATGAAATTAATTCTAATTTGATATTCTAGTTAATTCTAGAGATATCTTAGAATCTTAAAAGTTGTCTGGAAATTGAGAGGTAAACTGTGTTATTCAGACTCAGTCAGGGCAGCCAACGTGCAAATATTTCTAAAGAGCGAAAACTATGTAGTTGAACCATGTCAGGCTTAACTAAAGTTATGAGAATTAATTATAGTTATAGAACTTTGGAAATATTTGGGCGATGGCAGTCCTAAATTAGTCACCATGACAATTGAACACAGGTCAGAGACTGAAGGAAGAAAGGGCACATGTCTACAATTTAATGTAGCAACGAAATTCTACAATAGTTGCTGTGATTCGCGTTACCATTAACTGTATGGGATTGAAATAGCGTGAATATGTTACACCTAAAACTTTACTCTACTTAATGTTGTCATGTTATTTCAGCAGGACACTAATAATCGGATTAAGAAAATTATGTTATGCGTAAAAATAAAAATTTCAGTGGATACTGGTCTGTCGACCGATTTAGAGGAAACGGTATTGTCCACACACTTAAACTATTCATCAACAAAGAAAGTCTAAATTGTGATAAAACAAAACATTTTCTCAGTCACTCTACCCATTTATGATTTAGTATTCGTCGTCTTGCTAAACACAACTGCCCCCGCTCCATGCTTGAAATTAACGAAGCACCGTTGTTTTTAACATTAAACCTGTTACAGCTTCTATTTTCGGTGTTATTTTTTCCATGTTGTACAGGGGCAGGAATCATTCAACTTCACTGAACCAAAGACTGAGCAACAGTTTTTTAAAATGTCCTTTCGACATCAATCACTTTGGTGGAGAGTGACGCGACAAGATGGCCGCTTTGAACGTACTAAAGGGACCCAGTGACGATATAGCTTGGGGGTTCTAACGGTGTAGGTCATCATGTACCTTTCACAAGCCCCGAGCGGGCGATGGCCGACCAAACTGACCCATATAAGCGTAGGTCGCACTGAAAACTCGACTTACAGAGTATAACAGTTATATAAGTATGGTTTTACGCCGTTTTAGCAATATCCCAGCAATATCACGGTGTTGAACGACATTGTACCCATGTGGGGAATCGAACTCGGGTCTTTGGTTTGACCAGGGAACGCTTTAACCTTAGTATTACAGAACTGATACACCGACGTGCCTGTTATTTACTGCGGCTTGTCCACTTTTGTGCGGTTTTACATCCACGAGGATGCAATGTCGCAGCACTGAGCACAGACACCCCTCTAAGACATAAAATAGTAACTTACAAGTTCTTGTTTTATCCCCCGATCTCAGAGGGGCGGTGGAGTAGCCTAGTGGTTAAAGCGGTCGCTCGTCACGTCGAAGGCCCGTGTTCGGTTCCCCACATGGGTACATAAAGCCCATTTCTGGGAATATATCCTTTACTTAATATACTGACAGTTACAGCGTAGCGGAACTACTTTCCTATTGCATTTAAGGTGCACAATAACTACGATCGATATTGAACTGTCTTCCAGTTTCAACAGGAAGACAATAGTTTGACAGTTTTAAATACTATTTAACAAATTGAATATATATTTTTCAGGTAGGTGCTGCAAATAAAAATCAATATCAACCTTGCTTTTTACAGTCTTATAAAACCTACCCTTTGAAGATGCTTCAATATCCGAATGTCATTTCAACAGATCTGTTAGTCTCTTCTTGATATTACTTTTAATACAATCAACATTGACAAATGTTTGATTAATCCATACATCATTATTTCCCGACTTCATTAATATGTCACTGATAAATGACAGCCATTTGTTATTAGATGTATTATTTTGAACAAACTGCTTAAAACATACATCAATGTTATTTTGTTGCCATGACTGAATATGTGTTATCAACCAAAAAATACACCGCGGTAAAACGATCAATATTGATAACACTGGGTGCGTTAACACCTAGCTCCAATGTATACAAACACACCTTCCCAGCAAACAGCCAATATTGGCTGAAAAATAGTTCTAAACATGAATATATAGTCATGCTCTTCAAAATACACAACCACACCCTATTCCATTCGCTTCCTATCTGAATGTATATAGAACTGTACGTACTGAAACTGGAGTGCATAAAAAAAAGAAGGGAGGGAGGAGGCACCCCAGCACAACCCCTCTGGATCCGCCAGTGTTACAGGTTTGTGGTTAACAGAAAAAAATAACATGCATAATATCCTGTGATAATAAGTGTAATAAGATAATGTTTGGTTTTATGTCATGGGAGCTAGTAGTATCTGTATTCTGATGTTAACGTCCTTGTTAAACAAAATACATCCGTATGTTTTCATAATGAGCTTGTGGAGATTACATGCTTATGACCTACCTACTTTCAAGCCACAGGCTATCACGTCACACCTTGGGATTTACAACATCTGAAGATTGCATTCATGTGCTGGAGGCTAAAAGAGCGGCGCACTCCGAACACTAATATCCACGATGTGTGGGAGCCAGAGTGTTGATTATGTCACGTTCGGAGATGATAATGTTTAACACCGGTGATAATTAAAAGTAGACCACATGCAATTAGCATTAATCTATCCCAGGGACACCACACCTGTTTTAACCACGAATGTGAAGGTAATACCGAGGTGACACTTGAAATCCTAAATTTATAGACCACGAGTATTTAAAGTAACCCTCTCTTTAATCGCTCATTACATCGTACGTATCTTGTCCTGTCGGGATTACTTGGAAACTCCGGAGTCGACCGATTCGTAACTACTCATGTCATTCCGGCAAGCCGGATGGTCTATTCTTGTAGGTCACGGAAAGAGACGAGTAGTTACAAATGGAGTCGACCAACTCGTGTTTTGCCGAGACAAGCCGAATACCAAGGTTACGAAAAGTGAGGAGCAGTGAGGAATGAAACATTGAGACTGGTGCGCGCCAGGACACACATTTCCCTTCTGAGATCGATTTTGTATTATCGTCCAAATTAGGTCATACTGACCTTTTGCTAAGGCTGGAAAGCTCTTGGCGAACTCTACACGTAAAGAATTAACATCAGTAAGATGTTGTTTTTCAATAATAAAGTTGTACGAGACAGAATCATTTTGTTCTATCTAAAAAAAAAACTTCACTTGATTTCAGTTGCATACCATTCAATAGATTATATGTTATATGTGCGATTCATATTCTTCAAATACTGGTATTAATTCCCCACTGTTACCAAATGTCAAAGATATCGTATCATTTGCTTCTTGGAACCTTATTTGTTACAATTACCATATTACTATAGGCTCTGGTTAAATAAACTTCAAACAACTGGTTGCCCGCTGAAAGGGACGTTGTTACGACACTGAAAGATGTAAAATCCGCCATTTTCATACATCATCTGTCTGTGATGAAATCCACATGATGTTTACTGTCCAGCACTAAATGCCATTTGACACAAGTTTCTTTCCAAATACTTCTGTAAACATCTTGATATTTTAATATGTATCAATATGCTGCACGTTCCCCGCGTCACTATATGTGAGTTTTTAGAATAAAATGTGTATTCTGTTCTGTTCACGGTTCAGCTACACAGCTAAACACTAATTAGCAACGGTTTATCCACTCTGTCAGACAGGGGAGTATGGTGTGTTTTATTTGTTAATTACATACTCCAATGTCTCATAAATGGGAGTCTCACAACTGGGAGCTCTCACAAACGGGAGTTCTCAAGACCGGGAGTCTCACAACTCGGGGCTCTCACAAACGGGACCTCTCACAAATACGGTCTCTGAATGAACTGACAGAATTTGCATCACGTCATCAATGGCTTCTTCGATGTTTGGGCGGAATGGATGGGATGTTGACGATCCTCATAAAATCAGGGAAACAAATACTTAAATCATTGCATCAGCGTATTCATTCAATAAAAGGCATAATAATGTGAGAGTTCTCTAATGTTCATTTAATTTTGCTCAGAAATAACGTCAAAGATGAGAATTTAACTTAATGTCAGACTTTAAGGTTGTAACATCTCATCAGACAGTGCCGTACAATATTCCTACAAGACCTCTTTCACTGGCTTATAAATATAGATGGCCTTTATGGTTCCAGGCAACGCATTCTGTTAACATCTGAGTGGTATATCCTTTTGATTCAAGCACTGACGGGTGTTAACGTTTGAACGAGGCGAATAAGGTTTCTGTTAATGTTCATAAGCCATAGTTTGAAAGCCCGATCTACTAAAATGTTTTCTTCATTGTTATCCGTTTTATCTAGTAAGAAATGTTCTTGTTAAAATGGTTTTTAATACTTCCAAATATTTACATCTTAGAACGACTGATGGCCATGTTTAAATTATTTTGTTTATTATTGTTTGTAAATGTGTATAAGCTAAGCTTGGCTTTGAAACATTTGGCTCACGTATTTTATTCTTTTCATCGATAAAGAACCCAGTATGGTGAGCATAGATTTTCTTTTAAATCATTTGTTTTTGATTTGTATTTTATTTACTTAAATAAGTTTTTGGTATGATTAAAAGTATTCGCCAAACCAGAACCTTTACGTTATACTTTGCCTCAAAATTACTAATTCCTTTGGATAAGACCACAAATCATCGCAATTCCCATATGTTATTATGCTTTCATTGTAGACGACTCCTTCTGAATTATATATTACACATGAAATGAATGGGGAAAAAACAAACAAAAACAGAATATTATAAGACATGAATTATGCGTGAAAGTATAGAATAGTTTAATATTTTAGTTCAAGTTCTATCCCAAGCGCAAAGTCCATTTTCTTTAAATTACTTTTAAATGAGGGTTTAGATGAGTATTTTTTTCATTTAAGGCAGACGGCTTAAATACTGGAAAAGCCATTTGCAAACAGGTGGCTATATTGAGAGGTTAACCGACTGGATTTCGTTGAAGTTCAAACTGTATCACCTGGTTCTGCTAATTTGATTCAAATTCAAGTTTGACTTTCCGGGTCTGCTCCTTCAAATGTATTTCATAGCCTACGCACTGCTTGATTGAAATAAATCAGGTATGTCATTATATTTAAATGACACTTGACACATGGAATACCTTGCGTGTATTATGAGGGTAAAATGCCCCTATCAAACGTCTATGAATACTAATCAAAACTGAGTGGTAGCTCTAATTGTACAGACTCTAATTGTACAGAATTTCTTCAATTTTAGAAATGGCATGTATGCAAATATCGGGACTATGACAGAACCGTGGCATGTCAACAGTTGTCTCCTTTTGTGGATTGAATTCATATTGGTGGTGTTTAGTTGCCGTTGAAATATTAGCATTTTCTTTAAAGTCCCTTTGAGAGGAAGTTCACCTTTCTTATTCAGTTTCATTGAGGTCTGAGAGAGGCAAATATCATTGTGTTTGTGTTTTTTTTTCTGGGTCAGTGGTGGCGGTGTGAAAACAATCCAGTATCGACCAGAAAATCAGTTTTTTTTATATAGCATTCAACAACGGAACGCATCCAGCTATGTCAAGGAACTTGGCCAATGACCATCCAATCCACTACGTCACTGAGGGACCGATGATGTCGAAATTACCAACAACCTTCGCGTTGGTCGAATACATTCGACACCAAACGATCTGGGGTAGAATTAGTCTTCAGCAGCCCAGATGCTACAGAAGGTATCGGATGGTCAGGCTGGTTGACTTGGTTGATATATGTCTTCCTATCCTAACAGTTTGGATTCATGTTCATGCCGTTGATCACTGGATTGTCTTGTCCAGGCGTGATTATTTATAGACCACCTCAACATAAATAGAATATTGCTGAGGGCGGCGTTAAACAACAAACAAAACCTGTATAACCTGTATCTATAGGTAGAATATTTTACATCCTGTGGAAAGTGAGTGGGTGAGTGAAATGTTTCGCCCCGTTTAGCAATATATCGGCAATATCATGGCGGTGAACACCAGCAACGGGCTTCACACATTGTTCCTATGTAGAAAATCGAACCCGAGTCATCAGCATAAGGAGTGAACGTTTTAACCTTTTGGCTACTCCACCGCTCTCGTGAGGACAGAGGACACCATTGTGTCAAGGCGGAATCGAATGACAAGATGTGTCACAGACCCCATACGGCTTTGCGACTGTGTTTTTATGACTAAACTGAGTAAAGGAGCTTGATGAATCACAATTACCGGTGTAGCAAAAACACACACACAAAAACAAAACAAAACAAAACAAAACGAACGAACGAACGAACGAACGAACGAACGAACGAACGAACGAACGAACGAACGAACGAACGAACGAACGAACGAACAAACAAACAAACAAACAAACAAGTAACATAAAATAAAATTAAAAAATATATTAAAAAAGTGCCAACTCAAGTCTATTCGTCGCCATCAAGAGCATTCAGATAATGAAATAACACAAGAACCAATTAGCGTAAACAAAAATATACTCCAAAATGCAGTTGTTCACATGCACGATATTTGCACATACTGTTCAGCAATTTGATAAATGATCCTCATCTGGAAAAGGTTTGCAGTTAGTTCCCCCAAGTTAGTGGAGAAATGAATCTTTGATGTAACTGCATATATATTATATGCCCACGCGCATAAGAAACACAAGCTTTTAAATCCAAGGAAAGGAAGGAAAGGAACTCGGAATCCTTGATTGATATGAGTTTGGGGCATATAGTGAGGCACGGCGGTGTTAGCAGTAATATTTTTTGGTCGCGTTTCGGAAGGCCAGAGTAAATCACCAAAATACATCATACCAATGAACATGTGGATATCGTGCACACCCGTCTCGTAAAATCGAACGTGCACGAACTGTCACCACCATTGGTGGGTATAAGACTGCACAAAAGTTGGGTCTACCACTCATCGATAAAGAAACGACGTCTGGAAGCTGGAGTGTCGCTGCTGATGTGGTTGTCAAGGCAGATAACTGCGTTTGTGTGTGAATGGGACGCTTGGCAACGGCTCTTGTCAAATAATGATATCTGTACTCATACCGGGATTTGACAGACTTAGGTGATCCATACAATGCCAGCAAGAACTGCTGTCTTGCCCAAAGCGACCATATCCTTTGTGGATAATTGATTATGGTTGCAAGTCCAGTCGTTTTGTGAACAACATGACAGTATTTTTCTTTCCCTGAGATTTTTGTCTAATGATTGTTCAGTCTTCACGACAAACAGGTTTTACACCCTCTGTGTGAAAAGTGTTTGTACATGGGACATTAATAACATGTTTGCAAAAATTCGTACAAAACATGTACAAATTGACTGCATTTTGGCAAATGCAACATAATGGTTGCGTACTATGCAATCAGTGTTCTTCAATGACTTTAGTTAGAACGCAAATTTGGCCCTGTAACAAAAGTTACACCCGTGTACTTTCTTTTGCTCAATAGTTTATATCCCAAAATTCTCCACAAAACAAGCAACTCACTTTGAAACTGAAAACTGACAGTGATGATCGTAAGGAAACCGTCTTATGAGGTGAGGGATTCACAGCAGCTAAAGTGTAATCTTTTTAATGAGTCTTTGCGTCAGTTTACATGAACTGAAACTGAAGATATTCAAGGTAATGTTCCAGTGAATCATTGTGCTTTTCACTACTTTGCAGTAAGGGAGTTAGATCTCTTGCGAGGTGACAATATCACAGCAGATACGATTCTATCGTGAAATATAACATGTCCGTGGAACTAGCAGGTTGAAATGATGATTGTTAGTGACCCTCTCGAAACTATCTTGAAGAGAAAAGATGAAAGTAAGGCTAACAATGTTGTGAGAAGTAGATGGAATCGATTTATCACAAACCATCAACTCAAAATGGTCCACCAAACTAGAAACTTTATAAACGTGTTACCGCATACAAGTCATACGAGAGGCCTTCTCAAGTCACTGGGAAGAGAAAGGTTTGTGGCAAGATATGTATTCCTTACCAACCATGTAAGCTACAAAGAATGCAAAATGTTCTAATTAATTGCGAACTGCTTGTGTTAACTATTCGTTGACAAAACTTTCAAGGCCTGATCAATGCTATACATTTTATGACCTCTTTGGTGGAAGATAATAGTTAATGAATAACTATGGAAGAAGATATGTTTTCCTTACCAACCATGTAAGCTCCACAGAATGGAAGCTGTTCAACTTAAATGCTGTTTGTGTTGACCTATTTGCTGATATGCATCATAGGACCCCGAAAGTGGGAGATGATAGTTGATGAGCTGTTACGGAAGACTAGAGCAAGTGGTAGTTTACCTCAAGTAACTGTTTCAGCTATTCATGGCGTTTTGTGAAATAATTGTTGGTTATGTATCAGAGTTTGTACGACTGTTGTGATTTGATTTTCAATGGAAATGAAAATATAATTACAAATCCCAATGAGTCGATTCGCTGGTGACCAAGTAATCAATTTGACTTACTGATGTATTAGAGATACATACATAGGTATGTCTATGATGGTAGAAAAAACTGTCAGGGCCGACAGGTACTTTGAGTTATGCATAATATTCAAGATGCCAGCATTCGACTCATCAGGATTTGACTGTATGGGTATCATAATTATTAAAAGTTTCAGATAATGTTCAGTTTGCCATAAAAGTATCATCATGTTTACTTACCTGTAACTTTGATGAATATTATTGAGACAAGACTCATGTATACTGGTTATTACAAAGTAAGGGGGTAGGAGTTGGGGGCAACATAGTTTTTTGGCTGAAATACAAATCAATGAAATTTCGCACTTTGCCAGTTTCAGTTTAAAAGTTTAAATGAAATATGCCTTCCAACTATGTGGTACCACTGGACGGATAAATCTTAAGACAATTTCTTTATGTCTGTATCAGACCAATTAAACTTCATATAAAAACGTTTCATGCCAAAATTCAGACCCAGTGTCACAATTTCCTAGAAATCTTCTTTTAGAACAAAACAGGCCATGTATGTAAGGTAAATAATTATTTTCTACTTTTTAAAATATGTTTATATACATGCACTATAATCCATTACATCTTTCAGATTGGATGAGGTTATATTCCTACACAAAGTGTTTGCGAGGACAGGGTTCCATACATGCACAGATGAGAGACACATGTTGACAGTCTCATACTTTACAGCCAATCAGGCCATGCTGTTTCAGGTCACCCAGATAATACTAGTTGCGCAACATATTATGTCCAACACACTACAATAAATATAGATCTTATGAAGAGAATTTTCTTAGAAAATGAATTCTCGTAAG
This sequence comes from Haliotis asinina, assembly GCF_037392515.1. NCBI lineage: Eukaryota > Metazoa > Mollusca > Gastropoda > Lepetellida > Haliotidae > Haliotis > Haliotis asinina. Next base: position 16,763,746 of record NC_090295.1, on the reverse strand, counting down.
GTATGCAATAATAATAACAATGTTTTTTCAACATTGGCTGAAAAAAAAAAATGGCTAATTTGACTGGCCTATGAGTATAGTTTACTAAGACTGAGGCAAGACACACAGTATCAATAATACAGGTAATATGAGTGCTATGGTTAGTGAGAACTCAACATGTTAAAGTAAAAATTCAGCAGTGTCTTTATTGCAGGTAATATCAACAGGATTGCTTGATGATTGGGAAACATAACACACTGTCTAAGTACAACAGTTTTACAAATTGTACAAGTTTGCTGAAAGTCTGGCAACATCAGAATACAAGAGTTAATATTGGTAGAAACAATAACAGTATTAAAGCGTGGGTGGTTGTATCGTCATTAAATGTTTTTTGTGAATACTTTCACATGACGTTCAGCCACACAGTTTATTTGTCATAATTTTCCCCATTGGTGGATCCAGGAATTTTGAAAGGGTTCAAAGGGTTCAACCCCCTGGCACCGCCAGTGCAAAACAACTACCTCAATATCGTGCCGACCGGTCCCAACATCTGAGAACATTGCCTTCTGACACAAGCCCTTCTATGTTACTGTGAAAAAATTACCAAGCATGTTTTACGAGCACAATCTGCACCTGTCTGTCAACATGTACCTACCTCATGAACCTAAAAACATCTTCATAGGAATAAAATATCACACTGAACTTTACATAAGTCACCCATGAAGATCTGGGTTAGATTTGATCTTCAGTAACCCATGCTTTTCGTAAGAGGTGACTATCGCGATCAGACTTGCTGACACACATCATTGTATCGCAAGTGCGAAGATCAGTGCTCATGATGCTAATCACTATATTTTCTGGTCCAAATTTGTTCATTTACAGACAGCCGCCATATAGCTGGAATAATGTTGAGTGCTGTGTAAATTTAACCTCACTCACTATATAAAGTCAACCATATTTTATCAACCCACTCAAACTAAATGCTATGTTAAAAATCTAAAAACAATAAAATTGTTGCCAAAACATCCCAAGTCTAAGTAAACTTAGTCTCAGTACTTTTCATTACACTCCACTACTGAGTGTAACAAAACCTTGTAGGAGGGCACATCAGGTAACCTTTGAGACTGACCAATCAGAACACAGCTTACCAAATCGCGAAAGTGGACATTAGCACATACATGTACCTTTTGTCCATTCTACCTCAGAAAGGCTTGTACCCGAATGATTCCGAATGCTATTTTCCATACAATCGCTACTGCATGCTAGAGAGCATGCTACAATACTGTGTGTAAATTGTCGCTGAAAATAGCGTTTTTGTCAATATTCAAGGATGTCAGCTTGCTGAATATTAGCTAATGGTAACCATGTCATCAAAAAGCTCTAAGCATATATATACTACTGGTCAAATACCCATGTTTTATGCTGATTTTCATTTATTGAGGGATCAGTGTCAGTGACTAACGAAGTCCCGCCAAATCCTAAACAATAGCGGTTGTCTGATTGGTTAAATCCCTTCAGCCTTCTTGCATTTGATTGGACGGTCATAAGCTGCTCAAAGGTTACCTGACGCGACCTGCTACTGGGTTTTGTTAGATTCAGTAGTGGAGTGTAATGAAAAGTACTGAGACTAAGTTTACTTAGACCAAAACATCCCTGAGGTAACTTTGTGGCCATAACAATGACTTTGAATGTGGTTTTGTTGCTTCTGTAGCTCTGTGGCCTTGATGTGTCATCTCCTCTACAGTGTGTGAAATAGCCTCTGGCCCATGAACCCCTGTGACTAGAAAAAATCCAGCTGGGTCACTAAATACCTGGCTTGATTGGCTAATGAATTTTCATTGGGTCATTTTGTGAAAATGTCACTCTCTCCAGCTTGTTAAGTTACATCACATATGAGTTAAGTTTTAATACATATTTAAATCATGCAAGATTATGGCCTGATAAAAATGTTCATCATATTAGCAGCTTAATGATGAAACATGTGTCCACATTCAAAATTTGGACTAGTGAATTATTTTGTGGGCAAGTAACTTTCAGGTCTTTGAATGTCATTTAGAAGTGAAAATACATAAGAATGAAGATTTTTATGGATATCAACTTCTTTATGAGAGAACACAACGTTTCGGAGTTAATGCTTACTCCTTCATCAGGAAGGAGTAAGCATTAACTCCGAAACGTTGTGTTCTCTCATAAAGAAGTTGATATCCATAAAAATCTTCATTCTTAAGTAACTTTCAGGTACAGCTGGTGCGACTGGCAAAATTTGGAAACTATTTCACACTCTGCTCCTCTATCACATGATTCTCAAATATGAAACTAAACAAGGCTAAATACACACTAATGATCACACAATAAAAAGATGGCACAGAGAATGAAACAATTATGCAAAAATGATGAATAAACATAAAACTAACGTGGAAATACAAGTACTGGATACTAGGGATTCATTTGAACACATCTTTGTCCATAACAGCTAACAATCACAAACTGTTCCAATGGTTTCAGGAGGTTTAATGTTGCATGTGGTCACAAAAACTATCAGTAGTTTGCTACCATGGGCTACTGCTGCGGTTTGGAAAAACTGACTTGTCACATGCCTGCACTAGGCTATTGAGCAAAAATGCCACAAATAATTTGAAAGAAATTAATATATTTTCCAAACCTGAGTGGACACCTTCATTCTTGAATTACAAACAAAACAGCATCCTGAACATAATTTGGAAGCAGCCAGTAAGACATAACTAATATTGTCTGTGTATTGTATATTTCATCACAATAGTTTATGTGCAATGTTATCGATGACTCGTTTTCATATCTGTGACTGTTCATAATTTTCTGTATTGACAATTTTTTTTATTATCGACCATTCTAGCCAGCCCATACCTGCATACTGCAGTATGTATGTACATGTCTAAAAGTTGCACAAGCATCTAACAGTTCAGGACACATAAACACATACAACAATTGTGTAACTGTCACTAATTAGTTTTACAGTTGTAATGTGGTTTCAAAGTTGTGGAATTTGATTGAAGTGATGTGCAGAAGTTCTTCAACTATCACAAAAAATCTTAATGTCATCACATAATACCACAAGGTTTCCTGTGTTGCTACTAAACTTCAGTAAATGTCTGGACCAGTCTCATAAAAACACAAGAATAAATCTATACATGGACTGTATAGCTGCTGTAAATATACTATTACCCACAACACATATTGTTTTTCTGCGAAGGAATATGGCACACAAAAAAAAACAGTATTGATTAAACATATCAATTAGTAACATTAAACTTTTCTCGGCAGAAGCAAAAACAACTACAGTCAAATTAAATGAATAAACTTCTACATATTTAAAATGATTCTTGAAATAAAACAAAACAAACCTGTAACAAATGGCACAAACAAAACAAGGCAAGATGATAGAACTACACACAGAAATATAAAATCAAACACACACATTTTACAGTATGGTACTGGTGACCAAGTTATGTAAACTTAACAGCAAAAGGTGTATTTGTTCTGACAACAGCCCTTCAACAATTGCAACATCTTATACATATCCATGTCCACTAGTTGTAAGGAAAACACAATCACGATTCAGTGTCAGTGTGCTAAAATGTATCGTGTTCAAGTTTGTAGCGTTGTTTTTGTCATGGAGGTTAAAGGTTCCAGTTACCATTCTGACAAGTATGATATTGATTATATTGTTTGGTAATTAACGTTCATTCAATCTTGATCTGTTGCATTGTATATACTCTTTATATACATTTATTCAACATTGAGGGAACATACTAGCTTATACTCAAATCAACTCAAGTGTTACTATAACATTTATTGAATTTTGGTAGAAATTATGGGAAAATTGTTGTATTCCAGTACTGCCTTTACATTTATTTAGCCTTGATGGATGGTATTTGAAACTAGTGTTAACAATACTATTTTTGTTATGACGACTAATTAGTTTTGTAGGATTGTCTATGTTTGTGTCAAACCAAACAAGGTCTTAACGAGTTCTAGTCTTACTGAACAGATGAACTGTATTAGTATAAAACCATACAAATGCAGTCTTATGTTTACATGTATTTAATGAATTGGTGAAATGTATTTGAAAATAGTCATACCATTCAAGTCTTACAATAACATTCATTCAGTTTTGATAATATATTGTCAAGTTAGCAATTCAAGTCTTACTAATGCATTTATTCAGTTTTGAGGAAATGTTCATTCTTAAAGAAGGATTTTACTGTTCACTCACTCATCATTTCCTACTTTTGAAGAATCTTTGGGTTAACCAACTCTAAATCACGGTAGTCAAGTCACTTCAATGAAATCAGTGGAGCTCTTTGGCACTAGTCTGCTCTTGGTGTACAGCATCACATATCAAAATAATACTGACTGCAATTCAGATTTTGCATGATTTAGAAATATTTAGGTTCCTTGAATTTATCAGATATTTGAATGAGGACTGTATAATTAGATAAATTTCAGAACCTTTAGTCACAAAAACTTTAGTGGGGGTAGGGGGGTGGGCTATTGAATTATACAATTTGACTGTTCAGTTTCAGAAATCGGATTGGTTTAGCTGGCTGTTGCATGACCTTTGAACCCATCCATAGCTCGGTCAGTTCCAGTCAGACGAGAGATTGCAATGGTGACATCGACGGGAGATACACTGAAAAAAACAAAACAACATAAAGCAGGCTCAGTTTAACACGTGTCCTTTTTGTAAATTACAGGTAAACTGTACTTGCAGCTTCCAATCATGTTCAAATACACACTTTCTTCCAGCATAACACTTCTGTCAGGGATGGCAAATTTATGCTGATCTGGAGATTTCCGCTGATTTTATTTCAAACTGATCGTTCTGAACACCCCCTACCATCAACAATACATTGTTTTCAGCTGAAAATAGATTTTTCTGTTGACTTGTGACACTTCTTAGCTGACCTTCTCTTTTACCAGACTTACTTTTTTCTAACTTGTCAAAAACTGAATGCACATACGATACTTACTTTTTAAACCAGGTAAGAAAATACATAATTCGTGGCATGAGTATTTTGTTCCTGTTGGTGAGGACTGCTTGGATTGTCTTGTTTGCCACGTAGTCTTCCGTTAATGGTGGAATCATCCATCGGGACAATCTGGCAACAAGACCGGTTCTTGTTCTTTCATAACATTGTTATACTGCATGAAGACTAACAAGCAAGATAAGCGTTACATGTTTTGTAGGTCTTAACATATTTCTTACTGGTTTGTTGCCCAGAACTCTGGTTTAAAAATATAACAAATTGAAGTTGTACTCTTATATACCTATCAAACTGAATAATGGCATATGCAAAAATGAATGATATTAATTAGGAAAATTTCACATGCAGTAAAAACTTTATGATTTCAAGATTTTGAAATCTATTTGGAAGATGTATATTACAATGATATTATAGCTGACAATTTCTTAATTTCACAATAATTCATATTTCATTTCATTTCACAAAACAGTTACATAATCATATCTATCGCAAATATTAATCAAAGGATCCATTGATAATACTACTCTACCCCATGAAGGTCTGGGTTGAAATTGGTGTTCAGCAAGTGATGAGCCAATATAAGATTTTCAGGGTCATAAACATACACATAATACTAAGCTAAGTTGAGACATAAGTAAGAAGGGTGATTCTGTACCTCCATCAGCAGATCCTTTCACAGCTAAGGGATGTAACGCTGTAACGTACTTCTACCCAGTAACAGTACAACACAAGTCATATATTAACAGCACAACTTAATAGCAATCAATGTCTTTTTAATTTTATAAACATAGTCCATTCGCATATGTTTTAAACTTCTTGGGTATGAGTAATTGGTTTACAACAATTATTTTTCAATGGAAATGTTCTGTGCATATTTTACCCAGATACTCAGCCTATCTGGGCCTCTGACAAATGACCTACCTTGACTCCAGTCCATCAAACATTGTGTTATCGATGTGGTATGGGTGCACACTCGTCACCTTTACTCCTGTCTTGTTCAGGACATGAAGCTCATCATTTAATGCTTCCGCCATTCCTGTCGAAGCAAACTTAGCACTAACATAATCTCCAGCTCCACTCAATCCCATGAGCCCGAGCACTGAGCTGATGCTCACAATGTGGCCCTTGTTGTTTTCTAGCATTGCTGGCAGGAATGCCTTCAAGGTCTGAAATATATTTGGTGTCACCTCCTTAATGCCTTTATTACTTCAACCCTGAAATTTTGGGGTGGAATTAACACAAACAAATTTCAAACTGTACTCATGCCTAGTGTTTTCTTTCAAACAAAGCCATGCACAATTTGCTTTAGTCCAGATAAACACGCATCACTCTGAAAATTGCTCCTATTATCTGATGGCCTTAGTATCTTATACACATTGGCAGTGTATGAATTATTTTCAATAGTTCACTGTCCTGGAGGGAATTTTTACAAACAAACAGTCCTCATCATTTTCCAATTTGTCATGATGCCAACTGTTCCAGAAATCTGGATTCAAACCCATGATCCATGGTTTCAGGTGTATATAAGGGAGATAACTCTGCAGTGAATTGTACCTTTCACAGGCATACCCATACCTCGTACAATACAAAGAAACAAAATGTAAAAAAATTTAAGAGACTGGTCCAAGCGCAGAAGTCCAAAATCAAAACGTAAAATTTCATGAAACAACATCAATATTTGTTGCACAAACAAGTAACATTCATAACTTTCATTTTAATTTTATGATATATGGGTCAGAAAAAAAGAAAATTTTCAGTATGTCTGCTGTGGTTTTCATCATAAACATCATCATACAACATGATTCTCTTTCTGGCAAAGCTGAGTCTAGTCCTTCCAAAAATACCAAGACACATCAGGTGCTTGACTGTCCCGGTTATCTGTAACTAAAACAAATATGATTTGTCAGACATTGTGAAAAGGACGAAATGACTACATACCCAGAAATGTGCAATGACATTGACCTGTACTGTTTTGACAACATCATCATCACTACTGGTGAGTATCTGGTTGCCGTAGACAACTCCAGCATTGTTGACAAGAATTGTCACATCCCCAATAGTGTCCTTGACTTGTTTAGCCTGTTTGAAATAATCACAAAAGAAGCGATATTACAGGATAGTACACAATATATTGTTTAACAGGTCAGACAGACCAGTATTTTCAGAGAGAATTCCAAAATTGCAAATATCTTATAATCATGCTTCATGAATGCTGCATGTAACAACCATTCTTAGATGCTTTGGTGAAAGATCAAAGGGGCTGACAGTACTTTATCAAACAATCGTGCACTTTTTGCATTACATCACAATGCTTTGGTGTCACTGCGCCATTCTAGTCTGACCCTCTCAGGTGCATCGCCTCGTAGAGCCTCCCACAATAAACTACTCTGTTGCATGCTGTGTCTTTGTTTGCAGTTGCATCACTCAGCTAACATCACTGGTGGAAACACTATGTTTCTGTTTTCTGACAGGTAAAACGTTTCAGTTTGACTTGTAATTTAACAGTGACATGGTAATTTTCACAATGTTTACATTCACACGATGAAATGGTGGAATGTCGCTTTCCAAGTCAACTTCATATGCATGTACTTATATATATCTATGTTGGTAATAGAAATGTGATGTTCATATTGTAATAAAGCAGACTTTAGCCCTGAACACCTGTAGTTCAGGACTAAAGTGTACTTTATTATACTATACATGGCGTTAGAGCAAACTGTATTTCTTAAATAGTGATTTCAATTTTGGCAAAATTGTTCATCTTAATGTAATAATCAAAGCCACGATCACATGCTTTTCAAATATTCTTGGAAGAAGAGTACAGAAAGCTCACATTTCATTTTTACAATCAACAAGAAATAAGACAATAAGAGTATTTCCAAACCAATGTCATTAGGAAATCAGAAATCACTTTCATCTGTCAGTCTGAGCTCCATGAGAATGATACAACCCTAGCTGCCTGTGATGTGCAATACCAATCATAATCCAGTTTGGAATCGGTCTTCAGCGACCCATGCTTGTTGTAAGAGGCGACTATTGGGATTGGGTGGTCAGGCTTGTTTACGTCACAAATACATGTGATCTTATCCGTATTGTGTATTGTGCTTATGCTGCTGATCACGGCATTGTAGTCTCTAGACTTGAGTATTTATAGATTGCCATCACACAGCAAGAATATTGCTGAGTGCGGCCTAAAACTAAATGTACTCACTCAGTTGTGCAAGAAGGTTAGCAGTCACACTGTCATCTTATTCTACCAGGTACCCACTTGCTGCCAGGCATTTGCCCAAGGAAACAACTCAAAAGACAATTGACTTTTCCGTGGCTTCATTTGGCCAAACTAAAATCTTGTGGATTGTAACCATGATTAAATTTAGTAATTGTAACAAACTCACACAGTCATAGATATTTTCTTTGTTGCTGACATCACAGATCATGTGTGAACATTTCACTCCCAGTTCTTTTATTTCTCTCTCTGTTTGTTCAAGAGTGTTTCCATGACGACCCCACAGTATAATCTGAAAAATATATAATTAAAAATATAATTATATCATAATTGAAAAAACTAGATTTGTGTCATAATGTAATCTTTCTGAACGTTTCCTTTTCTGCTTTGCTTTATAAATTGGTACATTGTAATTAACTTCTTAAATTGATAATTTTGTTATCATTATGTATATATTTAACAACATAACATTTACTGTATCATTCTCAGTGTCAACGCTCTACTGATGATAGACTGACATATGTTATGGTGTTCCTGTACTCCCTTAGACAATGAAGTGCTGAATATTAATCATCAATGATCTCTTACTAAAACAATAAACTAAAAGAGCAGTTACAGTCTGTTTGATTTCATTTGAGACTGATGAATTGATCAAAAACACAAAACCAAATTTTGCAGTCACACAAAACTGACAGATCAACTCTGATGATCTCATAACTTTGGACACTTGAATAAAAAAGTAATAAAAAAAAGGATCATTATTTTGTTCTCATTGTTTGCTATTTTGTATAACAGCCGGGTGTGCGAGCTGCATGAGTGAGACTGAAATATCGCTATACAAACTTGTTGATTATCTGATTGTCAAACAGACACCAATGACAAAATCAGATTGGCAGACATTTTTATCTTAAGTTCATAAGAACAAGAATCTAAATCAAAATGTTGGTCTATGCAATAAACAAGCAGTTATCATCCATAAAGTTGCATATTTCATGTTTGACTCACCAATATTTAGAATGCTGATCAAACAAATATTTAATGAAAGACAAAATATCAAAATGATGCAGGTCACAGATGTTGGTGAGAACTACAAGCAATGGTGCTGACTAAAAATGGAACACAGACCTTTGATGCTCAGGGTTACAGTATACCTTCAGTAACCCATGCTTATCATAAGAGATAGGATCAGGTGGTATGGGACCCATGAAGGTCGGTTCCCAGTTACATAGATAGATGCTCCTGTTGTTGATTTGGTCCAGACTCAATTATTTACAGACAGCAGCAATATAGCTATAATATTGCTGAGTGATGCCTAAAACTAAACTCGCTCACTCACCAATGGAACACAAAACAAAACTGAAATTTGAATCTATGATCAACACATCTTTGCAAAGAGAGCTGTGATACCATGTCAGGTTTGGCCACCAGTTGTTGAAAGTCAATAAAAAATACCTTTGGAGGTGGCAGGACAGATTTTTAATTTGTAATTTGCAAACACATAAAAACAAAATAAATCATCAAGTGAAAAAGTAAAATGTACCAATTTAAACAAGTTTCACTAACTGAAATTGCTTTGTGTTGCATATGACCTTTAACACTTACTTGACACAATGGACAAGCTAACCTGACACTTACTGACAAATTGGCTGATCTGTTTTGACTGGCATTTACGAACATGGTGAAATTGGAACCAAGTTTGTGAAAGACAGCTCCATATTTTGTTAGCGAAAATGAAGGCAAACAACATGGAACAGACGCAGAGAGAAAACTGAAATACTTTACCATTCACCTTCCATAAATGTACTTACCACAAACATACAATTATAAAATTTATGAAGTTAACTCTTAAGTACTTTGCATTTCTGTGGTCAAAGAGGACATTTTCATCACAGTTACTGAAATCAATTACTGATATATCACTCATATCAGACTGAAAAGCAAATAGGGATTCTGAATTTAGTACTCATTATGTATTTCATATTGTTTTATTAAGTAGACTGACATTCACACAAATGTAAATTACAAATGTAAGCACAAACATTGTATTTTATTACATTTACTTTCATAAATAAATACACTCATACATACACAAATCTTTGCAGGTTTTGTGAAATTGATACAACATGGAGAAGTATTTTATGTACTGCTTGCTGCCAAGCCACCAAATGGGAAAATATCAATAAGTGAGTTTAATGGAACACTGGTAGGTGTTTCCAATTATCAAACTTTGATAATCTAACTGATAGCGACTCTTCTTTGATTTGAGTTGTTACAATACGAGACACATTAGATATCAAGTATCAACTCTGGCCATTGCCAGGAAATATGGGTGCAAACTATTTTGAGATGTTTTCAACGAAAAAGGTTTTTCAGATATGTAAACACTCGCTGACAATATACATATATTGTGTCCACTCCATAGATCTATATAGTTTGTGAAACATGACTAAACAAATTTGTGTCCGGTTTCAAATTGATATTTGATTGGATTAATTGGTTTGAACAGTGAGTTGGTCCAAAACTGACTAGACTACATCAGCTCTACTGTTGACAGACACACTTTTTCAGTGTGTAGTGAGACGTGGAGCCAGATGTTGACTAATGGGAATCAACTTGGACTAAATAAGTCGTGTTATGTCGCAGTTAACGCTAAACCGCACAGAGAGTTGTTTCCATGGACACGCCTTGCAATTCCATTCGCAACGCCCAAAGTCTGTAGAAATAACATGAAGTAAAACTGATGCAGAATTGAGAAAGATTTGCCCACCCTTATCCCTTCCCTCTGTAACCGAAGCATTAACATGAAATACAGAAAAAAAAATAAATGTTTACGTGTGATGGGCGTCTTCTTGCAAATCCGATGGCGATTTTCTTGCCAATTCCTTTTCCTCCCCCAGTTACCAATATGACATCTTCACTTATATCCTTAAAATTAGGTGGAAATATGTAAGATACCAAACTGCGAAGGACAGAGTAAGTAACCTTTATCACCAGAGTAGCTGTCTGGACAAGAGTTAATAACATCCTGACACAAATTGAGTATCATTACATTTTTCCACCATTTTGAACTTTGACCGACTAATAACCTTCACCTTTCACGTTACCACAATAACATGTATTATTTTGTTCATCATAGTCAATCGTATTGGTGTTTCGTCTTTAAGCATTAATATTTTCTAATTTTATGGCTCTTTAAGATTTAAGAACTTAGGAGTTTCGAACAACAATGAATATTATTATATTTGGTGTGCATTAAGCGATGAGCATTCGTTATATACTTGGACATTGAATGCCACTAGCCATGTTCTATCTATTATTAGAAATTAGTATTTGCATGATTATATGTTATCATATAGAGGAAGGTTAAACAACTATGTAGATAGTGCTACACTATTTTAACAATCTCGCTCGTATGGTGTTAAAAAACATGTAAAATCACAACCCCCTGGGAAATACTTACTTCGTTTCACCAATCACAATAATGACCCAGTGATTTCGAACCAATCAAAACACACGTAGGAAAACTGGGGTTTCCATCACCCAACAAAGTGGTTTCCGATCCTATTTGCGCGGCCGCAATATTCTAAAATGTAGAGACGGATCCCAGTTACTGGCGGCATGGCTGACTCGAATCCAAATAATCCGATTGTTTTCTTCGATATTCAAATAGGTGGTACTGTAAGTGCTATTTTGCTAACTGTCATGGGGAACATATGACGAGGCAGGAATTTCGTTCAGTGTGAATATGTTGCATTGTCCTTTCAACACTGTTGTGTTGTGAGGGAAAGATAGTTAAACACATAATTTTGGATTTGGGGCTTCTTGACGACCAAGATACGTTTGTCTATCGATCTTCTCTTTTAGAATATGTTTTTTGACAAACCTCACATTTTAAAAACTAAACACATAGATCAAAGGCCTTGATAAACGTTTGTATAAAAGGGCTAAAACTGGCGCATGAAGTCGACCAACATGACTTAACAAATGTAGATTAAACCAGAGACCATGTAATCTATTATATGGTCTCTGATTAGACTTACAGATAAGAATTCGAAAAGGGGGGAATAACCATTATAAATATTGTGGGTTTCATTTAGGATGCAGGAAGAATCACCTTTGAGCTGTTTGCAGATACTGTTCCTAGAACAGCTGAGAATTTCAGGTGAGTGATGCAGAAAAGTCAGAGAAGGGAAATATCTCTTCAGACACCAGAAGAGTTAATTATAACATGGTAACACTATCTTCATGACATCAGCCTTGTAATGAGTCCCTGAGTAGAATATGAGATGGTTTTGCTCATAGTTCCTGGTAAAGTTGTATCATCTGTAGCACTGTATTATCAGTGTAGATATGATAATTCATGCAAATAGGCCTTAAAATATTATGGTAATGTCAATATCTTTTTCATATGCTTCCACTGTGTTCTGCATTACAGACAGTTCTGCACTGGAGAATACAGGAGAGATGGTGTTCCTATTGGCTACAAGAATACGACTTTCCACAGGTAAGACAAGGCAGTCATCAGTGTGATGACAAAAGTACTTCAATATAAACAGGTTGAGAATACTTTATAATGCTGATTTTACATTTTGCAGTTGTAGCGTGACAATTGTGATTCAAAGCATTGTTAGATTTTCTTTGGTGTATTGATGTTAAATCTTTACTGAATATATTGTTGGCAGAGTCATTAAAGACTTCATGATTCAAGGTGGAGATTTTGTGAAGGTAAGAACCTTAGTGGATTTCATTATTTGACAGGTGTACACTATAATCTGTATTTACTTGTGAAGATTACCAGATTACAGATTTGTTAACAGAAAAAGCAACATAGAACTAGTAACTATAGTCAAAATGGTTTCTGTTTTGTAAATGTTTGAACTAAGTTTATTCACCATGTTCACTGCTGCCTGCCTAAAATTTAATTGACTGCACTTAGTTATGATCAGAGTATGTAATACAGTGAATACAGTTCATGATTCCTAGGTCCTGTCAAACAAGTTGCTCTCTGTGTGTACAAAAACCTCATCAAAATACCCTCAATCCCAGTTTGTCATTATATGAGATGTAAAAGATGGTCGGTTACATCTTATTTCCTCTACTGTTGGAGTGGCTTAGTTGTCAAATTTGCATTGTTAGGTTATCTCCCATAATTGTGCCTGGATATGCTGGCTTTATATTCACCTAGGTAACACCGATGTTCCAAGGATTCACTACTGATTCATGGTCAGTATGTTATCCTTTATCTGTTCCAGATTCTATTCCATATAGCTGAGTGCAGTGTTAAAAACACAAACCAATTCACTGCTTGTCCTAAAAGTGGTCTTGTTTATAACTGTCTAGGGAGACGGCACTGGCTTGATGAGCATCTATGGAGGGGCATATGCGGATGAGAATTTCAAACTTAGGCATGACACGGCTGGTATTCTCAGCATGGTGAGTGAACAAATAATATTAATAATCAAGAAGTTCTGAAAGGGACCCTGGATTGTGGGTTGACAAAGGTGTTCAGTCTCATACGGAACAATAACAGGAGTATGATTGTGCGTTTCATATTTGTCCAAAATACAATCCATTTTTTGTTATTAAAACTTGATGTTGTAAAATGTTGAAAAAGGTGCTGTGGAATATAGTGGTGTTCCAATTAACAGAAACTGGTTGCAGTAACCAAACAATCAAGCAATCGATCACATTTTCTCATAATTAAACACAGACGATTTTGGAAATTCTGTTTTGGTCATTGATACACTTGATGATGGAACATAACCTCAATGTTTTCAGGGCCTGTGTTTATTTCTTAGAAAACTCACTTCACTAACTGTAAAGTCATGACTGAAGATTTATTCCAGGAAATTATGTTCACTTTTAAGTAGCAAGTTGATATCTGCAATAACAATCTGCTTAGGAAAATCTGAAAAATGATGCTAACCAATTTTTTTTCAAGGATTCAATGAGCAATCATCAGTTTTGAGATTTCAGCCAATTCATAACACCAGCAGAATTCTGAAGTTTATAAGACATAAAATTGATCATGTGCAAAAAATCATAAGCTCATATTTGCTGCTTTATTGGTCCAGGCCAACAGTGGTAAAGATACAAATGGATGCCAGTTTTTCATCACATGTTCAAAGTGTGACTTTCTGGATGGAAAACATGTAGTGTTCGGTAAGTAACTAAATGTACAGTGTACTGAAAACATTCACTGCCATTTGTCAACAAATAATATTCAGTTTGTGTAAATCATCATTCATCATCATTAATGATTGGATCTTCCTCATGTTTTGCATTTGAAACTTTGAACATATTACACCCAAGACCATCATCATGAGAATGTGAAATGAAAACAGCCCAGGTAAAACTGTCAAGAAATTTGGTTCTGCCATTGATATACTTTCAATATCACTTCATGTTTTTCTCTGAAAGTGATTGTGGATATTAGAGTGCAAGAGATAGTGTGTTCAGTTTCATGCTGCTTTTTAGCAATATTCCAGCAATATCATGGTTGGGGGCACTTGAAATGGGATTCACACATCGTGTTCTTGTGGGGAATTGAAACCAGGTCTTCTGAGTGACGAGTGAACGCTTTACCCATGAGACTGCTGCTGCCCCTGAATACTAGAAATCCATGAATGCTTCAGTGCAAGGTGATCAATTCATTGACCTTCAGGGTATCAGTATTCTGTGATTCATCTAAAAATTCAAAATCTGCAATGATTCAATGAGTCATGTTTTTCAGGAAAGATTGTTGATGGACACTTGGTGATGAGGAAGATAGAGAATGTACCCACAGGACCAAACAACAAGCCCAAACTGCCCATCACAGTGTCACAGTGTGGAGAAATGTGATATTGTTAGGAAAGAATCACTTCATTTCATTCACTGGACAGAAAACAATGGTCAGCTTGTACAGTCATTCTACCTGGGTAGCTTGTATGGAGATTCTTCCATTGCATAGCTGACCCAGTCATCTAAGGTGCCCTGTGGAGTTGCTTTGCTTTGGCATGCCAGGAACCAACAGATATTGTTCCATCAAAGTAGTAAATATCTACAGCACTTTCATACTTCCTCCCAAATGCAAACACTTGGACACCTCAAATATTGTTCCAAAATGGTGTTGAGAGACTGTGAAACTGATTTTTACAATCATTATATTTCACGCTCATATATAATTGTTTTGTTTTGATGACTTGTAAACTGCCAGTGCTACTACTACTAAGATAGGAGAATGGAGAATGGAGAATGGGAATTAGTCATTGTAGTGCTAAGATCATTTAGTGCAAGTGAGCCCAGGAGAGGTGGTTTTGATAGTAAGCATGAAGTTACCATGGTTACACTCTCCATATGCATATTCATCATTTCTCATATCTTCACTGAATGTCAAAACATTTTCAATAAATCAGTCCTGAAGGCCCTGTCACACCTTGATTTAGCTAGCATATGTCTACGTATCTAAATCTCTCTAAAACCCTGGTATACACTGAACTATTGATGTTTTCTTTTCAACGTTGCAGATACATATTCATTACAACTTGGATGTATACATAATGTTTAAGAAACTCATGCAGAAAGTTTACTCTGTCACTGTAGACAGTTTCTATCATGTCATATTGTAGAGTAATAACCAGAATACTAATCTTGCTTTTGTATACCAGCATGCTTCAGTGTGCGTTGAACATAACTTATTTGATAAATGCCAGTGCATTCACCTAGTTCTTCATACGCTAGTGTAAGCTGGTAAAATCGTCACGGTGTAACAGGGCTTTTAGTGCAAGGATTCCTGGACCATTCTCCTCCTCCACTGTGCTGGTAATAAAGATGGACTCAAGTCAGCAAGTCAGTTTTATTCACATAGTATTCTTCAGAACATAATGTAGCATATCTGACAAGAATCAACCCACCAGGACACAAAATACCCAGCAAATTGCACAATCCCTTAAAATGTACAATATGTCAGACAACTAGTTGACACCAATATTTTCCTTAAATTGAACATTATCTGAACTATCACTGAAAAAACATGTTTCTGTATTGTAATAATTCTAAGAATAGTAATTGATGACGCCGATGTTGGTTACACAAACATCACAGTCCAGTATGATCTGATGTCAGACTTGTCCTTGCATTAACTTGATCCAAACTAACGTGGCAAGAGTGAGTGAACGAGTTTGGTTTTCTGCTGCTGTCAGCAATATTCAAGCAATATCACAGCAGGGGACACCTGAAATATGCTTCACACATAGTACCCATGTGGGAAATCGAACCCAGATCTTCAATGCTTGAACCATAAGGCTACCGTACCGCCCCTGATGTGGCAACATCAGTAAAAGGCTATTTACAAGCATCAATATAAAGATAGTTGTAAGGAAAGCATTTCATCACCGACCGAGCCTACTGGAATCTTGTTTGGGGGACTGTCTTGGTCACTAATTAAAATTATTTGTCCAGATGGATTTATGGTTACCTAGGCATGCATTTTGAAATAACTTCTAAGCTTAGTATGCAGATGTTGCCCAAACAAAGCATTCTTTCTTTTTTGATACATCATAATAATAACTATTATATATAGTGCCAAGTATCCATCTGACAAGTTGCTGAAATCACCATCTGATTATCATTAGCCAAGATAACCCAAACTGCCTGTTAGGTGCTGGAAGGTTAATTGTCACATGACTTTATCCAAGTCATCCATTTTCTGCTATATTAATGTATAAGAATTAGCATGGCAACCACTTATTCTCACTACATGTAGCAAGAGGTGATGGATAAGATGTCTAAGAGGTATGAATTGTCATGGTACATCAGTTCTAATTATGTACACCCTTCTACTGGGGAAGACGAGACAGCCAAAGTATTATTTTGTTGACATTCATTTATTTGGAATGAGTTACATACATTGCTGGAAATGTTAAGGAAACTTAATTGCAACTGAACTGGTGTGAGTGAGTATGGTCTTATGCTGTATTTAACAATATTCCACAAACGTCATGATGGGAGAAACTAGAAAAAGGCTTCACACACAAACCATGATGAGCAAACACTTTAATCAATAGCCTAACCCACGGCCCAACATTATAAGTGTTGATGGTGGAGAATCATATAGCAATGGAGGGCCAGACCAGGTGTTCAGAGTATCCGTCAAAGAAAAAGAGCCACTAAAAAGAATTTAGTTTTGCCAATGAGAATCAGTTCTTGCAGTGGGTGAATGTTATATAATCTATAATATTTCAGCTCTATTATATATTTCACGCTCCTCTATGGCTATGCCTAAACAGGAGTCAAGTCTGTACCACACAATCCTAGTGAGGGTTGGTGAACTTACCTGGGATACGATGACATGCATCAACCAAATCAGGGGTTCAAAATTTATTTTAATAGCCACAGAAAGAAATTTGTCCTGACTAATTTTCCACTTGTCCTGATTTTTATGACATAATCATGATGATGAAATTATAAATGAATAAATCAACATGGTAAGTTAATGTTAATATTTACTGGACTATTTCTTGAAATGTGATAAATTGCCAAGAAAGATAACCCTACTTTATCATAATTGTGAAATTTAATGGCTACATTTTGAGCAAATATGAAATGAAATCCAAATTTATTTGCAGATCAAAACTATCTATCAACTCACAAACAAGTAAGATACCATTATTTGATTGCCTGAAATGAAAACTGACGTTGTGCAAATGGATTCAGTACGCCTGACCATTTGCTTCCCACTTTCGCCTTTTACGACATGCATGGGTTGCTGAAGACCACATTGAACCACAATGAGTATCGAATCATGTCACTTTTAGCCCTTGTGCAGCACAATCACAGCTGAGAACACCGGAAATGGGCTTCATTGAACTCATTAAAGGAATTAAACCCAGATCTTTGGCCTAATGAGAAGAAACCACAGTGACCACTTGGCTACCTGACTGTTGTACCACAAAGATGGATGATACAAGAAAAGGTGTACATGGCAAATATCATGAAAAATCGATGCATAACAATCAGTTTCTGACAGTTTACAAGCAGCTGATTCGACACTTCATATATTACGTACATTTCAAGGAAGCTGTGCAAACAAATCAAGGGGATGTGTCAAAAAGCTTTGACTTAATTTATAACTTCCAAAGCAGGAATATCACACTATCATCACTGCAAAATCTTCAATATCAGCATCATAAGTGTCAACAATCAATTATAGACAGAAGTACTGTTACACTTCTAAACATCATAATATCGACAGAAATAAACTAAGGTAAACCAATACTTATTGTCTGGCAAGTAACTTTGATAACATTTTGTGCAAAATAATCTGAAAAACTTACTACAAACTAGTCTGCAATGTTTCCTCTATGATAACTGAGTGAGTTTAGTTTTACGCCTCATTCAGCATTATTCCTGCTATATTGCAGTGGTCTGTAAATAATCGAGTCTGGACCAGACAATCTGGTGATCAACATCATGAGCATCAATCCAAGTGATTGGGAACCTGTGACGTGTCAACCAAATCAGCAAGTCAGACCACCTGATCCCGTTAGTTTGCCACCCATGACAAGCACATTAGATAACATTGTTATCTAATGTTGATTTCGGAATTAAATGTGACAATGTGTAATTAAAATGGCATAAATCTGAGGGTCTTTGACCACATGCTACCAAGCAGACAAATACTGTGACAGGAAGTGAATGAATGTTGTTTTGTGCTGCTGACCATTTCAATCAGCCAAATATCAGAACATGGTCAGGAACTCAGTGAGTGAGTTTGGTCTTAAGCCACTTTTAGCAATATTCAAGCAATATCACAGCAAGGGGACACCAGAAATGGGCTTCACACATTATACCCATGTGGGGAATTGAACCCGGGTCTTCGGAGTGATGAGCGAATGCTTTAACCACTAGGCTACCCCACCGTCCAGACCTCAGTGAGGAATTTAGATGGACTAAATAGACAAAGCATATTTAATTATCGTGCCTACAACACACGTACAGGGAATACCTGCAAGGAGAAAAATGGATACTGCGTTAAAACCCCCCCAGAATATTTGAATAATGAAAAACATGAAAAAATCAATACATATTGCCAAAGTTTATGCCTCAAAGCACTTGTGTGTTACAAGACTAGATTAATAAGCTAATGTCCATATCAGGTTATAACATAACAAATGCAAAAAATATATGTTTCCGAGGCACAATACACATGAGTCAACTCACACAAATTGTGACATTATTATAATATTTCACACAGGCATTGTTATTTCCAAATCTACAAAGTAGATATTTTGTGAAAAGAATTTGTACAAAGCATGATGAACAGACCTGTACACTGACACTATAGCAGTACGGGTGTAACAATGAGGAAGTGTTCAGGATTGAACCTGGGTCTTCGGTGTGACAAGCGAACACTTTAATCACTAGGCTACCCCCAAAACCCCTCTAACAATGCATGAAAGCAATAGTCAACATCAACTGGCTTTGCTATTTACATCAAGCTATAAACAATCAATACAAAACAAATAACACAGTGTTGTGGATGGGGCTCTGAGTTCGGACAAAGTATTGAACAAAGAGTTTTGTCTTTTGCTGTCATCAGGTCCATCACAAACTATACTCACACTGATGGTACAAGAGATTTGTAGAAACAATGGATCAGTTGAGTCAGCGAGTATACTTTTATCATCCCAAACTGTATTCCACAGGAGATATGACTTGTGTGAGATCAAATGATATCTCCTAGGATTTTGTACTAAGCCCTGACAATGCTATGACCTCATAAACTTGATGAGGTCACAATGCTATGACACTGCTGCACTGCAAGTAGTAGTCTTGAGAGATATACAATTTTCATTGAAAACTAATGAAAAGTGATTTTTGAAGATAAATAGAGTCTCATCCTCGTGTCTACTGATATCAACAAGCCTCAGGTATTTGTAACTTTATCAACTCAGTGATATCAGTAGACACTTGGGTGAGATTCTCGATTTAGCAATATTCCAGCAATATCATGGCAGAGGATACCAGAAATGGGCTTCACACATTGTACCCATGTGGGGAAATGACCCGGTCTTTGATGTGATGAGCAAATGCTTTTGTTGCTAGGCTACCTGATCACCATTGTGTCATTTGAAAGAGTCAGAAGTCAAAAGATTCAATGTTATAGTTACTGGTATCACGCATGATTCATACTGTCATCTCTGGTATTATAGAAATAACATGAGATTCAGTTATATTCTGTCCATTGATTTCGATTGATGTCTTCTTCATATACTCGCACAGCAGGCTCCATTCAAAGACAAAGTGACAAGCTGGGTTAGACATTAGCTGTAAGTAGGCAGGAGGGTTGTTGAGCATCTAACAATACATCAAAACTTATCTCATATTGCACCAGTAAATACAGTCAAGCACCATAGTGTGTCACTCTGATAACTCAATATCTCAGTTGTCTTGATATAACATCTCAGTCCCTACAAAATCCTTCATAATTTATTATTCAATCTCTGTTAAGTCGATACGGACGTCTCAACATTTCAGACACCTTGATATAATTTCATGGTCCCAACAAGTAAAATTACCCTCTTAACTCAGTATTTGCAAAGAAACTTGTAAGTATCCCTCTGAACTGACGTTGAGTATTTACACACACGATATGACATGAATCAAAGGGATGCAGTGGTGTAAACTAATCAGGGCTAATTAAGTTGAGGGTGTCACTCGTTTGTTCTTTAGTTAGGCTTAATTAAGAAGGAATTAATTAGGAAGCACAAATACTCGCATTACAACTAAAAACTACTGATACGAGATTATAGTTTTGAATCAAAACATACTGACAATAAACTAACGTGATTGTTGAAATTGTTGTTTTGCATCCTTTCATAGTGATATGCGATTACATGCCCTGGTTGGATGTCTTTAAGTTCAGATGACTCAAAAATTTATCTTGAAACCATGAATATCGAGACAATGGTGCTTGATTGTATTATGAGGTTGTATTTGCTTGTTTACAGTCATGTGACAAAAGCCACTTCAGTTTTACCCAGATATTAATGATATACAATTAGTAATGGTGTTTGTAATCATGTGCTGTTTACTATTTGGGATAGTGTAGCACTCTTAAGTACTGGAGTGAGTATGAGATAAGTCAGATTCATGGATGTCAACTTCTCTATTGAGGATTCCGTAATAAAGAAGTTGACATACATAAATCTGACTTTTCTAATGCTTTCAACTTCAAATGCCCTTCAAAGATTTGGAGTGAGTAAGGTTTTATGCTGCTTTCAGCAATATTCAATGTCATTCTGGGGACACCAGAAATGGGCTTCACACATTGCGGGGAATTGAATCTGGGGTTGCAGTGTGATGAGCAAATGCTTTAACCACTGGGCGACTCCACTGCCCTGACTTTATATGAAACAATGGTAAATGCTCTCTAACGAAATCACTCAACAAACGGAACACGTATCATTTAGCATACATAACAAGGACAGAATGAAAAACTACCGACCTGTGAAGGTACGAGGTAGAATAGGCCTTCAGCAATCCATGCTTGCTGTAAAAGACGGCTAACAGGATCAGGTGGTCAGGCTCACTGACTTGGTTGACACATCATCAGTTCCAAATTGCACAGAGCGATGCTCATGTTGTTGATCACTAGACTGTCTGGTCCAGACACGATCTTTTACGGACTGCTGCCATACAGCTGGTATATTGCTGAGTGAGATGTAAAACTCAACTCACTCAAAACTACCTTACTTGACTAATGTTGGTATTTGGTAAGCTGTGTTCTGATTGGTCAATCTCAAAGGTTACCTGATGCGACTTCCCATAAGGCTCTGTTAGACTCAGTAGTGGAGTGTAACGAAAAGTACTGAGGATAAGTTTACTTAGACTGGGCAATATTACAACTATATGGCTGTGGTCTGTACATACTGAAGTCAGGACCAGACAATCAAATGATTGTCATCATGAGCTTCAATCTTTGAACTATGAAAACAAATACAGGTATCAACTGTCAGCAAGCAGGACACCTCACCTTGTAAGTTGTCTCTTACAGCAAGCATAAGTTACTAAAGATAAATTACATAACGTAATAAGAGAACAGACTCATCGTGGGATCACAGGTTTTAAGACATCATATGTTTGCAGGCAGCAGTGCTTACCCGAGCTACAATGAAGGGTAATGCATCACACAGACATTGAAACTTCTTGAACGATGGCATGGGTTTGGCCAAAAGTGAACTCTCACAAGTTAATGATGATGAGTAGTTTTTCATGTGACCTGAAAGCAAATGTTTCTTAAGGGTACATGGTTTATACAGAGTTTCAGTCAGCAAATTTAAGGCCTTTTCAACCCTTTCTCCGGCCCTTTAATTACAATGTATGACATTTTGCACTGCAGCTACAAAATATGTGAACAAAGATTATCATGTCATTTGGATTCTTTAACTCGTTGCATATAAACATATACTGGTCTAGGGTGCTTAATCACAGTGTGCTTAAAGCAGTGTGCTCTTCCTACAGTAAATAGAGTTTGTGCAGGAAGTATGTGAGGTGAGTTTTACACAAGCAGTATTGCAGCTAAATGGCGTCAGCCTGTAAACAATAGAGTCTGGACCAGACAATCCAGTGATCAACAGCAAGAGCATCAATCTGCGCTATTCAGATTCAATGACACATGTCAGTCAAGTCAGCGAGTCCGACCACCAGATCCTGTTAGGCGCCTCTTACGACATGCATGGGTTACTGAAGATCTAACCTGGGTCTTCACTGGTTCTCACAGCAAGAAATGTGGTGGTATGTTAGCATTAGAATACAACAAGCAATGAAAGACAGATGGGAATGTAGAAACAAAACATGGTAGCATAACAAAAATATGTTTTCTTTACATTTTTCTACATAGGTGTAGTACTATTTTTTACAAAATAAAGACTTCATGGTCATAATTCTAAAACCATGTATCAAAAATTCATATTCATGATTATTAAGGCGAAACTGTTGCTAAAATACATGAAACAAATATGTTTCTAAAATGAAACGTAAGTGATATACCAGTTTATTGTTTTTCTGTTGACCTACTTTGAATTCAACTAAATTTGGGAGAAGGATTATATGAATTCTAAAATAAATACTAGTAATTTTTCTGAATGTATAAAGTTTGGTTTTGTCAAGATTCTGGTCTTGCAACAAAAGCATATCAGCAGAAAGAATTTTTCTCACTTTCACTGCTTCTACCAAGCACATTTCAGATATTAGTCTAAAAAAGGCAGATTTTAGGAATAAACTGTAAGCTCTATGGCACTGAATTCAAATGATCTGAGCTAGTTAAAAAAAGTCGGTGAAATAATGACTGACCGAGAAATTACTTATTTACACATAAAGACCACTGCATGTACATTAAACAGATATGTGAAAAATCTGCTCAAAAGACTACACAAAAGCCATGCAGGATTTTTGTTACTTTCATGCTAGAACACTTTTCCTCAATTTGTCTGAAAATGCAGATTCTTCTGTCTTTGGGTATAATCTGATAGCTCCACGGCACTGAATTAAAATACAGAGCTTGTTACAGAAGACAGTAAAATAATGACTATGTTCATTAAACAGACATATTCTAAGACCCTGATCAAGACTGTCATAACAATTAAAATAATTTTGATTATTTATTGACAGATACCAAACAGAAATTAAATAAAAAGAAAGACATGCAAAGCAGCTCTAAAACATGAATTCTTTTGAAACATGTAAAATCATTCTTCATTTGCAGCAGTAAACAGAAATCAGTAGAAATGGTGAAGTGCTACAAAAGCGCTAGAAAAAACCCAAAGGTCCACGCCAAGCCCAATTTTACGAATATTCAGTTATGAGTTTAATTTCAGTGATGGGACAATGAAGTCACTGTACCAGATGAGAACAGTCTCAGATGTAATTAATAAGTAACCATGGTAACAGCTGATCAAAGCTGTTAAATTAGCAATGATACCACAATATCATTTTACAACAGTCCTGACATATTCAAAGACAAATGACCAAAACATGGTATTTTTAAGTTATGTCATTCTTATTTTTTTCTCCCACAATGTCAAATAATTATGATCAGCACTGTCTAATAGCTATCAACATGTGACAACTGAATACATTCTTATACATGAACTATTACTTTTAGAAATCTTCAAAAGAGATGAAACCCTAACATAATTATCCTTCAGGAGGAAATGTGTGTGTACATGTGGATTTCGACATTGTTCTAAACAATTGGAGAATAGAAATAAATAAAATCAGATAAAACTTTGAAACTAAAATGCGCTAAAATATTGAGCAGACGTTGTAAGGAAACCACTAAAAATATAAACACTCAATAAATACAGAACTGTCCTATACATTCTTCAACTATAAACAGTAAAACCCTGATGTTACCTTGGCAACGTAAATACATAATCATCATAATATGTAAAGGGCTTGACAAAGGGTATACCCTTGGCTTGAGAACCATGTAACCCAATAATAACAAACATGATACAGTAAACCAGAGTTAAGGACAACACAATTTTTTCATAATACTACAGCTGTTAGAATACAGTGGAAGCTGTCTAAACTGGCACTCATTGGAAATGAAGAAATAATCTGGTTTAGACAATGTACTGAATTGTAGAGCTGATGATAAATGTACAAAAAACGGATGGGACTGAGATTTTATGCTACTGTTCACAACTTGCCGGATTAGACAGATGCTGGTTTTGACAGCTTCCCCCGTAGCTAATACCAAACAAAAACATAATGTGGTCTTAACTCACTTTGAGCAGCAAATGTTCAATATTCATAAAATATTCCTGAATTCATTATCTTTTAAGGACAACAGTGGGACTTCGGCCGTGTCTTGTAAAATTTTGTTCGTTGTGAATCTCAGCTGATAAAATTCACAAATAACTAAAATGCGAATAAAGTGTGAAAAAATGACACTATAAGTCAGGTTTGAGCTAAAAGACTTTGGCACAGACTGAACTTCTTAAAACTGAATTCATTGTTGGATTTTGTCCAGCCCATCAAGCGTGAGATTAAGTAGAATCAGGTGAAAGCAGTATCCAATATGGATGATATCTACACAGCTGACAAGATGAACATCTGACGGGGTTTCGAAAAGCCTTATCACGTAACTGGTTTTATATGGTTCTCATTTCTCCATAATAATGTATACATGATTACAATTTGACTAAAACCAATTGACTTCCAATAAGAAAACATGAATCACGACCAGTAATATAAAATCTAAGATATTCAAGTGGTAACCAACAACAAACAAAAAATTAAAATTGCTATTACCGGTATATTTTTTAAACAAACGTTAAAATTTAATACAAGTCTATGAAGAGAAGGGCCAGAGATTTTTCTGTGAGATTACTGACAGAAAAATTCATAACTGTGAAACCTTGATTTGATGTTATAAACGAATGTAGTTCCTTGTAGAGGGAACTTCATCATAATTGTAATGACTAACATTTGTGAAACTCCCTGTCACATCTACTAGTTTCACTGTGTTTGAACGTAAAGGAAGTTCTAGACTTTTCTTCCAGTAGTATTAGAATGCAGACATCTTTCAATACTGATCACTCAACATTACTGTTGTCACAAGCATTATCACTGATCAAGACTTTCATAGATTATCAAATGGAATAAATATTAAATGTTGATTTTTACACTTCAACATCACTTTTGTACTTAATCCTTGCACTGCTGGAAAATTGACACTGCTGCTTAAAACAATATTTATCACATGGAACACTATAAAAGTACATTACCAGTAACATGCAGCAGCTGACAGGTGTACCATTCTTGCAAGAAACTGCATATGCATAACAGTAAAGCTGTTACTATCAGTCTACTTAAATGATTTCATACAGAGACACTGGTCTTTGAATGGTATTTAGAAACAGACACCGCATTTTCAAAACGGTCTTCATCACTCATATTAAAGCTGGGGCATTAAATTTGCAACTGAAAGCTTGTGAGAAACAACATTTTGTCATACAATTGATGATTCACTGTAAGACTACAACACAAGATGTCAAGATGAGTCAGGTATTTCAGTTGTCAACACACGTTTTGTAAACATATTGTCCATATACAAAAGCTGCATATATGTAGTAAATAATTTAAGTCTTTGTAAGTCTGTGTACAAGAGCGAGGAGCTGTATAGAGTTACTTCAATGTGTAGAGTCCCACTACATGACGGGCTGTTTCCTGGCATCTTGTCTGAAGGGGAGCATCATCGATTTGGTTGATAGAGATTTCAACCTGAAACAACAGTGACATATTGGTTGATGTATGCATACATTATTCCTAAGATTTTATGAGGATCGAGACTAAGAGAGAGACTGAGTGTAAGGTTTGGTGTTTTGAACTGCTTTCAGCAATATTCCCGCTTTAGAGTAGTGGTCTATAAATATTTGAGTCTGTATCAGACGATCCAGTGATCAGCAGCATGAGCATCAATTCACGCAATTTGGATACAATGACAAGAGTCAACAAAATCATCAAGCCTGACCATCTGATCCTCTTAGTTGCCACTTACAACATGCATAAACTACGGATATTGTTTTGCAATAAGTATGACTGAGCTCTATTACCAAACCTTAAATAAAAATTGTAGACCTGTGAAGGTGCAGGTCAGAATTGTTCTTCAGTAATGCTTGCTTATCGTAAGAGGCAATGATCTGGAGACCAAACAAATGGACAGATTGCACAAGCGCACCATGTTTCGCAGGTCACCAAGAAGCATGCTTCTTCACGTGCGGGCAGACCACGTGGGACACTGACGAATTGACCAGTATTGTGTACATGATTGTTTGAGTAAGGTGACTGTTCGTCACGATTGAATTAGCTTGTCCAGGTAGGATGCAGCTATATAGTTAAATAGAATTTGAACAGATAGTTCATCAAATTAGAAGTAGCTGTAACAGAGCAGCAATCTTGGAACACTAATAGATACTATAGATAATAGAATTTAAAGTTTAATATTAAATGTCACATGCAACGTAAAACACAACTTTGCAGATTCTGGTACCTTTCGGTATGCACTTACCGAAACAAATCATAAAAAATGCCAATTCAACCTATAAACTTGAAAAAAACGCGATGAAAGAAAAGCCCGCAAAATTGGAGTTCAAACGTTTCACTAAATTCCCCCCAGCGCTGGGGGGAAAACTGGTTTCAACAGCTGTGCTGCGCTGCCTCCATAACGCATGCGCAGTGAATAGGTTCGAGGAGCTTGAAACAGTATGCATGCCCAGCGTCTGAGGTCGTGAGCAGTAGTCTAATCTTGGTTGTGTACACAAACAAGTAAATAATCTACTCGTTACGTAAAACAACTTGTTGATTGTAGTAAACAGTCTCTGTCACAGAGAAAGCTCAGTGTCTGGTTTATTCACACCTATATGTCTGTCTGCCTGTCTGCTAAAGACAACATGCAATACACAGCTTCATGATGACTTCGGATGACTGGATCTGACGGAAACTGGTGCAAACTCTTGTCAGTTTCAAGTCCTGCTGTGTACTTGGACGAATGACAGATTCCAGCCACGCAGTAGTTTACCAACTCTACTGACATGATTTTTTATTTGATCGAGCGCAAATTCAGAGAACATGTATTTTCCAAACCCAACATCTCTATATACATTCTTCATGGATAACGACTTCTTTTTGTGTATATGATTTTGTTTGACAACAGTATATGAATCCATACTGAAACGACGCATCAAGTACACAAAAAGAAGTTGTTGTCCATAAAGAATCTTACTTTCTTGTGACTGGCTATATTTCTAAAATGCCCATCAAACAGATCATCTTTCTGTACACACAACGAACCCTCAGCATATATATCAGCAAATGAAACAGCTAATTGGAAGCCGTCGTTACACTTGAGTGCAGATCCACCCGCTATGACTGGGTTCGGTCTCCGGAGGGCTTCGTTTCGGGGGAAGTAAGCCCAAGTGCAAAATATCGCACTTTTGAATCGCGATTGTACGCTTATAATTGTGTTATTTGTTTTTTTTTAAAGCAGCAATGTATATTATATGTCATGAATAAGTGATAAATGTGTTTTAATTATGTTTGATTTTTTGGTTGCATGTGACCTTTAAGTTTTTTTCCCATTATAAGAGATTCACGTTTAATTCCTCATGACTGTTGGTTAGATTATTTCATCCATTTATAGCCAAGAGAATAACGTTTTGTTCCCCAATTAGTACACTACGACAAATAACTTTTCAATTCCACTGCGCACCAGGTGACATGAAGGATCGGGTGGCCTGCCTTGCTTGTATCTCAATTGCGTAGATTGATCTTTATGATACTGATCACTGGATTGTCTGGTTCAGACTTGATTAATTACAGACCACCACCATATAACTGGAAATTGGAATATTGCTCAGTGCGGCATTAAACAAGAAACCAAACAACCAACCTTCCATGGTATGTTAAGTCTTACAACAATATCCAATACACATAATGAGGACAATGAGAGTTATATGTATACCTGAAACTGCTGCTCCCAACATTTGGACATGGCTTTGGTGAAGCGAATCATCTCTGAGCCAGAGTTGAAGTACAGCACCCACTGCTCGCTGCTTACCCCTGCCTCCTGGGATTCGAACTCCTGTTGTATCAATAAACTCAGTATCACACAGATGCTATCAATAAACTCTGTGTATCACACAGATGTCATTATAAACTGCATCACACAAATATCGTCAATAAACTCTGTATCACACAGATGTCATTATAAACTCTGCGTCACACAGATGTCATTATACTCTGTCTCACACAGATGTCATTATAAACTGCATCACACAAATATTGTCAATAAACTCTGTATCACACAGATGTCATTATAAACTCTGCGTCACACAGATGTCATTGTACTCTGTCTCACACAGATGTCATTATAAACTGCATCACACAAATATCGTCAATAAACTCTGTATCACACAGATGTCATTATAAACTCTGCGTCACACAGATGTCATTATACTCTGTCTCACACAGATGTCATTATAAACTGCATCACACAAATATCATCAATAAACTCTGCATCACACAAATGTCATCAATAAACTTTGTATCACACAGATGTCATCAATAAACTTTGTATCACACAGATATCAATAACCTATGTGTGACAAAGATATCATCAGTAAACACTGTGACTCACAGATATCATCAATAAACTATCACACAGATATCATCAATAACCTATGTGTGACAAAGATATCATCAGTAAACACTGTGACTCACAGATATCATCAATAAACTATCACACAGATATCATCGATAAACTCCTGTATCACGCAGATATCAATAAACTGTATCACACAGATATTGTCAATAACCTCTGTATCACACACAGATCATAAATTCTTGTATCAATCAGCTACCTTCAATAAAACTCCTGTATCACACATACAACATCAATAAACCCATGTATTCCCCACACACCTTACTTCCTTTAATTAATGTGTTAGAGTGACTAATAGGTTCAGATAGAAAACAATTGTATGGCACATGAACACCACAGTACCAGTATACAGTAGTTCTTCACTTCAGCATCAATGGTGATCCCTGTCACCTCCTCAATGTTGGCACTGCCAAGCGTTCGGAAGAAACTTGTTTGCACATCCTCATGACACATCAGAATCTTCTGATGGGTCAAAACAGAACAGCAGGGTAGGTAACTCCAGCCATCCCCAGTGCTCTGAAACAAAAAGTACATGATTCATCTGATTTTCTGATCAAAAAGCTTGGATGTGTCATTGATGTTTATGTACCATTCATGAAAGAGAAATTTATAATACAATGATTTCTCATCTAATTCATGTCAGTGAGTAACTCTTTATAAGTGATTACTCTCAGTCTGCCTTGTTGCACCATTTAAGAACTGGAATAAAACTGATATTCAGCAACCCATGCTTGTCGTAAGAGGCGACTAATGGGATCAGGTGGTCAGGCTCTCTGGCTTGGTTGAAACATGTCATTGTATCCTAGTTGCATAGATCAATGCCTCTGCTGTTGATCACTGGATTGTCAGGTCCAGACTTTATCATCTGATTATTTACAGACTATCATCATAAAGCTGAAATACGGTGAGTGAAGTATAAAACAACAAACTAAACAGGTAGGTGGAGTGTTCATGAACATATCCAAACTGGTTAAAATAAGATCTTTCACTCTGATATGATATCTGCCTGCATGAAGATATGAGTTCAGATCATTGTATCATGGTTCACCTTGTGAGGTGTCCTCAGATTGTAAGGAAGAGAGGTCGAAAATATTGTACCCTGCCACCCTGATGAGGTGGAGGGGCAGCCGAGTGGTTAAAGTGTTTGCTTGTCACACGGAAGACCCGGGTACGATTCTCCACATGGGTACAAAGTGTGAAGTCCATTTGCTGGTGTCCTCTGTCGTTATATTGATGGAATATTGCTAAAACGGTGTAAACTAAACTCACTCCCTCACTGCTACACATCAGCTTCCCCCACACGTACCTGACTTCCCTCCGACACAGCCTTGCATAGACACTGTAGCCAGTCAGCGACCTCAATGTGATTGGCTGCAGCAAACTGCCAGAGTCCTCCATCGGATTTGATGACCTCGATACAGTGTTCCCGATCGCTGTCCGTGCTTCGTCTACAACCAACACACTGTTCCCCTCCAAGCCTCAAGAAACACTGTGGCTTACTGTTCTTGTCATCAAACACACACAGCATCCCATCTCTGAAACAAGCCAAATCTTCCACTCAAGATATCTCAACAACTTCTCTTTTTGGTGATTGGTTAAAAATTGATACGGCAGATTCTCCAAGGTTGATCATATCCAGTGGGTCCAAGAATGAGAATGATGATTTGGAGATGGTCTTGAGGGTAGCTATAGGTGCATGCCGCATGCTTTGCATGACAACTAGAAGTCTATATTATAATGAGGGTAACATGGTGTGCTTGGGTGCATGGATAAGAGAGGCCTTGGGACAAAAGGCTTACATTGTTGCACTAAGTGTTGAATCAAGAGAGAGAAGGTCATACCATGAGATAGGAGAAGTTTTAAAACTTTGATTTTTTTAATAGATTTATTCACCGTACTCATTTGTAAAATCAAACCAAGGCTGAAAATAAATTTGGTGAAGAAATTTTTCAATCAGTTTAATTAATCTTTAAAATTCTACATTTATCTGTCTTTACTTATTTTAGCTACCAGGGATGGTTACAGGAAAGTCTATTATCACAGAACTGATCAATCTGAAATAAAATCTGTGGATATCTGAAAACAGGAAACTGCCATAACTGAGCTGTACTCCACCTCTTGGTCAAGTGATACAAAGTGAAAAACAGTCCTTGGGGTTTTTAAACATCCTCAGTCAACTGAAACCTTTCTAGAACTTTAACAAATAACATTAGAGGAAGCTAAAAAGCGCTTGCATCATCCTTTGTCCTCTACCTCATAAAGGTCTGGGTTAGAATTGTTACTCGGTAAGAGACGATTATCGCATTGGGTTGTCAGGTTTCCTGGTTTGGTTAACACGTCATTGTATCCCAGCTACATAGATCAATGCTCATACTGTCAATCACTGGATCGTCTGGGCTGGACTGCAGCCATATACTATGGGTGTAATTTGGTTGAATGCGACATTAAACAACCAGCCAACCAACCAACTTTGTCCTTTATTCTTCTTGTGTAAGTTCATGATTTCTTTTTCAGTTTCATTTAGCAGAACATTCTCTGTTTCATTAGTAAACTATAATCTATGGGTATAATCAATAAAGGTAATACAAACCTGAGAACAACAAAAACAGGCTTCCACAGATGTCCTCTCCCATGTTCAGTGGACTTAAATAGCAATGTTCCTTCCCTGTTTGCATGTTCCATCTTGGCTGACTGTGAGTGGGGGTCTTCCCAGTACACCAGAGAGTAGCCCTCTACACACACATCTCCTGGCTGTAACAATATCACAGAGGCTAGACAACAACCCTGACACACCGGGTGGGGGTCCTCCCAGAACACCAGGGAGTAGCCCTCTATACACACATCTCATGGCTGTAACAATAACACAGAGACTAGACAACAACCCTGATACACTGTGTGGGGGTCTTCCCAGTACACCAGGGAGTAGCCCTCTACACACACATCTCATGGCTGTAACAATATCACACAGACTAGAGAACAACCCTCGCACACTGGGTGGGGGTCCTCCCAGTACACCTGGGAGTAGCCTTCCACACAAACATCTCATGGCTGTAACAATATCACACAGACTAGAGAACAATCCTGATACAGTAGGTAGGGGTCTTCCCAGGGTGTGTGTTAGTGTCTGTGGGTGTCATGCAGGTGTCAATGTGAGCATGGGTGGGTGAGGATGACCATTCAGTTCATTAATGAACCTATTCAATAGATCACAGCTCTTTCATTTTTTATTCTCAACTCCTTGGGCGTATAAGTTGCCTGTGAGGCCTTAGCAGCTTAACTGTCACTAACCAATCCATCAACCATTTACGCTGAAATTTGCTGAACAATGGCTAAACTGATTACTTGTTGCACAAAAGACCACATACTATCACCCACAATCTCTATATTTTTCATTAACTGTTATATTTCAGTAAGAAGATAAAGGGAAGGATACGTTACAAATTAGCCTGCTGGGAAAGTGTCTAGTACCCTATCACACCATACATACAGCAGCCATCATACCTCAATCCGGGCTTCATTGGCAGCATATTTCTTCATGCATATTTTCTGTGTAGTGGCATCGGTCAACACCGTCAGCTTGGGGAGGGAGAACTCACAGTTCTCCATGGCTGAGGAAATACAGCTGGTGATTGCACTGAAACAAGCAGGAATAAAATACTGAAATAAACAGTATAACTGTTACTGAATAGTGTCAAACTGACTCGAGTTCTTACCTGTAAACAATTATCAGAGGTTCAATGTTGGGAAGTCAGGAATAAAAAAGACAATACAGGGACCAATCTTCTATTCTGAGACAAGTTTGAGACAAGTTCAACTCATGAAAGTTTGACCTTATTTTTAGTACCTTATTTATTTCCTTGAGTATATATGTAAGAAAGGGTTATGGGGAAATGAGTTAAGCTTTTCCGTGCAAAATGTAGGAATACCTGGTACTTGATATTTTTTTTATACTTTTCTTTGTTGCTTACACCAAACTCAGCAATATTCCAGCTATATGGTGGCAGTCTGTGAACACTTAGACCAATGGGCTATCTCAGTCCCAGTTACTTTTAAGGGAACAGTTTGGTGAGCGAGTGAGAGTGTTCAGTTTTATGCTGCACTCAGCACTGTTCCAGCTATATGGCACCCTGTAAAATTCGAGTCTGGGCCAGACAATCCAGTGATAAATAGCATCGGCATCGATCTAAGCATTTGGGATAAGATCACATATGTCAGCCAAGTCATTGAGCCTGACCACCCAATCCAGTCAGTTGCCTCTTACAAACATGGGTTGCTGAAGACCAATTCTAACCCATTCTTCACAGGTCTTATCTTTAGTATACAATGTATTTAGAACCAAGGAGTTGACATTTTAAAGAATAATTCTTTCTGAAATGCTGTTATATGAAACTTTCGTTTGTTCACACTCTGGCCGAACATTTCTCTCAGATGCAACATATCCTCCATTATTATATGTGGCACATGTTTTGTAAATGTGATATCTGCCCTCAGCCAGTGACTAAAGGTGCATTCTACAATGACTTGATAAAATCGTTCGTCAAATGAATAATGAATCATTTTTCCTCAAATCCAGTTCTCAGCAGACGCAGCATAAAATTTCTGTACAGACGTCATCGAAACTAATTCCCTTGTGGGTGATGAAACATATATATCTCCACGTACCATGTGAGAGTTTCATTTCCCGTAGTCAGCCAGAACTGCTTCCGTCGATTTGTGCACACAATGTTGATAATCTGATTGTTGACACTGAGCTGTGTGATGCAAACAAACACTCATCATTAGTAGACACATCAGTCATCATACAGTTTTCAGGAAAATACTACATTCAAAACTTTATAACAATCACAGTGACTTTACTTTTATGCCGCACTCAGCATTATTATGTGGCATCGGTCTACAAATAATCAATTCTAGACCAGACAGTGTAGTGATCAACAGCATGAGCATCAATCTTTGCAACTGGGATACAATGACGTGTGTCAATGAAGTCAGTGAGTCTGAAACCCACATGCTGTTACTCGCCTCTTACGACAGGCATGGGTTACTCACATCAACTCTAATCCCGATCCTCATGGGAGTTAGTGAGTTAGTAGTTAGTTAGTGCTGCACACAGCAATATTCCAGCTATATGGCAGCAGCCTGTAAGTAATCGAGTCTGGACAAGACAATCCAGTGATCAACAGCATGAACATCGATCTGTGCAATGACATATGTCAACCGAGTCTGTGAGCCTGACCACCCGAACCCCTTAGTCGCATCGTATGACAAGCATAGTCACCTTTTATAGTCGCCTTTTATGGCAAGCGTGGCTTGCTGAAGGCCTATTCTACCCTGGACCTTCACGGGTCAGATCCTCATGGGAAATAACACTCATCCATCACGGTATACAAAACAATCTTTTGGCATACTACCTCACACTAACAGCAAGCATCAACATATTTCATGCGGTCCATATTTCCGATATTCAAAGAATCAGACTGACTGTGGAACAGTTTAAATTATTTTCTTTTTAAGTGTACCACTGAACTTGTGAATATTACAGTCTGGTGTAAAAGGAAGTCTGAACCAAGCAATTCAGTCACTGACACAAAGGAATGGAATGACACTACTGAGATTCAGTGTTATGCAAATCAAGTAAGTAATTCCTTCTCCTTTCAGATGTCTACCTACTGGAAGTATATCATGGCTGTATTCAATAAAATCAGATCACACAATGAATGCCATCTTGAAGTGACATTGTGCAATCCCAAGTCAGTGTTCGCAGTAGGAAAAACAGCTTTGCGTTCATGAAATGTATAGCCCCCAGAATTTTGTGTGTGCATCCAGAGCAGGAGTATGTCCCATCCAAAAAGCGTGAGGTCTGTAAGGGGGAATGGTAAGTGGTCCCCTGTTCAAATTTCCTTCTGTTTCAGTGCATGCTGTCATCATTGGCAAGTCAAATTAGCTGAAAGAAACTTTATTTCATTTTGCTCTTCCTGGGCAAAGTGCATTTTTTCGGTTACATGTTTCCATAACACAAAAACTTTTGCATGCTGAACACATAGGTAGAAAATATGGTGCATGAAATGTAGACTCATTTGCATGTGAAACACGCAGGCTTTAGCATTAACACCCACACAGAAAAGCTTAACCGTGGTCAATGTATCATTAAAGAATTACTAATTGAATGAGTGAATGTTCCTTACTGCCAGAAAGTCTATGTCCTTGAAGGGAATGTCCTTGTCCTTGATAAACTTGTGGTCACATTCTCGCTGGTGAAGTAGATACATGGCCCGATCAGACACCAGCAGAAATATCCTCTTCAGCTCTCCTTCACTGTGACCTTGACTTGTGCAGAACATCTGGGCAGAATCAAAATGAAACCATTCAGTTTCTCTGGAAACTGGGAAATCGTACCTGTGAATGAGGTACAGAAGACTTGAACAAGTCTTTCCTATTCTTGTTGATGAGATATAAAAGTACAGCTACTTACCATATGTCGAGTTGAAACCAAATGTAAACACAAGACCCCACAAGTACAATTATCCCCCCTTCCTGTCTTCCTATACCAGTAGGTACAAGCATTTGTATGGCTAAATGTAAGCTAAAACAATAAATATGTCTCAATACTTCCAGGGAAATCACTGACAGAAATCATATTTTCATTTCTATTGCCAATATTGTTGCCTATATGCTAAACATGGCGAAGACTATGCAAGAGGTTGACTGGACTTCAGTCAGTGAGTTTGTAGTCTGTACCTTTCCAAACTGTTCATCTTGATCTGAGAAGACGTCCAACATGAGACACAGTAGGGTGTTGTTATCAAGCCTGCAAGTACACACATGAAACATTCACAATGAGAGATATATTGAGAAATATGTTTGCTTATCATCTGAGAAAACATGAATCTGTATTGCACCTACTGTGATATGTCTAAATTACTGCCAAAGCTTTGTGAAACACACAATCCACTGGACCTACAAGTTTCCTATTGACAAAACCATTTTGGCATCTATTATACATTCCAAAACTTTCTTCAGTTTTCAAATTTTAATTAAGAACTGTGAAAATTTCTCACTGGCCCATGCATTCTGATTGGCTCACCGAAAGTTCAGGATAGGCTGTTGTATGATCTGTCATGGGACTGTCCTCAGAGGTCAGTTCAGCAGTCAAAAATAATGAAGTCTATTTTTCATGAGTTCAAATCAGACGGCAGATAAGGAAGATGGCAAAGTCATCACCCGCAATGGCCAAATAGTCTTCATGAACAGGTCTGTTTGTTATGATAATGTCAAATGGTTTGGCATGTATATGGCAAAGGGGAAGTATTCAAAGGTTTTTAAGTTCTGCTCCTGAAAGGAGCACTACCACAAAATTTATTTGAAGCCAAACTTGTTGTTATGGAAACCAAAAATATTTTATTCAGAATACAAAAACTACCAAAAGGCACCAGTACACCTCAATATCTACGTTCAAAATCTGGTAGAGAAACTGAATAGTTTTAAAGTTCTGCCCTGGAAAAGAGCACACCACCACATTTAGTCAAGCTCAAACTTGTTGCCATGGAAACGCAAAAGAATATTTTCTTCAGAATTCCCAAACTAACAAACGACACCAGTACACAACCAGATCTATCTATGTGCCAAGTTTGTTGAAGAAATAGTGAACAGTTTCGTCCTGAAAAGACAAATGCGCACAGACGTATGGATGGACGGTTGGAGTGCATTTTAATACCCCCTGTAAAATGGGACAATTATTGAAATTATTGAAACCCAAATCCAAACGAAAAGTTAACTCCACAGTGTGATGCCCATTTTAAGTAGCGACATTTTAAATATATTTATTTTTTGGCTCCTTGACTTTTTCAATATTTATGTATTTCTGGATTTTTTCTTCATTATAATACTTGTATAAGTAGACGACGCATAAGAATTTTCTGAATAACACACACATGACAAGAATCACATTTTGTCCTGAATCAATGCTCTAGCTGTTGCAGGTCAAAAAGAATGGAAGGATTGACATAAGACTTCACTCAGAGGACATTATTGTTTCTTATCATGTAACACAACATAACGATAGTCAAAGAATCTGATGGTTATGGTTAAAGCACTCACTCGTCACACAGACGACCCAGGTTCCATTCCCCACATAGGTACAATGTGTGAAGCCCATTTCTGGTGTCTCCTGCAGTGATATTGCTGGAATATTGCTAGTAGCTGTGCTTACTATACTCACTCACTGACTCAAATAATCTGAATACAAAACTTCATCTTACTCAACACTGTAGTCCTTTTCTTCACACTCCAGGTCATCAAGTTCTACTGTAGAGGATTCCAGCTCACTCTCTGTCACCTCATCCCCTTTTAATTCATCTGAATTCCCGACAATGAAGTCTACGTAGTCCTGCCTCTTAGCAGAATAGTCGGTTTCTGAATTACTGACCTCTTCCATCTGCCTCACTTTGTAAAAATCCTCGTCTTCATGGAAACCCACAAAATATTTTTCACTGGTACTTGGGCTCTCTTGCTCCTTATTTTTGACAGACACTGATGAAAATACAATTGCACTGTCCAGTGACCCTGTTGGTTCCAATTCAGCACTCTTGGTACATTTTTCTGACAACTGATGATGCTTTTTACTCTCTCGTAAAAGAGCTGCTTGTTCGAAGCTACTGTCTGACTCAATCTTGCGTTTACTATGCGCAAAGTCACACTTTTCTGACACAGAATTCTCAGTGTTATCACAGAGTTGAACAGATGAATGATTTTCTTGATTTGGAATGATTTCTGATTCGGACTCATGATTTGAGCCAGAAGGTGAGACAACTCTGTTGTCTACATGATCACTTTTATTAGAATTATCTCCCTTTGATTGTTCTAATTTGCTTGTCTCCTTGATGACACGATTGTCCTCATGTCCGTCTCCTGGAGACCTCCTTCTTTGATGTGAAGTTTCTGCATTCATGTTTACTTTTGAAGGATCAGTTTCTGAAGTTAACTCTTCATTATGACCGTTAAACACATCTTTGAAAGAACTAAGTATGGAAGCTTCAACAAACTCAATATTTGGTGACTGAGATATCTCTGCAGGAAACCTATCAACTTCTTCCTTCATGGGAGGAATTTCTACAACTTTTGAAGCACGTTTCGGTTTCTTGCCCTTGACCTTTTGACCTTTTGATTTGACCCTTATGACCTTCAGCTCAGTTTCAATCTGATCAATGTCCTCTTCAACACTAATTATTGTCTCAATTCGACGAAATCTTGGCTCAACCTCTGACCCTGACCCATGACTAGATGTCGACACATTGTCAGTAGTGGATGGGCATATGTGTTTCGACATAATACTGTTGGTGTCAACATGGCATCCAGAGTCTAAAGAGACTGATCCTGCTACTGAACTTTCCATAACGCCATTTGTTTCGAAGCTGGTGATACTGCCTGAATCACTGTCAGTCAAGACCTTATTAGACTCAGGAGTGGAAGCTAGCATCTGAAATACAAATAGTTGCTGAGCTGAAATATTTCTGTGTTTTATATTCTTCAAAGATACTTTTTTAAAAAAACAACAACAAAAAACTGAAACTACTGGTCATTTAACTTAACAAGAAGCTGACCTGAATGTGAGTCATTTCTCAAATTCTCACTATTAATGAGTCCATTCTCAGACAGACACAAAAGTCCTCTCTGTGAAACACTCACTAAAATGAAAAGATTCTTGTCTCAAACAGGGTGCCTCTCTAAAACAAACACACATCTCACCCACGGCTCCTCTCGGAAAGACACATACCTGAACCAGGCTCCTCTCAAAGAGACACATATCTCAACAACGGCTCCACTCCAAGAGACACACACCTTAACCACGCTCCTCTCAGAGAGAAACCCATCTCAACCAATGTTCCTTTCAGAGAGATGCCCATCTCAATCAATGTTCCTGCTAGACATCCATCTCAAACAATGTTACTTTCAGAAAGACAGACATCTCAAACAGGGCTCTTTTCAGAGAGACACCCATGTCAACCAAGTTTTCTCTCAGAGAGACACCCATGTCAACCAAACTTCCTCTCAGAGAGACATCCATGCCAACCAAAGTTCCTTTCAGAGTCACACCAATGAAGGGTCATCTCAGACAGACATCCATCTCAAACAAATTTGCTCTAAGAGAGACAATGCACACATGCAGCTATTCTCTTACAAACAACCACCGTTACCGCATAGATACTTCTCAGAATCAGTTCCCTGAGACGTTCACTTCATTCCAGGCAAACACTCACCTCAACCCCAGAGACGCTCCTCCGTGAGGCAATACTCTCCATGCTGTGAATTGAAACTTTATCCTCTTCTTGAGACTTCTCCCTCGATAGGGAGCGACTACGTGGTGGGTACGTGCTCAGGTCTAGGTATGGCACATCCTGTGGAGAAACCATCCAGACTGCTGTTTAATATCAGTACGGTGAGGCAAAACGAGGTACATTGTCACGCTATAGATTATTATAAAGCAAAATATGTATGCATGTGTTTGCTTATCCTCACCCATACTGATACTGGTTTTATTGAGCTACGACACAGTCTGACATACCAGTGAGTGAGTTTAGCTTTATGCTTCTTTTAGAAATATTCCAGCAATATCATGGGAGAGGAAACACTAGAAATGGACTTCACACGTTGTACCCATGTGGGGTTTGAACGTGGGTCTTCAGTGTGATGGATGAACACTTTATCCATTGGACTACTTCACAAAAGCCCAACAAGAAGTACAATCTTTCAGTATCTTTAATAGGTGAAGCAGGTGGGATAGAACTCCATTTACACTGAGACTGAATCACTCCAATTTCCAAGAAAGACAGGAAGTGAAAAATTAACTTGATCACATAGTACAAATGTGATACAGATATGCTCTCGCGTGGGAAATATGGATTCTTTTATGATGCTCATTTCATACACACAATATGACTCACTCGCTCTCTATATATCCCACGGTCAGTACTTACACATTCCAGTTGAAAACAGACCATCTCAAGCCCAGATGTCAAGGTCAACAACAGATTCATTCTCTGAAACAGCAGGAAGATCTGATTCATTCTTTGAAGACATTTTACATGTAGTTTCAAATCAGCCAACCAGAGTCAACACTTCTAAATACTCTACACAAACTAGCAAAGCATTCAGCACATCTGGTTAATGAATACAACTGGGGTGTGCTGAACGAAAGAAAATGAAGCCATGCTATAAATGTTACAAAATCCTGTTGTTCTTGAGTGTCAAGGCATACAGAACTGAATGGAATGCAGTTTCAAGGGTATCCGGTAAATTTCAGTCAAATGAAATCAAAGGGATCACTAATATCAGTTTTTTACACACTTTTCAACGAAACATATACAGCAAGTCAAACTGACCTGATCGTCAAGAACAAGTGCCTCCTTCACGTAGAATTTCTTGACAAACTTGGAGTTGTCTGCAATGCATTTGAGGTAACTTTCTAGGAGGTTTTCATTCAGGGCCATGAAGATCCATGCTCTTCCTGTTGTAAAGTTAATGAGGATGCAATGAACTTGATCATACAATGCACAACAAGGAAGGTCAAGACTCCCTGTGACACAGACAATTAGGACATAATGATCTGCGTCCCTGTCATACAACACACAGATGTGAAGATCTCCTATCCCCCTCCTCAAGTCCCAACTCCAGACAACTTGCATAAGTTATCATGGTTATATGTTGATGATGCAATGACCTGGACCATAATCATGTCATACTCAACCATGAAGATCAACTCCAACTGTGAGACAATTATGACATAATCATCTGCTTCATTGTCATACAATACTCAACCACAAAGGTCAACCCTGTCTGTGATACAATAAGCACATGATCTATTACACTGTCATTCAATACTCAACCACAAAGATCAACCTTGTCTGTGATACAATAAACACATGATCTGCTTTACTGTTATTGAACAGTCAACCACAAAGATCAACCCTGACTGTGAAAGAATTATGATCAAATGATCTGCTTCACCATCACACAAAATTCAACCATAAAGATCAACCCTGACTGTGATATAATTAGTACATAATGATCTACTTCACTATCATCCCATACTCAACCATGAAGATCAGGCCAGACTGTGATACACTTAGGACATAATGATCTACTTCACTATCATCCCATACTCAACCATGAAGATCAGGCCAGACTGTGATACACTTAGGACATAATGATCTACTTCACTATCATCCCATACTCAACCATGAAGATCAGGCCAGACTGTGATACACTTAGGACATAATGATCTACTTCACTATCATCCCATACTCAACCATGAAGATCAGGCCAGACTGTGATACACTTAGGACATAATGATCTACTTCACTATCATCCCATACTCAAACATGAAGATCAGGCCAGACTGTGATACACTTAGGACATAATGATCTACTTCACTATCATCCCATACTCAAACATGAAGATCAGGCCAGACTGTGATACACTTAGGACATAATGATCTACTTCACTATCATCCCATACTCAACCATGAAGATCAGGCCAGACTGTGATACACTTAGGACATAATGATCTACTTCACTATCATCCCATACTCAACCATGAAGATCAGGCCAGACTGTGATACACTTAGGACATAATGATCTACTTCACTATCATCCCATACTCAAACATGAAGATCAGGCCAGACTGTGATACACTTAGGACATAATGATCTACTTCACTATCATCCCATACTCAACCATGAAGATCAGGCCAGACTGTGATACACTTAGGACATAATGATCTACTTCACTGTCATTCAGTACTCAACCACAGAGATTAACCCTGACTTTGATACAATTAGGATATACTGTAAATCACAAAATTTTTGTGTCATGATATTTTTGCGAGTGGCGACGAACAGACGTTTTTGCATCACGATATTTTTGCGACTTGCCTAATTCTCAAAACATAGTTAAAATGAAAGTTTCAAAGCTTACTTGCACCTGAAAGAATTATCTGAAGTAAATCCAATCACATATTAAAGTTTGCCGCTACTCTTGCACACCATTTAGTGGAGTACTTCCGCATGTATGCAATCAGTGATGTTTTCCTAAAAACAACACTTGCTGCATAGGCCATTTAAGCTTAAAACAGTTCAAAGGGATTAAATTAAATGGTATGACTCTAATAAATTGGCACTGATTAAGGACCAGTTTAGTCAGTGTCAGCGAAGCTGTTGCTCTCCAGATAAGTGTCATGAAAGCTATCCAAGCCCGCTGGATGGTCTCAGCCTTTCAAACAGTCTCCAAGAAATGTGTGTTGCATGGTTGGCGCCTGTCTGGAGTATCAGACTTACTCATTGAGTGACTTTTGTTCAGGTATCCATTGTTTGACATGTGACATGTGAGTACGAGTAATGCCAGTAATTAGTCATTCTTCGCATTGTTGTCATTGCTTAATATGTGTATTGTCTAGAGCTATTGTTAATTTATATGAAGTGGTGAATAGTAAAGCGAAGATAGGACAGGTTGTTTGCTGATTATTCATTGCATTCTATCAGCAAATTGCGTCATGATATTTTTGCGAGCTTAAGTCATTTTTTCGCAAAAAACTTCTTTATTACGAGAACACAATGTTTCGGAGTTAATGCTTACTCCTTCATCTGATGAACATCTGATGAAGGAGTAAGCATTAACTCCGAAACATTGTGTTCTCATAATAAAGAAGTTGATAACCATAAAAATCTTCATTCTTGCTGAGGCATCTTTTCAAATTCAGTATCATTGGTGTTTATATAATACATTCAGGGAGTGTTAGTCTAATGATTGGTTGTGACCCTTTGACTGTCATGCTTAATTTCAATCATAACAATGGTATCTCAGAGCAGACAGCCACCTGTGTCCATCAATGCTTCCTCGTTACCTGTCTCCAAAATTCCTACCTGCCCCGCCATAACATTAAACCAACAGGATTAAAATGGCAAAGTCTATCGCATCCACACTGATGAAGAGAGCCGGTGAAAAGCTTAAACATTTACCTCTACCGAGATCTGTTGTGACATTCTGGATTCTCTCGATATCCTTTATGGCATTTTTTCTGGTAAACTCATTCACCATCCTCCAGTAACCATGGGTGACATGGCGCAACCTAGAAACATGACACTGTTGAGTCAGAAGCAGAATTGTCATGTAATTTCATAAACTGTACTGAAAAAGCAAAACTGAACATCATGACATGTTAACCACATAAATTCATGACACACCAAAATCTGTTTACCAGAGTAATAATAGACACTTCTCAATTCCCACAGACTCAAACAAGTCGCATTATTAATTTTTATAGTTTGAAAAATTGTTATCCTGCTCCTGGGATATTACTTTTTTCATTATTAGACCACTTCAACAGCATTGTAAGATAAATATGGGCTGCATGAAACAAAAAAAACCATTTAAATCTGGCATTTTTGCTATGGATAATCCTAATATAGTGTAACTGTATAATTTAGAATAAGTTTAAGAAAGACTGATTTTGCTGATTAGGGTTTTATGCAACATGCAAATGTGTAGCCAATATGCACAAATGTAGGAAAAAGAGACAGAAAAACAATCCAGTGGGTTCGGAATTGAGCAAAAGAGACAGAAAACAATCCACTGGGTCCAGAGGGGAGCACTATATTATTCATTGTACCCACAACACATCTATGACTTTGTTAAGTGTTTATTTCTCTTTTAGAACAGTTACATTCATCATTTCACCCATCAGTTCACATGATCACCAATTCAAAATGTACAGTTCTGTACACTGTAACTTTACAGGACAATCACATTGCCTGCAAGGACCCTAAAAGTAATAATTGGTGGCTTTAGGGACCCCCATGCTTGTGAGCCGAGGTAAAACCCTGGCTGATCATTGAAATGTCAACAAAATGACTCATCTCTGCCAGAATCACACACTATCTTCTTGTCCAACTGAAGAAAGTTGAGACAATAATTTTGATCCCTCAAAATATCAGCAAATGGGGGGATAAAAGAAAACAAATGCATGCGAAGCGAACAAAATTATCTACCAAACCTACTATATTTTTTGTTCTTGTTTCACGCCACACTCAGCAATGTTCCAGCTATAAAGTGGTGGTCTGTTAATAATCGAGTCTGGACCATACAACCCAGTGACCAACAGCATGAGCATTCCACATCCACACAAAAGGGATACGATGACATGTGTAACCCAAGTTAGTGAGACTGACCATCTGATTCCATTAATCGCCTCATTGGTTACTGGAGACTAA
Organism: Haliotis asinina; assembly: GCF_037392515.1. Classification (NCBI taxonomy): domain Eukaryota; kingdom Metazoa; phylum Mollusca; class Gastropoda; order Lepetellida; family Haliotidae; genus Haliotis; species Haliotis asinina. The sequence continues at coordinate 16,719,044 of NC_090295.1, read as the reverse complement.
TTAATTCTAAAATGGATCATCATTGGTTATGTCCAATGTTTAACATTTAAAAACATGGCTAAAATCCAATGTTTAACATGGCTCATGGTTAAAAACATGGCTCAAGAGTGTTAAAACAGTTTAAAAAATCCATCATAAGTAATTCTTACCCATGCAGGAGGGCATGATCCAGATGTTCGCATAGCTTGTGACACTGCCAATCAGAGTTAGTCAGGGTGATACTGCTTTCCTGTCCACTATAAAACTGGTACTCCTGAATCTGCAACAAATGGAGACAGAGAAGCTTCAACAAACTGTCAGCATCTGGAATTTGTTTACATACGGCCCAGCTAGCACACACAGCTACAGACACACATTCATGTAAACATATGTCTCTCATCTACAAACAAAAGGGCCAAGAATAAGGGGGAAATAACCCAGTTTAGTGTCAAGCAAGCAAATTTGTGTATCAACTGGTGTATCATGTATATAATCAACAAGAAACTATCAACATTTTCTTTCGTTTATTGACTGGTTTCCATTCATTTTGATCAGAAAGTAATTCAGAGTTACTTTTCTTAGTTCCTAGATTTTGAATCTAATAGGTATTATTATTATTGTTCTTTAACTCACATACAGTGTATTATTACATATTATCTTACTTCACACATAAATGTCACTTTCTGAATGCCTGAGTGCTCTTCTATTATTTGCAATGTACCTTGTTTACAAGTAACATTTCTAGGTATCCCACTTGGATTGATACACTCATTTGGTTTTGTGTTATTAATTCTTTGGCATGAATAACAATTAACATTGAATCATGTATGATGTACAGAAATTACTTTTGTTTTGTGCGTTTTACTGAATTCAAATCCATCGAAGGGAGATGGCTATAAAATTGATTTTTCTGCAAAATCTAGCGATGGCTACAAATAGATTTTTACCCATGCTTCAAACAATTCAAAATTAACATTGAGGTGTACAACAAGATAATCACGTTGTTCACTGGGCTCCTGGGGCCCATGGGTTGATGTACCCTTTATGTGAGTATATGTCCCACTCGCCCTTCTGGCTCAAGGAACATAAAGGAACATAGAAGGTACATCAATGTATGTACCCCTCGTGACCAGTGAACAACTGATGATGTCAGTACTTGAATAGTCACCATGATGTTGTATCAATGTATTCTACTGGTACATTGGAAAAATTACCATGGCAGGTGATTTACATACATGTGCCACTGGAATACTAGCAAATTTTAAAGATACTTTTGTCCTGCTCAGTACCCCAAATATCTAATTCCATGGGTCCTTTCATTCAAGAAACAGGAGGGTCCCAATGAAATGGTGTTTGTATCTGTGCTGAGAACATTCGCAAAATACTGAAATTCTTGATGTCTTTTAAGTTTCAGCTGAAACTGAAATTCTTGTCATGAACTTGGTGCAATGAACATATGTAAGCACCTTATAAGACTGTACTTTCGGGGCATTCAAGACACATATTTCCATTTTGCATAAAACCTGTAATAGTTTCAATATACCTGACAAAAAAAAAAAAACAGTCATCAGAAGATGACATATCCCCAAGGCCTCCACATGTTTGAAAGGACAAATAATCTGAGAGTTACTCATTGTTTTTTAGACTAAGTTTGAATTGTTTCCATGGAATTCATGAAAATTATAAATGCCATATATCTGTAACCAGCAAAGTCACAATTTCAAGATTTGTCTCACATATCTGCCAAGAACTGTTGAAAGATATGAAATGGTTTTCGAGTTGTCCTCTGGGAACGAAGACCACTCCTCCATTTTGAGACTAAGTCCGAAACGTTTCCATGGAAACCAAGAAAATAATACATCACAAGATCCTATACATAGCAAAAGGCACCACTATAGGTTCTGATTGATATATCTACCAAGTTTTGCAGGAAAATATTGAATGGGTTTTGAGTTCTGCTCCGGAAACGAAGCCCATCCCTCCATTTTGAGAAGTCTGAAACGTTTCCATGGAAACCGATAAAATAATAAATCACAAAAACCTGTACATAGCAAAAGGCACCACTTCAGCTTCTGACTGATATATCTCCCAAGTTTTGCAGAAAAATATTTAACATTTTTTTAGTTCTGTTCCAGAAACGAAACGCACCTCTCAATTTTGAGAGTAAGTCAAAAATGTTTCCATGGAAACTGAGAAAATGATAAATCACAAAAACCTGGAAATAGCAAAAGGCACCACTATAGGTTCCGTTTCATACATCTACCAAGTTTTGAGTTCTGCTCTGGAAACAAGGTCCATCCCTCCATTTTGAGAGTAAGTCCGAAATGTTTCCATGAAAACCGAGAAAATAATAAATCACAAAAACATGTAAATAGCAAAAGGCACCACTTCAACTTCTGACTGATATATCTATCAAGTTTTGCAGAAAAATATGGAACGGTTTTTGAGTTCTGCTCCGGAAATGAAGCCCACCCCACCATTAGACTAACACCAAAATGTTCCATGGAAAAACAAAAATTATATAAATGCCAAAAATCTGTAAATAGCAAAAGGCATAACCATAGGCTGAGATTACTATATCTATCAAGTTTGGTCTAAAAATATTGAACGATTTTTGAGTTATGCTCCGGAAAGAAGAGTCATCAGAAGATGACATATTCCCCTAGCCCCTACATGTTTGAAAGGACAAATAATCTGAGAGTTACTCATTGTTTTTTAGACTAAGTTTGAATAGTTTCCATGGAATTCATGAAAATTATAAATGCCATATATCTGTAACCAGCAAAGTCACAATTTCATATATCTGCCAAGATCTGCTGAAAGATATGAAACGGTTTTTGAGTTGTGCTCTGGGAACGAAGACCACCCCTCTATTTTTAGACTAAGTCCGAAACATTTCCATGGAAACCAAGAAAATCATACATCATAAAAACCTTTAAAAATCAAAAGGCACCACTCTGGGGTCTGCCACACACATCTAGAAAGTCTTACTAACAGATATTAAGAAGTTTTTGAGTTCTGCTCTGGAAATGAGACACACCTTTCACTTTTCAGACTAGGTCCAAAATGTTTCCATGGAAACCGAGAAAATAATAAATCACAAAAACCTGTACATAGCAAAAGGCACCACTTCAACTTCTGACTGATATATCAACCACGTTTTGCAGAAAAACTTTGAACGTTTTTTGAGTTCTGCTCTGGAAATGAAGCCCACCCCACCATAAGACTAACACCGAAATGTTCCATGGAAAAAAAAAAAATATATAAATGCCAAAAATCTGTAAATAGCAAAAGGCACAACCATAGGGTGAGATTACTATATCTATCAAGTTTGGTCTAAAAATATTGAACGGTTTCTTAGTTATGCTCCGGAAACAAAATGATTATGGACGGACAGATGGACAGATGAGTCGTCGACTATATCCTCCTGCATTACATGCTGGGGGCTTAAAAAGTGAGATGTGTCTAAAATTATCTCGACCCTGATGTTACAAACCATTTCCCAAGTTTAAAACTTCTGATCTGAGAGCAAATATTTGATTTATGCACTACCTATCGGCTAACAGCTGTTGCTTCAAAGGTGTGGTAGCTTAGTGGTTTAAGTATTCACCTACTGCATAGAAGACCTGTGTTCAATTCCCAACATCGGAACAATACGTGAATTCTATTTCATGTGACCTTGCTGGAATTTTGCTAAAAGCAGCATAAAAGGTTACTCACTCACTTAAAGGTCACATGCAACGTAAAACTCAACTTTGCAGATTCTGATATCTTTTGGTATCTTTCAACAAAAAAAAAACCCAACATGCAATTTGAAATTAACACCTATTAGGCTTATAAACCGGCTAAGCGCATCAGCAGATGAACCAGTGGAAAATGAAAAGGCTTTGTTACACCTGAGCACACACTCGGCTTACGCTGGATTTGGTATTACGGCTGCTTCGTTTCCAGGAAGGTAAACCCAAGTACAAAATACTGTCCTTTTGATTTGCCATTATATCCTTATAATTTTGTTTATTTGTGTTTTCTTCATCAACAATACATTTTATATATCATGAATAAGTGATTATGTTTGATTTCTTGACTGCATGTGACCTTTAATGGTAACTAAGAATAGAAACTACAAAAAGAATAAAATAAAATGTTTGAAATTTGAACATACATTCATCGATTTTTTTAAGGAGTGACCATTTGAATCTTTCTTTCAAAATTTCCCTCAGTAAAATTAATATATAACAAAAATTTAAAAAAAAACTTTCCGGCACTTTCCCACGTTTTCAGGGACATTTTACCTTTACCTTTACAAATTCTTTCACACCACCCATCAAAACAAACATCCCCAATAAAGGGACATGCCAATTTTGAACATATTTTGTTTTCCATTTAGTCATGGGACATTTGTATAGAGGGTGTTTGTAGTAAACAGTGGGCTATTTTGTTGGAACTTTAACTGGATTTGAATCATTTCCTGAAAGCATCATCATGAGTAGTATAGGGAATAGGGGTTCTGGACCACTTTCAAGAAATGTCTCTACAAAGCCTTATTTAGTAAATAAGGCTTTGGTTGGGTCATTAGCTCTTGCTACTATTACCCCTACTACCAAAAAGTTGGCGGTAATTACTATGCCTACTTTGTGTTGGTAGGAGGTAACACTGTGCCGTACGGTACGATCAATAATTCTTCTCTTACAAATCCCCTACCCGGCCCATCCCTCAAGTAGTACAAGTTAGGTTCGTCGGCTTTTATATCCACTTTATCTATGTTGTAAGTTTTGACTGACCATATAGGATCGGTGGCTCGCTTACGGTTATCGCCCTCGTGTTCCCCTATGTTTATATCGATGAAACAGTTTAACGTGAACCGCCTACGATCTCTTTGGTGTTCATAATAAAGGCTTGCTGGGCTTTTTGTATCCCCTGTTCTATGTACTTTTTTTTCTCGTCCTCGCTGATAGCAGACTTACGAGACTTGGACCGAATATCTTGTTTCATTCCGTTATATTTTTTGAGTTCAGATAGGATTGAACGAAACTCCTCTTCTGAGATCTTACTGTCAGAGAGTGCCGTGGAAATTCGCTCACTCACTGTGTTCAGCTTTGCTTCGGCCAGAACCCTGATCTCGTCGTGTTTCAATGCCTTACGATTAAGTCTGCGTGATACTAACTTAAGCGCCAACCCTACCAACCCTGTCACCCCAGCCGTTATTTCAATACCTAGCACTATAGGTGCAGCCACGATGGTAGCCAACAACCCAACGCCTGCCGCCCCTAGTCCCATGCTGGTTGCCATAAGGGTAGTGTCAGCCCCGTCCACGATATTGAAAGCTCTATTGTACTTCTTACATAGTGCTTTCCGCGTGTCACGGTCTTGTTCTAGTTGACGTTTCACATCACATAACTGCCTCAAGCGGAACCCATCTACGGTTTCCAGTGTCTTCGCTACTTCCTCTACGACTGGGTACAGACCCATCCTATAATATATATTTTGAAAGATATTTTAATTGGGTTTCATTTAATAGTCCTTCAATGTATTTGAAGTCTACAAGTTGTATACTAGTATTCAGGGTAATAGGTGAGAGTCTAATAGAATTTTCTGTTGTAATAAAAACCCCACTGAGATTTATTAAGCGGTTTATAGGACCCCCGTAGGTATCCCGTTGTATAACAATACGACAATATTTTCTTGTGTGTTCGTCAAACCAGTGTATTGACACCCCGGGTAAAATTTGGTGTACTTTTGAGGTGTTTTCATTATCTAAAAATACAAAGAAGACTTCTATGATGAGTGTGAAAGGGGAGGATGTACTAAGACCTACGTTAGGATTATAATTTATAAATGCTAATTTATTGTCTTCTCCAGGCATTAACCTATTTTTTTCGGTCTCAGAAGTTGCTATGAATACCCTATCCGGAATGAAATCCCCGGTCCAGATACCGTTGTTCCTAATCTTAGTGACATATTTTGTATATGTATCCATTGTGATATAAGGTGAGGCGAGTGTTAAGTTGAGCAGCCATTTTGGCTCTTTAAAATCTGATAACGGCACCCGTCTGTACACGTTGTCTTTGAAGTGCAGGATATATAATTCATCTTCCTCACCAGGCTGATCGAATCCCTCCGTGTCTCCTAGGTCGTTAAGCGTAGTGTTGGGATGATGACTGGTCATTATTATACTATTACGATATAATTTCCAACTGGTTTTCTGATAATAATTCAGGGGTTAACTTCATACCTATGAAGTGTATGTTGTCAGGCAGGAAGATATTGGTTAGTGATATCTTATTTTCCACGATCACGTTGACCCCCTGCAGACTGGTCTTGGAGTCGACACCCGTCCGCACGTAAACATTGCAAACTTGAAACTGATGTTGTTTGCCCCACCCGAGTTTGATCCCCTTCACGATCTCGACATCATTCCCCGATGGTTCCCCTAGGTAGACTTTGATGATCAGTGTTCCGTTTGCCGGTAGACTCTCTAGTGCCTTGACCACGCCTTCGAATTCAGACACCAACTGCAATTTCATGTTTTGTATGGCCGGTTTACTCGATAGCATGTGGGCTGCTATAGTGTTGACTGGGCTGACGACTACGCTACGTCTCTGAGTTGGGACGTAAGCCACGAGCAGGGTTCCATTGTTCACGACTTTGTTTAGATGGTTGTCTTTGTTATCCGTGAACACGTAAGGGGAGACGAGTCTAATATTGAGAAACCAGTCGTCTTTATCGGGTAACAACACCCACTTGTCATCTTCGGTGAAGACGAGCATATATGGCTTGTTTCGGGCAACGGTAGTGCTCTCAACATCGTCTAAGTCGAACAGTTTACCACCGAACGATGGGTATATTACCCAATTATTATTACCGGTGTTGACAAGGGCGTACTTAGTGTTGACTGTTGCTCTTGTGGTATCTATCATATCACTTAGGGTTCCACCGGAGGGGATTTCAACGCGTTTGTAAATGTTGTTTTTCAGTTGCAAGGCGTACGATTTACCATCTACTCCGGGAGCGTCGAAACCGCGCGTGTCTCCGAGGTCGGAGATCCCGATATTGACGCATTTTTTCACTCCGGGCCCTTGTGCGCTGGTCATTTTACATGAAGCGTTAAGCTGAGGTATCCTATATTTACAGGATTATGATTTATATCTAACACCGATATTGTCAGCTCAGGTATGTTGCCCTGGGTTAATCTCTTATACTGCCGTGGTGAAAACGACTCGGTTCTACCGTCGTTGAATTTCTGAGTTTTCACCGGCACTGCTCTCAGTATAGTGGAAGGGTGACCTCCTTGAATGTTATACGTTGTGCTCACCTGATCGAGATGAATGTACAGCTCTCGGTACGGTACTAGGTCGGGTAACTTCGTGCCTGTGACGGTTGTTGTTGGTTTTATCTCGTCAGGAGACATACCGAGTATCCTCGCTAATGGTCGGCCGAGTCTTAAGGAGGTTCTTCCGTTGTTGATTAACACCACTGTACCGTTTGAGTCGTTCATCTTGAGTTCGGCTCCCAGGGGTTTGAAGACCTCGTCGTTTAGAGAGCACACGCTGTAGTAGCCGTCAGTTATCTGGCTGCGAGTTCCACTGACGAACAGCTTATTGTTGCTGATATTGATGTTAGTCCATTGCGGTAGGTAGGTGATATCGCAGAGTGCGACTTCGAGTTGGCCTGACGTGTTATCGATCGCGTGCGTCAGCTGAACGGCTTCACCGCTCGTTATTCCTGGAAGTGTTATGTACATATTATAATATATAATTTATATATTATAATATGGATTTAGCACACTTGAAAATCGTGGTGAATGCAGATGGTACGGGGTTTAAAACAACCTTTATTGATATCTTTGAAAAATATGTCGTGTCCGTTAATAACGCGCAGGCGGTGGTAAACTGGAATCAAAACCCAATGCAGTTTTGGCAGAACCAACTCAACTTTGCTGTGTGGTGTGCGACGACAGGGTCGGGTGTGACACCAGACTACGGTATAGACGAACTGAGTAAGGCGGTTATTTTGTTTCATATTTATTATCAAACAAGACGAATATTGAAGGAAATAAGTGCTCCTCTTCCCCAAGATAAAGCGTGGAGTATGACGAATAACCCCTATGATAGGCGTGCTTATGAACGTATTTGTGGGGAGTTTGAGATTCCAACGAATAAAGACTTTCGCCTTCCTGGTGTGAACCATGGTCTCGGTATAGTTCTCGTGTACTTCTACAGGTCCGGAACATATTATGCCGGTTCTAAAGATGGTTCATACAACCCAAACCGTCATACATTTACAGGTCCCACAACGAATGAAAAGATCCATGTCAGCTGTATAAAGCAAACCAATCCTGATGCAGCCACAGCCTGGACTAAAATGATCTCAAAAACATCTAAAGAATTCACTCGTGCTGGTACAATACGCTTGAACGACTCGATTCGAACGTACGTGTGGGCGCTGTTGGGTGCGCAGTCGATGACGCGTTCCAACATCCTCGGTAAGGGAACTGCTTATGACGCTCAGACACAATTCGTTTCCAACGTTGAGGATGCTATCAATTCTCCAGTTGATCTCCCGAGGGCCATCGACCGTTACCAAAACGTGTTAGAATACGCCAGATCGAAAGTCAATTACGTGTTCGGCGTGGGGTTGTACATGGCTCCGAGTGATATGCAACTGAGAATAAAAAAAGTGGTGGGTTATAACAACAAAATAGTCATAGCCACGAAGGATCAAAAGTTGGGTATCAACCCCGATATTAACACCCCCTATATCCCACACATCCCACCACGTGAAAAGGGTATAGTGGCGCCGCCCCCGGAGCCTAAAGTTCATGTACCCCATATTCATGTGGGGGTACCCCCCTATCAGCAGCATATTGATAATAAAACAGCCCTAGTGGTTGGTGGGGTAACTTTGGGACTTATTTGGTTAAAGATTTCTTAGCCGCTACGTACACCAGACCCGCCACGGCGACGATGGCTGCCCACAGGTTTTGACTGAGCCACATGGCAGTTTTAGACAGAGCGCTCAACAACCACGAGACGATGCTACCCAGGATGCCGGGAAGGGCTTCGGCGGCTTTACCAGCCAGTTTAGCTAGGCCTTCCCCGAGTTTTTTTATCCAGTCTTTAACACCACCGCCACTTGGAGTTCCCCCGCCGGCAGGTGTGGGGGTACCCCCTGTCAGTGACACCACCAGGGTTGATATGATGAAACCCAATGCAGTCAGAATACTGGCGATGGTGATCCCTTGCTCCCGGAACAATATCCGAATCCTGTTGGCTAAAGTTGTATCCTCATTCAGTATTCTATCGATTGTTTCCCGAATACGACTGATCTGGGATCGAAGCTGTTCACGATTCGAGGAAGCGGATTCCAATCGTGTACGTCTCTCGTCTTCTAAATCGCATAGTCGTTCATTGATACGACGCTTCATATCATCGTTTTCAGTTTCGTTGAGTTTGGTTTTTTCCTTAGCGATGTGCTCGTCGATTTCGTTCAGTTTCCCCATGTTGTTCACGAGTTCTCCACGCACGCGTTTCACGGCTTCGTCTAAGCCGCGCAGTTCCCTTACCGGAAAGTCAAACCCCGGTAACGGTTTGTCCCAGTAGGTGCTCAACAGTTTTTCTATGCTGTCCGAGGCTTCTGTAGCACGCTGTGGTGTCATTTCATCTCTAGTGGTGAGGTGGGATCTGGTAGCTTGCAGATCTTCTTTAACGGGATTAGGTATTGCACCACCGTAATCATTCATGTTTAGATTTTTACGGATAAATTCGACACCATGGCGGCTGGCTAGAGTTGACAAGGCCAGTGGTTTTTTATTGCTCTTGTTAAAGAGGTCAACCCCTGGGTCAGACTTAAGGCGTAGAACACCCTTTGTATCAATAAAAAAATTCTTATGGTATCGACCCTGTGGTTCAACGTAGTTTTTATCTCTTCTTAAACTTTCGTAATAATCATTTACCGTTGTTTCCAAGAGTTCTTGGTTCAATGGTGAACTAGTAAATGAGGTCTCCTGCTCATCAAATGCCTGGGCACTAGCGCCCGGCATCTCCGTCATATCTATGTCTTCATCCATTAGTATTAAAAATATATTTCTTTTATATAACAATGTACGGCAGAAAATTAGATCCTTTCAGAAGATTGAGAGAGCCATTAGGAGCCAGAGCCGTGCGCCAGTCAGTGACCATCACCAACAATCCCAGCAAGATAGACCAGAATCAAACTCTGCTGGTTAGATTTCCAAACCTTGGTGAGAATGACCTCATTGTACCAGGCACTGTTCGACTGGCGTTCAATATCACGTTGACCTCCGACAACGACAAACGCGAGCTAGTGCGGAACGTGGGTCGAGCTATCATCAAGAAAACGACCGTCAAGATCAGCGGTAACGAGGTGCTGAGCATCGACGACAGCGACGTGTTTCACTGCTACAGGGATCTCTGGAAAAGCGAGGGAGAACGAGTCAATGATGTGTACCAGGGCATCAGCAAATCAACCCGGGCGCGCATAGGGTATGTCTTCACGCAAGACCAGCAAGACAAGCTATCGGACGGTGAAAAGGCCATCGCTCTAGCATACGGGAATCGATTCTGCGTGCCGCTCGACTTCGAGTTGCTCACGGGACACGCGCCGTTTTACCAGGCCGCGCTGGGTGATAGGCTCGAATACGAGCTCACGTTTAACGACTATAGCAAAGTAGTGCGTACGCCGAACGGTGATGAGGCCAGTTATACCATAGACAACATCTCTCTGGAGTTCGACATGGTCACTAGCCCGGAGCTGGCCAGGCAGGTTCGAAGCCAGTACTCTGGGAAGATGGCCATCCTGTACGATCGCGTACTGAGGCATAGATCAGTCGTGCGAGATAAGAGCGACACTGTGTGGAATATCAACCTGAACGTGCCGGCGCGATCGATGAAAGGTATCCTGGTCGTCCCCGTGGAGTATTACGATCCATTCCGGAGGGACAGCGAGAAGTTTTTCAACCCCGAGATTGAAAAGGTGGAAGTGACCATCGAGGGCGTGCCCAACCAGCTGTTCAGTCATGGAATGAGACCACACCAGCAGTGGGATGAGATAAAAAAGCTACCAGTGGGGGATTATATAACAAAGGACCTGGACCTCGGCTCCGTGCAGATCGGTGAATACCTGACCACCAAGTACGCCCTATGGTTGGACATGCGATCCACGGATGATGATAAACTGCACGGTAGCGGGCGCCGTATAGATAACGGCAGCGAAGGGATAACCATCCAGATTACTAAGAAGGCTCAAACCGCTGGTAAGTTGAAATTATATCTGTACGTTATTATGGACGCGCAACTTAATATAGACAATGGGAGATTCGTGCAAGCCATCTACTAGTGGGGGAGACCCCCAGGGGTACCCACAACTCCCCACTGACCCACACTGCGCCATAGTATGCGGGCAGACTGGCTGTGGGAAGACCGTTTTCGTGTTGGATATGTTGGAGGGTTACTACAAGGATGTGTTCGATAACATCGTTATCATGTGCCCTACTCTGAGCATGAATAAAACGTACGCGCGACCTTGGGTGATGACGGACCCGGATGTACACAAAATCGACCCTGGAACACGCCTGCAGGACTGGTTGAAAGCTCTTCACGAGAAATTTAAAGGGGAACCGACGCTGTTCATACTGGACGACTGCAGCGCTAATCGCGAGATAACAAAAAAGAGAGACATGCTATCGTACCTGGCCTTCTCCGGCCGGCATGCAAATCACAGCGTCTGGGTGCTAACGCAGAAGTTCAACTCGGTGTTGAAAGACCTCAGGGAGCAGACGCGATGGGTGGCCTTATTTCACTGCAAGGACAGGGATTCGTTCGAGGAGTGTTTGAGAGAGAACGATGTGATGAGCAAATTAGAACGGGAACGGGTGAAGAAACAGCTCGCTGAAACTAAACACGCTAAGCTAGTGCTCAAGACCGACCAACCAGTAGCATATATAGTATGCTAAGCAAAGCTAAGCAAAGCTAAGCAAAGCTAAGCAAAGCTAAGCATATAGCTATGATATTCGAAGTGTTTGTCGTGTGCAACTTAACCTTCATTTCTCTGTGTTTTGTCTGCATCGGGTATTATATAGTTAAAACTAAATCTTACTTGTTATATTATAAGATGGAGTGTGAGGAATTGCTCGAACAGTTGGGGGTCTCCACCACGCCGCCGGCAGGCCCCACTGTGGGGGATTCCCCCAAGCGAGAGAAACTGGTGGCGTTGGCTGTTGGTGGCAAAGCCAAACATTACTTTGGAGACTACACCCCGGATAAAATTCACAAAATGTCAGCCGAAGAAATCGATAAGCTGTACGCTAGATATGAGTCCCGGCTCGGAGCAGAAATGACAAAGACAATAGGATCGGCTATGACCCAGATATACACCGGTATTGTATCACACTTCCTTCCCATTCCACCAGAGCGCTGACTTTACCTGTGGGAAGACCTCGAGAAAGACCCTTTTATCGAACACGCCGTGAGCTCTATCAGCTGCGGGCTGTACCAAATATGGTATGTTCTTGGCTCCAGTGACGGCGGCGATTATCACGGCAAAGCATTGTCAATTTGAGAGAAAAAATAATAATAATAGTATAGATGGATGCTGCTCCCGAGGTGATACCCCCCACAGTGAGAGAAACCCCTCCCGAGGTGACGGTGGAGACCCCTTCACAGGAACCAGTGACCCCAGTGGGGGTACCCCCAACAGTAACCAGACAGAAGAATCCTAAGAGAGTAGCTGCCGGTAAAAAACGGTGGTGTAACCAACATAAAGTGACCAACCCCCGACTGTTGTTGGCTGTAGGCGTAACTGCTGCCGTGGTTATAACATGGTTATACGTGGGGGTACCCTCCCACAGTGAGCCACCACCCAACAGTGAGGTAACCCCCAACAGTGGGGGTGTCCCCACTATTGACCCGCATATCATGTTATAATTTTAATATTTTATATCATATACATAATGTCTGAGGGGAAAACGTTCGTCAACGACGCATACCACGCCACAGTGGTCGCCAGTCTAGCCGTAGGGTACGCTCGGTTGACTAAAATGGTGCTTAAACAACCAACTATCAAGCTAGATTTCAACCTGCAGGATATGGGTATGCTCATAATGAACCTTGGTATGGCGATGGCCACAAAAGACATCCTAGTAAAACAAGGAATAATACCTGATAATATAATGAAATAAATATAGGGATGGCCACGATAGCTATGATGGTCGGTGGGGCGTTAGTGAATGCCCTGGCATTTTCCGGGAGTAATTTCCTCTTCTCGAAACTACGAGATGATCACGCGGCTGAAATACAGGAAGAAAGGAAGCGACACGATCTCGCTACTGAGAAATTACAAAGAGCACAGGACGAGTACGTTAAAAAACGCCTCCAGAGGATCGATTTTATTAACGAACAACTCAAGCGTGAAAACCATGCCATTAAAACATTCAACGATGTCGATGAAGCAATGAAAGAATACTACCTACTAACTGGTAAACAATTGGAACCGCTCAATAAACCCACACTCACTCAGTACTACACACCATCCAAGGGACAAATGAATCGTGAACTGGGCTTCATAGTGTTGGGTATAGCAGCTACTGCGTTGGTTGCGAAGCAATTAAATTAAAATACCTATATAAGTAAACATGAGACCCGCTCCATACCGATGCGAATACATACTTATGGGGAAGACCGAGGCTTGTGGTAGGAAATGCAGGAATCAGGGGTTCTGTTGTTTCCATATGGGAAGTCCTAACTACACGTGTTCTGTGTGTGGTATCGGGGTTAAAGGGCACTACTGTCTATGTAAAGCTCACGGAGCGAACGTAGTCAGACATCAACTCATCTACGAGAATAAAAAAGGCTACATAAAAGAACGTAGGCGACTGCTCAAGATAGCCACTTAAGGGTTACCTCCCTTTACTGTGAAGCAATTAGACATTGGTTCTCTTAGGTGTAAACTCTATGTCTACTGTACGCGAGCTGAAGAGGGTCGCAAAACAGAGAGGTGTGATCGGGTATTCTCGAATGCGGAAGTCAGCATTGTTGAGATTACTAGGTTTAGAAGCCCCTCCTACAGTAAAACAATTAAAAGCTCAAGCAAAACAGCTTGGATACACGGGTTATTCAAACCTGGGGAGAGCCGGGTTAACAGCATTGTTATCACATGCCCCCGTAGCACGTCCCACTGTAAAACAACTGAAAGCCGAGGCACACGATTTGGGTTTAGGCGGGTATTCCCGTATGAGAAAACCACAGCTTGTAGAATTATTACGACAGAATAGAGCTATTGACCTACAGTTCGTGCGCACTGAGCGCGCTGTAGGCAACTATTTGAGAGGTTGGCGCATGCACGTTGATAGAAACATAGACATTACAGATATCAAGCCTCTGATAGCTGATAAGGTCAACCAGGAACTAAATAACCTAGGAAGTATCAAGTTTCAGATCACAGTGAAAATGTCACTCGATAAGCAGGTTGGGAGTACCACTGAGTATGTTCAGCCTTACTTCCGAGGTCAACAAGAGGTCGCCACACATACAGAGACCATTGATACATCAATCAATACCAGTTTTCAGCAGATACGAGAATACCTAGAACGCTACACACACTTGGGGTCCGGGTGGGTTGTAGATAAAATCGATAATGTCTATCTAGACATAGCTAACTACGTGCCATTCAGAGGCGGGTCATACCTAGCCTTGCCTCCCTACTATAGAAACAAACATGCCATAGTAAACGTTAAGAATAGAGGAAACGATTGCCTGAGGTTAGCTATCAGGTCAGCCTTATTTCCAGCTGGCACTCATTCAGATAGGCTTTCTAGCTATCCCCAAGACGATGGGCTCAACTGGGATGGTATAGATGAACCCACCCCCATATCCCAGATCACTAAAATAGAAAAACAGAATAATCTGGCTATAAATGTCTTTGGGCACGAAGGTAACACAACAATAGTACACAGGGTCAGCCCGGTGAAGGATCGCCAAGTTATCAATATATTCATGATCCAGCGAGGTGACAAGTATCACTACACATGGATAAAACACTTTAGCAAGCTGTTGTATGACCAATCAGCATACAAAGGAAAGACCCACTTCTGTGAACGATGTCTACATGGCTTCACCCGAGCTGATTTATTAGAATCCCACCGGGATGATTGTCAAGGTGTGGGGCAGACGGCCATACGAGTCGACATGCCTAAGGAAGGTGACAATATCCTAAAATTCAATAACCACAAGAACCAAATGTCTGTGCCTTATATTATATATGCCGACTTCGAAGCCTTAGTGGCTGCCGCCGGCGAGGCTCCCAGTGGTAGCTTCACCCACAAAACACAAGAGCATAAAGCCTGTTCGTTTGGATACATTGTCGTCCGTTGTGACGGGGAAACGAAAGCTCCGGTAGTGTATAGGGGGCCTGACGCGGCTGAAAGGTTTCTAAAGTGTTTGCAGGAGGAAGAAAAAATTATTAGGAATGCATTGTATAAAATCGCTCCCATGCGTCTGACCCGAGTCGACAGGCTAGCCCACGCTAGTAGCACTAACTGTCACGTGTGTGAATCACCACTTAACGGTGATTCGGTGAGAGATCACTGTCACATAACTGGTAAGTATAGAGGCGCCGCTCACAACGCGTGCAACCTCAAGCTTAAAATCAACCCTAAGACAATAAACATCCCCGTTGTCTTTCACAACTTGAGAGGGTACGACTCACACTTGATCATGCAGGCCATCGCGAAAATCGATGGTAATATAACGTGCATCCCCAACAACATGGAGAGATACATCTCCTTCAGCTTAAACGGACTTAGGTTCATTGACTCGTTTCAGTTCCTCCTGTCGTCACTCGACAGTCTGGTCGAGGCCAACAATACCTTCCCTATCACCGATCGATACACAGACGCCGAGACTAGACCCCTGCTTATGAGGAAGGGTGTGTACCCCTATGAGTACATGGATAGTTGGGCCAAGTTCACCGAGACCAGACTACCCCCTATTGACTGCTTTTATAGCAAGCTGAATGAGGCGTCCGTCTCACGAGATGATTACTCGCACGCGACTAACGTATGGAATAAACTGGGTTGTAAGAACCTGGGTGATTATCACGACCTGTACTTGAGGACAGATGTACTGCTGTTAGCCGACGTGTTTGAAACGTTTAGGCGGACATGTTTCAAGCAGTATAAACTCGACCCCGCATGGTATTACACCAGCCCAGGTCTGTCGTGGGACGCCTTGCTTAAAAAGACCGGAGTTAATTTGGAATTGCTCACAGATTACGACATGCACCTATTCATTGAGAAAGGTTTGCGAGGTGGGATTTCCATGGCATCCAAACGATACGCGAAAGCAAATAATCAATACGTGAAAGGTTACGATCCTAACAAACCAACCAATCACATTCTCTACCTCGACGCAAACAACCTGTACGGCTGGGCCATGAGTCAGTATCTACCTACAGGGGGATTCGAATGGGTACCCCACGTTGATGTTATGGGGGTTGCACCAGATTCGAACAAAGGTTATATCCTCGAGGTTGACTTAGAGTATCCCAAGGAATTACACACATCGCACAACAGCTACCCCCTGGCCCCCGAACGTATGAGGGTTAACCCAGACTGGATGTCTGAGTACCAACATAACTTGTCAGGTGGGCGTGTGACAGACGTTGAAAAACTCGTGCCTAACTTAATGAATAAGACCAAGTACATCGTTCACTATCGCAACCTACAGCTGTACCTGTCGTTGGGTATGAGGCTGACCAAAATACACAGGGTGCTCATGTTCGACCAGAGTCCATGGATGGAGCCCTACATCAGAATGAACACAGACCTACGAAAAAAAGCCACCAGTGATTTTGAGAAAAATCTCTACAAGCTCATGAACAACTCGGTGTTTGGTAAGACTATGGAGAACCTGAGGAAACGCGTGACCGTGAAGCTGGTTCGGTCGAGTGAGGAAGACAAGCTCAGGAGATTGATAGCCAGTCCGGCATTCAACCGTAGTAAGATATTCACAGACAACCTGGTTGCCCTACACATGAAGAAAAGTCACATAAAATTCAACCGGCCTGTTTACGTGGGGATGAGCATCCTCGATTTATCCAAACACCTGATGTACGACTTTTACTACAACGAGCTCAAGAAACAGTACGGCGACAGGTGTGAAGTGCTGTACACTGACACGGATTCCCTGCTGATGGAGATTCGAACCGAGGACGTGTACGAGGACATGAAAAAACACCTTGATTTATACGACACCAGCGATTACCCTAAGACCCATGCCATACACAGTACTGTAA
Source organism: Haliotis asinina (assembly GCF_037392515.1). Taxonomy (NCBI): domain Eukaryota; kingdom Metazoa; phylum Mollusca; class Gastropoda; order Lepetellida; family Haliotidae; genus Haliotis; species Haliotis asinina. Next base: position 16,701,758 of record NC_090295.1, on the reverse strand, counting down.
ATAAAAAGGTCCTAGGTAAGATGAAGGACGAGTGTGCTGGCACGCCCATAGCCGAGTACATAGGTTTGAGACCGAAGATGTACTCCATACTGAAAGCCGACAATAGTGAGATCCGGAAGGCTAAGGGGGTTAAGAAGTATGTGGTGAAACAACACATCAAACACGCCAGATTCAAGGAAGCCCTGTTCAAGACCCGTACCTTTAGGCATAAAATGAACACACTTAGAAGTGATGGACATAAGATATACGGACTGACTATAAACAAGACGTCCCTGTCGCCTATGGACACGAAACGTTGGATAGCTATTGATGGGATAAACACATACGCGTATGGACATGAAAAAATTTGAGGCTATTTACTACAGCCCGCGTGGGTACTGGAAAGGAGCTAGCGCAGTAGATAAGCTAGCTAAAATAGCGCGAGTACCCCCGGAGGAAGCCAAAGCGTGGCTTGAAAAACAAGATCTATTTGGCAGATCTATTTGCCGGCACCACGCTACGTGCCTAGAAGGAGGTTCGGTATTAACATACCTAATAGCGTTCACCAGGCAGACCTACTGTTCCTACCCCACGACAAGAGGTACAAGTATGCCTTAACCGTAGTGGACGTAGCCAGTCGTTACAAGGAAGCCGAACCCTTGACCACGAAAGATTCGGCCCAGGTAGCCAGAGGATTCGAACGCATATACAAACGCAGCCCGCTGACGTGGCCAACAGAGCTGCAAGTTGACCCCGGACGGGAGTTCATGGGTGCCGTGTCACAACTGCTAGCCAAACACGATACAAAGGTCAGGCGTGGCACGGCCGGAGCCCATCGCAGCCAAGCCATAGTTGAGAGATTTAATAGGACTTTGGCTGAGCGCTTGTTCGGCCATCAGTATGCTAGGGAGATGGCCACCCCTGGAAAACGATCGACTGAATGGGTCACGAGGTTACCCAAGGTGGTGTCGGCAATCAACCATGAAGTCACCCGTCTCACCGGTAAGAAACCGGCAGACGCTATCAAACTAAAATCAATAGTTGCAGAGTCGGCCGCTCCATTGCGTGGGAAGGAGAAACAGATACCAGATAGGGCCCTAGTGAGATATCTATACCAGCCGGGGGAACACGAGGGTGATAGCCGTAAGCGAGCCACCGATCCTATATGGTCAGTCAAAACTTACAACATAGATAAAGTGGATATAAAAGCCGACGAACCTAACTTGTACTACTTGAGGGATGGGCCGGGTAGGGGATTTGTAAGAGAAGAATTATTGATCGTACCGTACGGCACAGTGTTACCTCCTACCAACACAAAGTAGGCATAGTAATTACCGCCAACTTTTTTGTAGTAGGGGTAATAGTAGCAAGAGCTAATGACCCAACCAAAGCCTTATTTACTAAATAAGGCTTTGTAGAGACATTTCTTGAAAGTGGTCCAGAACCCCTATTCCCTATACTACTATTTGTAAGAGAAGAATTATTGATCGTACCGTACGGCACAGTGTTACCTCCTACCAACACAAAGTAGGCATAGTAATTACCGCCAACTTTTTTGTAGTAGGGGTAATAGTAGCAAGAGCTAAGGGCCCAACCAAAGCCTTATTTAGTAAATAAGGCTTTGTAGAGACATTTCTTGAAAGTGGTCCAGAACCCCTATTCCCTATACTACTTCATGTGAGTGTAGGAATCATGGCTGTCATCCGCATAAAGTGTTATTCACCTTCCTCCTTAATTCATTTATGACATAATTCTAAACTTGAAAGGCAGACTATGACCAGTAGGGGATGTGTATTTTGGGTGCAATGTATCCTTCTTAACTTATTAACCGGGAGAAGTCTAAAACATGTTTTAGCTGGATAGGAGGGTATTATTGTTGATCCAAATTAAATGACTTTGATTCTGACTGATTGTTTTCCTAAATGCTGTTACAAAGTATTTATAAATGTCTTAATGACATAGAGGAATATACACTCAAATGTTGATCAATAAAAAAAATGCCCAAATGCCAATTGTCTTTAGCAAAGTAACTGTGTTAATGGTATACTAGTATCTCCTTTAAAATTTCAGCGTGTCAAATCTGTTTGCTGATAAACAACAACACACGCTGCAGGTTTTTCCTTGCCTTTAGCATGCTCATGAAACCAACAGTGTATACCATGTGCTATGTGTATACCATGTGCTATGTGTATACCATGTGTATACCATGTGCTATGTGTATACCAAGTGCTATGTGTATACCATGTGCTATGTGTATACCATGTGTATACCATGTGCTATGTGTATACCATGTGCTATGTGTATACCATGTGCTATGTGTATACCATGTGTATACCATGTGCTATGTGTATACCATGTGCTATGTGTATACCATGTGCTATGTGTTGGACTTCTATGTGTTTCAAAACCAGGATAATTCTCTGAAGAATTCATGGTGGAGAACAAAGCTGATTGTGTACCTCTCTCTCAGTTCCACCAGTAAATCTAGATATCATTTTGACAAACCAATCTGTCCTTGTTTTATCAATTAATTCCAAATCATAATTGCCATCCTCTGATGTATTTTGGAATGATGCAACCAGGATACCAAACCTTCTCTCTGGGCAGATGTTCAGATAATAAACCATATAGCAGTCATTACAAGCAATAACATAACTGAAATACGTATAATAAAAACATAGCGCTGTGCATTCACAATATTCCACTTGGAAAAATACATCATTAAAATAAAGTAGGGGATATTCCATTTTGCGAGCATACCACTAGCCAATGCCAAAGCATAGGAGAAAAAGTAATATATATCCATACACATGAAACATTTATAAAGGAATAGAATAAATTGACACATTTTCCCTTCGTTTCTCTTCATCATCTGTTTCCTCCTTGTCTTCATCATATGTATTTTATCAGTCTTGTATTTGTTGTAAATCCTCTACTCTTTTGGATGGAATAATAGCACAAGCTAAAATTTTACAATATTTGTTGTTGGTTTTTCATTAATGTCAGGAACTATAATGAAATGTAGTATCAGATAGGTTTACATCCTCGATACCTCCAGGATATACGTTCCGATAAGTCTCCCTAGACGCATCTATGGGTCGGCCAAATAATTTTATTACCTCCCTTTCCTGCCTCCGCATTCACTGAGCTTGCCAATGTCTCCAATGGCAGTGGTTGCAACTGCGAAGGTTTGCTGGCAGTGTGACTCAGACTTGGGGGAAATCATACAAATTGATAGGTCCGAAACTTTAAAACAGCATTGCAAGAACTCCTCCTACCTTTCAGAGAACCTCTGCATGGTTTGTGTTGTCAAGTTTAATCGGTTATATAATTTAAAAAGCGAAAGTGTGTTGTGATTGGTTCGCTCAACTTCCCAGCGTAGACACCTGATTGGATAAAAAGCCAACCAAGGGAGGTAATAAATTTATTGGGCTGAGTCGTAGATGCGTCCAGGGTATAGTGGAGACTTATTGGAACGGGTTAACTTCATTCATGCTTTCTGCAAATTAAGGTTTTGTTTTTTTCACCTTACTGAGATTATACTGCAGATGAAAAGTAAATCACAAAACCATAAATACTTTGTTTCAAAAACAAAAACATTTCCGTATGTAAATATGCATTTCTACTGAAACAAGAGTTATTATAAACCAAAACTTCCTGTTCAAAATATTTTTTTCCCTACTTAGTACAACTCCATACTAATTTATGAACAGGCCTATTTTAAATCTTTTTAATTTTTTTGCTCAATCATTACTACTGAATTTTCAGAATGATGTTTACATTTCAATCAAGTGTTTTGGGTGACAACATTATCATTTCATGTCATATGTAAATTTCTATTCACAGATTATGAAGAGACATTAGCTGAATAGGCATATCATGATCCTTTGGGAAAATCCAGGAGATGAAGGCTCTGCTATTGATAGCATACTAAAAATAGACCTGGACGTCCTTGACATGAACATTAGGCATACACGTGCAATAGGGATTTATCTTGGACTGTAACCCGAGAGCCCTAAGCAGACAAATCAGGATACAAATTGCTAGTTTTGTCTAAACTGTTATCTTAAATCGTTTCTCAGATACGTTCAAGATTTTCTTAAAATTGATTTTGTTCATAATGTTATGCAATAACATAAAACACAGCTTTACATAACTACATCATTGTTCATGTTATCACTTGTTATCTGCAACCTAAAGGTTAAGTTTACAATGACTAACAAATTGTCACAAATAATTACTGTCAATGATGAGTTGAATGCTGCAATCTCGAATATTATGCATAACTTGAAGTACCTGTCGGTCCTGACCATAACCTGTTTAAAGATGTCATCATTTGATTTTCAGTTACACAAATTCGTCTCATTAATACACATGATGACTCGAGAAGGATATTTGGTCCTATGAAACTAAAACAACAACAATCTTGTATACATAAGCATGATAAGCCAAAATCAGTCAATGAGAAGTTAACTGGTGTAGCTAACTGATCAAATTAACAAACCAGACTGGCTCAGTGACCACTGAGTTCAAAAGGCAGATTAGTGCCAGGTACAATGTTGTCGACTGCAGATAGATTGTGTTTATGGATTTTAAGAGGTACACATATTTTGTATTTCAATGTGCTAGTATTGAAATGAGTTCAAATTTATATACTGTTTGTTTTCATTATCTCTGTCACCCATTGTATTGGTGTGCTCTATTTTGAGACGATGTGCTGAATAACGGAATTGTTCAACACTCGATCGTCCTTTTTTCTCTCCCCTCATAGACATACCAATGTCTTGTATACATTGATAAGTCAAATTGATTACTTGGTCCCCAGCGATTCGACTCACCGGGATTTGCCTGTACGTAAATTTTCAATTTTTAGTCTTTTTAACACCTTTGAAACTGTGGCAACTTACCATGATGACAAGGTTATGGGACCTGAATTCCTGTATACAAAAAACGACTGACAATGGACCCTACAAAATTTACTAGCATGTCTGCATCGAAAAAGTCAAAATACTTTTTGTAAAAATTTGGATCAAAATATTATAGTTACTGAACTGTAACTCTGTGACAATCATGATACATAATACAATAGCAGTACTTAAGTTACAACAATATTAAAACATTGTATTGTATAATGATAATATTTAAGTGTCTGGGACACATTTTGTAGCCTAGGACCCCTGATAATTAAGACTGATGAAAGTATGAGTTCTGGACAGGACTCGAGGTAAAATCACCATTGTGATAATGAGAAAGGATGACTTATTTACTGCTTCCTTTGTTAAAAGTCAGCTGTATTTTTAACTGTATATATCCAGGCCTAGAGAGACAAAGGCATACATGTTGAAACCAGTCCACTGACACATTATTCCAGAATATAATGAAATGCAAATGTTAGAGTAAAAGCAATTTCTTAACCTCTCAATGAACATGTTGAATGAGTATCGTGATCTGATCAGTGATCATAAGATCACTGCCATGAATGTTACTGGCTAATGCCCAGTTATTGCCACATACTAATTATCGCCAACACCTGGTTGTAGCACTTGTGCAGACAGTTTGATTTTAACACTCCTGGACTATTGCTTTTGTGATGAGTCAGTATGTAAAATACTACAACCAGGTGTTAGTGATAATAGGTATTTGATGATAACTGGTCATTAGCCAGTGCAGAAAAGAATTTGATGACACTGATAACAACTTCAACAAGTCATCTTTTCACTGGTAGAGAATAAACAGTAATACCAAACTGCTCTATGTACAGAGCAAACATTCCGCTCACAATGGATGTTACTTTACTTGTTTTAACTACTATCCTGGACATTTTGAATGTAAACCTGAGCCTTTTTTTGTTGTTATGGCTGTTTAACTTTGTGTGGCTAGTTTGACCTTTATTACTATTATTATTAGTCTAATTTGACCACAACACTGTATATACAGACTCAGTAGGACATCTAACAACATGGTTCTATTTACCAATGCCTCAAACTTCAAATGTTTCCTAAATCCACACCTTAACGCACAATTTAAAAGAAAATGTTTTGACACAAATGTTCAGCTTGTCAAAATGTTGCGAAGGGGAAAGACATAAACATATGTTGTTTGAAATTTGATGGAAATTGCATGATGTAATATTTAACAGAAACACAACGTCTAAAATAACTACATTTTCCTTATGAAAAACATTTAGCCAGTTGACACCAATATTTCCCTAGTCCTCCGGCTGGTCATGTGATATGCACGAGAAATCATTATGAATCAGCAACAGTCAACAGACATTATCACCTGTGACACAACTGCAATGTAGAATACTTACAGCCTTGATTGCTTTCGCAATGTTTGAAATAATCCTATCCTTTAACCTCATCCGATCTGATGGGCTGGACATTGTCAAACTCAGCTGCTATGATACGTTAATTCATGTCTGATGTCATATACCGTCCATTGATGTTTTCCTTGCAGATGACATTTATATCGCTTTCCCCTTACAACTCGTAGCAATAGTGTAATCTTGGACGCGCTCTCTGTTGAGTATTTTTTTTTACCTTTTGTTGTTGAATTTTATAACTCAGTTAACGTATCTCATCAATATTCAAGATGCAATAAAACTTATTTGTATTAATAGGCTAATGAGTGTGAATGTTTTAATGTCGAAAGGTGCTGGGTGCATTGTGTGTTGAACTTTTCAGTATTTCCTTTCATTGGATCACAAATGTCTGACTCACAAATGAAAGTTGATATGTCAATATGTTTATTTTTTAGATTTGGTATGACTTCTAGTGAATAACAAAGAATATATAAAGATGCTCAAAGATTTTTGGGATTTTTTTTAGTTTAGTTTGTTTTGTTTTTATTAGAACAATCACTTTTATATGTATTATTCACTATTCTAACAAACAGTTAACGTTTTGTACAGCAAAAAAAACTGCATATATACATATGCTCTGTATGTAAATATAGCTTTGATTTTGTGTGTATGTATTATTATATTTCCTGTACTGGAACAAGAAATATGAAACATTTTCGCTTTTAGCATGTCCACTGAACTCAACAATTGTTGCTGTAGGGCCAGAAATAATTCTACTAGACTGTACATATTTTGCTCAAAATGCATATTTATTGTGAGTTACCTATTGTGCCATCTTATCTATTCATCATCAGAATATGAGCATTAAGTGTCCATCGGATGACGACTTCTGGTGATTCCTTTACACAGATGAGATTTGTTGGATGGACTATATAATCTTTTGAACAAAGTATTAAGCGTAAGAGAAAAAGGGTTTGTCGTACGCATTTCCCCTTCTTAGATTTCAAGGATAATTTGTTTTGATTTATTGATGAAGAGCTTATGAAGACGCATGTATTGCGTATTTTATAACATGTATATAATTCAAGAGTCATTTGATACTCATGAATGTTGTTTCAAGGAAACTTGGAGACTATCACCAAACGAATATTACTATAGACAAGTACTAAACGTTGCCTTGACCTTGGATTTATATAAATTAATGACCAAATTTATAAATGGAAAAGTATTTAAATCAATCTGTGTTAACTGGGAACAAATTTATTAACTTCCTCTACCCAAAGTGTATGTATGTAGATTACATTTAATCATTGTATTTACATCACGTTTCCAAAGAAAAACATGTTTATAGAGACAATTATACGCATTGCATAGTTCGGAAGCATCTTTTTGAAGAAACCAAAGTGACAACATGGCTGACCTAAATAAAAGTCTGCAAGACTACTTATCACGATCATCGTCGTCTACTTCACTGCCAAAAAGTGAAAGTACATCATCCAGTTTATCTTCAGGATTTTCTGGGTTTGGGTTGTTTAAGAAGCAAAATGTTGAAGAACCAAGCCCGACCGACACATCAGGGAACTGGTTCGCCCAGGCGCAGAGCGATCCTCTGTTGCCAAGCTTGGTAAGTGTACAACGTATTATATTGCCAAACAAACATATGTTTCCAACCAAACATATGTTTGGTAGGGAGGTATTGTCTGTGTGTCAAGTGCCCAAGGTGATCTGCAGATCTCTCGAAATTGATATTCATTAGTGGACGGTCTAATCATCTTAACAATGACCAATGCGACGTTTTATGACGTTAAACGTCAGTTCACATTTAATTGATTTCGTTTTCTAAAATAAATTGGGAAATATTTTGAAAGTTGACTGCACCAAACTGCAATAACAGAGCCAATGTGATAATTGTCGGTGTTGTATGCTTCATTTATTTACTAATTACCATGATTTAGTCTTGTTTTCTTAAATTTCTCAATATATTTTATGGGAGCACCTTTAGAATTCAGCACCACAATTTCTTGTGAGGATGTACCCAGCCATAGGTCACATGTCAGACACGAGAACCCGTCGGACGCGAACCCGCAACGTTCGGATTGTTAGCCCGAAAGCTAACCGACTGAGTTAGTCCACATTGTTGCACATTGTGCAAATTTACCTAGTCATTCCTGTGATATCACGGAAATGAACGGAAAGAGTCAAATTGGTTGTGGACAGTTACGAAGGTTACGCGTAGACTTGGTGCCTCGTGTTTTCAATCTACTGTCAGTTGCCGAATGGTCCCGATATCATTTGGCACGATATTCTGTAATCTAAAAGATAGCATGTTCTGTTGAATGAGGCGATATGGTTTGAACTGAAAACAGTTGTTAACGTCAGGCATCAGATGTTGATTTCACGGTGCATGCATGAATGACGTGCTTGTATAAAAATCATTGTGTGCTTTCGTGACAGAAAAGTGTTGTAGGGAACCCAGTAAGGATAATGTGGATTGTGCTAAGGAATGTGTGAGACATGGGCATGTTTGGTGACGGCACGAGGGTGAGTTAGACTTTGAATCATTATTGAAAATATTTAGATCTTGAGGTGAAAGTTGCTGGAGGCCGATTTCCATCAGCCCAAAATTTGGACATTAAACCATTTTATTGTTTATTTAACTTTTGATGTTTTTGGTCTCTCATTTTTCTTTATGATTCAAATATCAAAAATTGAAAAGGAAAACAATTGTACTCATGCATTTACCTACTATATTGGATAAGGTCCCTTACCCTAACCCTAAACCCTAAACATTAAACCTAACCCTAACCCTTGGAATAATTCTAATAAATAGAATACGCTCACCGAATCGGCACGAAAATGGCTGACGTATCCAGTGTAATGAATTCTTACCATTTCGGAAACTAAATATTTCCTTGTAATGGTGCAAATTTCTGAATAACAAAGATATATATGTATATTAGTTTACAGTTATAATTCATTTGATCCAAATAGTTACGTTTGAAACTGAAATATAAAACTGCGAATAATAAAACATGGCAATGTGACCAATGTAGGTCATTCTTACTAAATTTAAAAATACAAAATATATAAATACACAAAATATAACACCTCAATACCCCTTAATACAAAGAAATATGAGCATATTAGTCAAAAAAGAAAAAAATATTTAAAACAGGTGCTTCCGAAAAATTGCGCATCCACCGGGAACTACTTCTGGAAACTCGCAACATCGTTGGGTTTCTGTAATGACATGACTGGTAGAGATGAAACATCAGTGTGGGGAGCTAACACGCACTCGCTGAGCTTGACGACCTTGTTGCTATGCCAGCGTCCTAGGGCATTGTTTCAAGAACATGCTTTTGAACAAAATCACCTGCTGCAATTACCTAAAATAGTAATATGTCTCTAAAGTTTGTGGTGCTGTATTCTAAAGGTAGGCCATTTTATGTATATAACCTGTTTTTGTTTTATAAGCTTTAATTTTTTTCCCTTACAGTCAAAGAAACAAAGAATTCTGGGATTTGTGACATGCTTACTATTGGGAACGTTCTGTATGTCATTGGTGAGAACTTTATGATCTTTTGCCCTCTCACTTTCCATGTTATGAATTTTTCAACAGAATATTTCACTCCTCTTTTTCATCATGACACTGGCACAGAAATTCTGAATGACATGACAAATGCGTTATAACATGACAAATTACTGTCACTGTGACTAGTAATAGGATATAGCAGTCAGTGAAATATAAATGTGGAAAGACAATTGTTTTATTTTTTTTTCTTCCCAATCACAATAATAACATTGACACTATATCTGGTTAATCAAAACTGAAATAGAAAAGTCGATAAAAGTGATGTCAACAGTGTTGCAAGGGCAAGTGCAGTATGGTGTATTGTATCATATCATATGCTTGTATCATGTTTCAGGCTAGCCTCTACATACCATTGCTACTCATGAAAGCAAGGAAATTTGCTTTACTATATTCTCTTGGGAGCCTCTTCATTATTTCCAGGTGAGAGCTAAACTTTCACCTCAGAATTAAGTATTTAGTATTTTCAGTTCTCTTTTCTTTGACTGTCAGATGTGTTGTGATTGGAGCCTCTTCATTTTTTCCAGGTGAGCGCTAAACTTTCACCTCAGAATTAAGTATTTAGTATTTTCAGTTCTCTTTTCTTTGACAGACGTGTGGTGATTGGTCGTTGTTTAACACTGCTCGAAGCAATATTGCAGCTATATGGCAGTAGTCTGTAAATACATGTAATTGAATCTGGACCAGACAATCCAGTGATCAACACCACAATATGGAGCATCATATGCAATTGGGATACGATAACAGCATCAACTAAGTTGGTGAGTCTGACCACCTGATCCCATTGTCAAACTTGTGTCAGACTTGTGGTGAATTCAAGGTCCGCATGACTATGTCATGATATAGCTCGAATTCACTGTTCCAGGTGAACTAGTTGACCCTTATTCAATTTACCATATGGTAATATTCATAAACAGGACAAATATCTTCAAAATTCAAGAAGGAGAGTTTATGGTTTTTTTTCAATCGTCAAGATAGGTTAAAGGTAAAAGAAGAAGTTCCGTCATAGCCAAGTGGTGTTAAAATAACATTTCATTCAGTTAGCTTTAAAGACAATGGTTTACAGTTTATTCTCCTACCCAGTCATTGTGGACAAGGATATTGTAGACTCTAAAGAGCATTTAGAAGTGGATACACATGAAAAGGAGAATTTATGGATGTCAGCTTCTCTATTTTGTGTTGAGGTGGTGGGGTAGCTTATCACATCAAAAACATGAGTCTGATTCCTCATTGGTACATATCTAATGTCCTCTTCCACGATGTAGCTGAAATATTGCTATGAGCGGATTAAAACCATACTTCTGTCCCTTGCCTTTATGGATATTGTACATGTAAGACTTTAATGGATGCATCTCTCACCAGCTTCTCATTCCTGTGGGGCCCTGTACATCATGCCAAACATCTCTTCTCATTTGGAAGATTGCCGTTTACTGCTGCATATTTTGGAACCATGCTCCTTACCTTGTACTTTGCTATGTGGGTGAGTGTATGATGTACACTTGTATGTCAATAAGGTGATGACGTTGTCACACAAGTAATTTGTACTCCACAACAAATTAATTAAGGTTTTGAAATCCCATCCTGTGTTATCCAGGGTATTCTGTCTTTATTTTATTAGGATAAAAGTCCTGGACATGTAACATCCGTTATGAGGAATGGCTGAAATAAGACTCAAAACTATTGTAATGAAATAAAGAGTCCACCATATTATCTAATTGCTGAGTTTCATACCTCCGAGGTACCAGAAGCCAATGTTGAATCCCAGATTTCCTCTAATTAATATTCTTGATTGGTCTAAAATTTGGTCAAGTGGACACTTGTTTGTTGTGTACTGAAGAGAACTATAGTTGTAAATGTGTAAAACTAGCCTGTATGCCGTACTTTTCTGTCCTTTGCAGGTGAAGAGTACAATATTTACGGTCATTTTTGCCATTGCCCAAGTCATAGCATTAGTATGGTAAGTGCAATTTCAAATATATACCTGATCTCACCATAAATATTGTTAATATGGCATAAAACTAAACTCACTCACACATCAGTCGGGACGATTTGAAAGACTAATGTTAAGGCCTCACGCTGAAGACCCGGGTTCGATTCCACACATGGGTACAATGTCTGGAGACCATTTCTGGTATCTTCACCATGATTTGCTGGAATATTGATAAATGTAGCATAAAACTACACTCACTAGCTCATCAATTCTTAACACTTCAACAACCTCAACTTGCGTCTCATGTCTTCACAGGTACATCATCAGCTACATTCCAGGAGGACAGACGGGACTCAAATTCTTCACCAAAATCTTTTACTCTGCAGCATCAAAAACAGCACAGAAAACACTTCCTATATGAAGTGCATGTATTGGATGAAAATATTCATGGAACCAGCATGGGTGTCACGGTGACACTTTAAGGATGAATTAGTTCCAGATAACCTCTTTGACTCTCCAAATGGTTCTGAAAGAAAGACAATTTTCGGGGGCTTTACATTTTTACTATATATGTACATGTATGCCCCCAAATCAAAATGCCTCTCTCCTTTGGCAATATTGGTTGGGTAAAATGGCAAACAATCTGCTGAGGTTTGCTGTTGATGGAATTTGTTGGCGTGAACTTGCTTATTGTTTATCTTGGCATTCCTAAAGCTATGGCGGTCTCTTTGAACTGACTGGCTGGGCCATCTGTTCTTCCATGTGAAAAGCAACACTTGTCACACTTAATTACTGAAAATATTTGTTTGGTTTACAAATCAGAAAAAAAAATTAGGTATTAATCTAATACCTGTGAATCTAGTAATCTATAAGTACATTACTTCTAATATGAACAAATGTATTATTCTTGACTGTGTTATGTATATAGTGGAGAGAATCCTGGTACATTAAGATATAGTCCCAGCTGTATATATTTTGTACATATCATGAAGTGGAGAAATGTAGGTATTTTGTTTCATTGATCAACAGTTGTGTTTTATTTTGCAACTGTGACATTTTGTTTTATTTTTATCATTTATGATCACTACAGATCTAGTCAGGAAACATTTGAAATGACTTCAGGCAGACCGTACAGAATAGATATGGGATGGTTTCCTTTTATGATCAGGGACCATTCATAATTCATGGCTGAGTGGGTGGTGATGATGTTTATGGACGAGCTTATACAATGTTAATTACACCCCCACCCTCCCCAAAAAGAAGAAAAAGACGCCCATGGATGTCAAGTGCAAAATCAGTGACACCCCTTTGTACAGGTGGACGAACTTGATGACCACTCCTATGTTCCCATAGCAAGATCGCTCCTCTTAAAATCATTTCACCTCTACACACACAGCCATCAATTATGAACAATCTCATCATAAAACAAGAACAAACTCCCATCTTCACGGTAAACCGTAATTCTTCTCATCAATATGTTTTAGATATGTATTGTGTTTTTTTTGTTCATCACTTGCTTGTATCCAAGACTGATAGAGAGAGTAACTTAAAAAGATTTCATATCAGTAACCATGAAAGACTTAATATGGAACCTTGTGTATGTAAGTGTTATTTATATGAACAAATATGATTGATTTTTATCAGATATCTGGAATGGTCAGGTTGAGATTAGGTTTGAGATGAGCATGTTTTTGTTTAATATCAAGAATTACTATTAACAACAGAAACATGTCCATTTGTTTTATTGTGTTTACAATTTTCTGTAAAAACGTTACATTACATTTTTTAACAATGGAAATCAATGGATGCTCCCTTGTGAAGAGTAAAGAGGCAGGATAACCCAACCCAATGGTTAAAGTGTTGGCTTATCTGTACTTATATCTGGGCTTTATTCCCAAGAGAGGTGCTGTGTGTGATTAGCCCATTTCTGTTGTCTCCTGCCATGATATTGCTTAAATATTGCTTAAAGTGGCATATGGCTGAACTCGGTCAGGTAGTGGTGTTTTGGCTGTAGGGGAGACAACTCAATCCACTGGCCTACCGTATCAGTAATGAGGCAGTTATGAACAGCGGTGTATGTATGTACAAATTTGGGAGTATATGTGTTGTATGGTTTGTACGTGGGTCACATGTACATTAAATAGTTGACTACCTGATCCGTTAGTTGCCTCTTTCTACAAACATGGGTTACAGAAGATCTATTCTAACCTGGACTTCATGGGTTCGTGCTGCAAGGAACTCAGAATGATGTGAAACAACGTGTATTTTGGTAAATGAATAAGTTCCAGTATTCAATAGTTATCACAGCATTACATAAATTGTAAAAACTTGTAAAAAATTTTGAAAATAGCATTTATTTCTAAAGAAAGGTATATATATATTTTTATACATATGTGTTCTCATATACACAAAGTTTGAATGTCATGAGAATATTCTGTATATGCAAGCTCATTTCATCCAGTGATGTCATTCAAAACTTATTATATGCAACAACATGAAATATACATATTAAAAATAAAATCTACAAATAAAAGACGTCACAATGTCATGCAAGATATATGTTAATAATAATTATAAGGCTGATAACAACTATGCCTCAGATACATCACAATACCACAAAAGAAGGTAGTTGAACACTTTCTCTGAATTCACTGTCTGGTGTAGTGGTTGAGTGAATTTGGCTTCATCTTTACTTATTCACTGTGTCATGGTGAGAGTCACTAAAGATACTTGTTCCACTACCCACATGAGTGAAATGGCCATTTCTGGTGTTCCCTGCCGTGATATTGCTGGAATATTGATAACAAGAGCGTAAAACCAAACCCACCACTCAAGGAGGAAGGATAGCACAAGTTATACAGTTCATCTATGACAGATCCCACAAGCATGGGTATATAGCACGCAAGCGTTCAAATATTGACTTGGCTGTATATAAGTTTCTGGAGACAGATTCAAGAAGCATAAGGACATAGAACTAGAACTTGAATTATCATGTGTAAAGATGTTTGATTGAAAGTTTGCAATGAGTGCATACTACAAAAGCCTGTTCAGCTCTAAATACAACTGTGCTGAGCAAGGCATTGGATTTAAATAAAAATCTGTTCTTGAAAATGTATCAAACTTTCAAAACACATGTTACAAGTACTGATCATCTGACATTGAAACAAGAGTTCCTGAGAAAATCAGTGTAAGTCAACTCAGTCTCAGTATTATTTGTTACTCTACTGAGTCTAACAAACCCAAGGTGGAGGTCACTTCTTGTAACCTTTGAGCAATCTATGACCGCACAATCAAAGGCAAGATGACTGAATGGATTTAACCAATCAGACAACAGTTACAGTACAGGGTTTGCAGCACATACTAAGTTCCCCCAGTCACTGACACTGATCCCTCAACAAATGAAAATCTGTGTGAAACACAGATATTTGACCTGCAGTATAAACACTTAGAGCTTTCTGATGACATGGATACCATTAGCCAATATTTCTGCAAGCTGACACCCTTAAATATTGACAAAAACGCTATTTTCAGTGACTATTTACTCCCTGTTGACAATGTTGTAGCATGCTCCATGTGCATCACCAGGAAGCGACTGTATCGGAAATAGCAGGAAGTGACTCTATGGGAAATGGGATTAAAAATCATTCGGGTACAAACCATTTTGAGGTGAAAGTTGAAAAGGCATGTGCGAATGACCACTTTCGCAATATGTTAGACTCATGTAACAAATAATACTGTTCACTCAGACTGAGAAAATTAGCATGTTATGATGTAGCGATTAAATCATGTTCTTCATTTTGTCCTCTTGATAATACAGATTTTTGCTTTTTTTGCTTTTTGTCAAAGTCACAGATCTCAACGTAGTTCAACTCTCAGCTTGATTGGGTGCTTTGGTGCAAATACTCCTGTGGTAACGAATTCTGTCAGCTCATCCTGCAAATGAAATATTAGTCATATTCATTGAAAATATCAGATGACAAACAATCTTTTCAGCTGAAATCAAACAGTGAGTGTTTTGTCATATGGATGAGTAGATAAACACGGAATTAACTTGGCTTTAGAAAGTGTTTTGGTCAAACAAGCTACCAATAGAGGGAATTACATAAGAGGCATAAACACAGATTCTTGTGGAGACTTGTGATTTCCCCAAAGTATCCTCAGCCCCACTCTATTTATATTGTTGTGTCTGTTTGTTTGTTGATTAACTGAGTCTGAGTCTGGACCAGACAATCCAGTGATCTACAGCATGAGCATTGATCTAAGTGATTGGGTGGGGTAGGTGAGTTTAGGTTTATGTTGCAGTCAGCAATATTCCAGCTATATGGCAGCGGTCAGTAAATAATTGAGTCAGACAATCCAGTGATCAACAGCACGAGCATCGATCTGTGCTATTGGGAACCAATGACAAGTGTCAACCAAGTCAGTGAGCCTGACCACCCGATCTCGTTAGTTACCTCTTATGACAAGCATAGTCGCCTTTTATGTCAAGCGTGGGTTGCTGAAGGCCTATTCTACCCCGGACCTTCACAGGTCAGTGATTAGGATATCACAAAGTCAGTGAGTTCATCACCCAACCCTGTTGGTAAATGCCTACATAAACCATTAAATAAGGTGACATCACATTTTGTGTGCGCATGACTGGGTGATGACTGCAAATATAAAATAGCTTCAGCAAATACATATTTCATTTATGAGTGGAATATTAGGCATTTTCAGTTTGCTGAATCAATGAACAAATAATCAGTGACTATACAAAATTAAATGACATCCAAGAATCAAGGTTACTAGAGTGTACTAGACTGCACAGAACTGACACTTTTAGGTCACAAGTTTAGACCTATCTCTTCTCTCAAGCTAGTTTATCAGTAATCGCTTTGAGCATGCAATCTGTCATGGATATATGCACATTACAAGAGTTCTATTATTACTAAATGTCTCCTCTGACCTGGGGTGAGGCTGGAAAGGACATGAACACACAAGCACGCTTACCCTAACACATAAAGATGTCTACATGGATGGATGGAAACACAAACACGCTTACCCTAACACATAAAGATGTCTACATGGATGGATGGAAACACAAACACGCTTACCCTAACACATAAAGATGTCTACATAGATGGATGGAAACACAAACACGCTTACCCTAACACATAAAGATGTCTACATGGATGGATGGAAACACAAACAATCATAACTTCTTTGAGAGGCATGTTTAGAAATTGGTGAATCAGATAAGGACAAAACTTTATGGATGAGCAACTTATTTAATCTGTTGGAGTGACGTTTCGATAAAGCTTCTTGTATCGTCAAGCAAGTAAGAGGCAGATATATACAGTAAATGATTAAAAAAACAACAGGAACTAACTGGGCAGCACACTATTCACAGAATTTACATGTAGAAGCCAAAACAATAGACTGAATACAGAAGCCAATAGGGATTATAATGCCAGGAGAGTATGGACATATTTATACCACCCTTCTTGTCATACACATGGTAAAAATATAATATCAGGTAGATCACAAAGTTTCAAGCAAACAACATCTATCAACACTACTGTCATTTCACACTGAGGGAAGTTTAACTTTTCTTAATTTGTAATTTGAGCTAAAATCAAGAAAAGCATTTGACAACATCTGATGAGTCTAAAAGCCTGTCGTGCCCTGTATAAGTTAAATGTCATCTACAGATCAACATGAGTTAATTGATATGTTCTGTCTGCTGATTAGAAAAATATCAACATGAATCAAGTAAAATTTACAATGCACCATTCAATATGTTCTTACCGGTGTGTCCTCCAGCCTGACAAAGCGGATGTTTCTGATCAGATTGACGAGAGCAACCTTGACCTCAATTAAGGCCAGCCTCATTCCGATACACTGTCGTGGTCCTTGTCCAAATGGCTGATAGAGCATAGGGTTGATCTCAGATGCCTTCTCGAATCTGTAAAATGTGTCTACTGGTATAGTTTGAGGTAATACAGAAGAGTTAAATAGCTATGGCTACTGAGTACAGTGAAAACTGTCTAAACCCGGCACTCATCATGAAGATGATGAGAAATGTACAAGCCATGGAAGGGACTCAGATTTTATGCTGGCGTTGACAACTTGCTGGATTGGACAGATGCTGGTTTTGACAGCTTCCACTGTACTAGAAAAACTGTAATCACGAACACATTTGATCACTTTCTAAAAGATATTGTGTATTCATATCTTTAAGTCATGAGAGCCATGCCAGTTTTCATTTGTCAGAGGGGTACAAAAAGTATTTGATCTTGAGCAGAGTTCCAGATAAGCTTTAGACCATATGAGTATGATACCCATAGTTTTGAAACAAAGCGGGTATTTCCAGTTTCAAGTGGGTATCTATAGTTTTAGATAACCACCATCTCTTATATCTCTGGGTATTCACTTCAGATAAGGTTGACAGGTGCAATAATAGTATAAGATAGAATCAACCCAGCAAAGCCAAATTATAGCTTTATCCACATGTGCTGCAAGAAATAGTATGTGCCTACTCTACATTCGTATTGGTGTTAAACAGGATACCAAGTTGGCTATTTGATGATATAACGAAAATTTAACTTCCCCAATGCGAATAGCTAAATTGTTACAAGTTCATTTAAAATATCACTGTCAACTGATTCTGATTGTAAAATACAGTACATACATCTAGTAGTCCTTTAATGAAGTTGTTTTCTGTTTGTAAAGCGTAAAAAAACTAGATAGTTGACAAGTGACGTAGTTTGTCATCCAACTGGAATTCATCATTTATTTTACCAATGAATTGATAATGATTTATTATCCTGAAATAAGATGAATATCTTCAAGTACATGTCTAAATTTTAACCTGTCAGGCAGGTGAATTTGAGAATTTCTGGCTGCCCGTATTGAAAATAACCTGTCCTGGGTGGTCAGGCAGGCAGGTATTTTGAGCACTGCAAACACTGATCTAAGCAACTGACATATAATTATGTGCCTCCCAATGAGGCTGACCACCTACTCCATTCAGTCAGTCAGGCACATGTTTTATCCTGGATACCATGGAAGAATTATCAGAGTGATTGTTACTGGGACAACATGCCTACCTCTCAGGTTTGAACTTTTGGGGTTCTGGGTAGATATCTGGGTTTCTGTGCATGATGACAATGGGGATGTTGATGAATGCTCCCTTTGGAAATGTCCATCCCTTGATAGTGGTTGTCTTGGAAATGTAACGGTTGACTCTGAAATAACAAAATCAACATACTTTGTCTAGATGGAAAGAATGATAGAGTGGTACAGATATTGGGGTACAGTCATAGTTGACAGTACATTAGTAGTATGGGGAATGGGGGTTCTTTTACAGGTCCCTGAGAGCTGATATCTGACCAATTCACCTCCCACGAGTCTCAGTGCCCAGGGTTAAAAATGATGGAATTGTGTCATCCTGAAAGCAGCCGTTGGTGAAATAAAACATGCAAAAGGCATCGTATAGAGCTAGAAGATCATACAGTGCTCTCCGACCCAGTAGCGAGAGGAATGTTGTCATTGTTATAAGACCTACTTTTGCATTCAGAACTCAAAGCAACATATCATACTCATGACATGATTTCTTTTTTTTAAACACTGCATCAAACAATTTCATGATGTATGATGGTGGTCTGTAAATAATTGAACCTGGACCAGACAATCCAGTGATGAACAAAACAAGCATTGAAACAGGCATCAAAACAGGCATCAAGCAAGTCATTGAGCCTGAGCACCCAACCCCTTTAGTTACCATTTGTAACAAGTATACGTCACTGAAGATCATTCTAACCAAGGATCTTCACAACCACATGACTATACTAAGAAAAGTATTTTGCCCTGGAACACATACTCAAAGCCTTAACAGTCAACAAGGTGCAAAATTGCTGGAAGTTGCGGAAAGTTGATCCACAACAATTCCCCCAAAACACGAAATAAATAATGTTCCTGATTCTTACGCTGGAACTACTGGGTAGAGCCTCAGAGTTTCGTTGATCACCCGATCCATGTACACCAATCCATGGATATTGTCATAATCAGGCTCTTTCTGCAAAGGAAGTAACAAAACATGAACAACATGTGCACCACTTGAAAATGCTAATGAAATATGAAAGGATAGCGTAGTTCAAAACCCTTTTTGAGCAGTGTATACCTATCATGATCAACATTATTTTAAAACACTCTATTCTGGCTCCGTCCAAAACCCTTTTTGAGCAGTGTATACCTATCGTGATCAACATCATTTTAAAACACTCTATTACATACATGTACATCAATTCTCAGAGCTTGCCTGAATTATATCATGTAGAATCCATTCAGTATTGTTTTGTTTTTGTTTTTAATGCCATGCTTAACAATATTCCAGTTATATGGCATCAATCTGTAAATAAGTGAGTCTTCACCCATCCAGTGATCAATGTCAGGAACATCAATCAATCCAATTTGCATGTGATGACATGTGTCAAGTCACTGAGCCACCCGATCCTGTTAGTGACCATTGACAACAAACATTGGTTGCTGAAGATCAATTTTAACCCAGACTTTCACAGTTTCAGTATAGCAACCTCATCATCCCTTTTCTGCATCAAAAGAACCTTTCCATGTTTTCTTCGTTTTCCTTGACTAAACCTGTCCAATAAGCAGTTATCCTTGATTTCTCCAACATACTCTGGATGCATGTATAGCTTGGCCTGATAATTTTATTACCTCCCTTGGCTGGCTTTTTATCCTATCAGGTGTTATGCTGGGAATTTGAGTGTATCAATCTTGCATATATTTTTACTGTTTCAGACCTGACAACTTGCCTGTATGATTTCCCTTCATAGCTGTGAGCACCATCTTTGTTGACACTAACAAGCTCGGTTGTAACATTGACTTAGCTGACTGGTTACTATGATATTATGCGGAGCCAGCACTCACTCATGATGCAATGATCATGAAATATAGCTAAAACTGTTATTACAGATATAATTTAAAAGTTATAATGAAACCTTACATCTCCAAGTACTGATGCTACTTCCTCCACCAGCCTGTCCTGCACGTCTGGTTTAGTTGCCAGGATGTAACCAATGAAGTGCAGAGTGCTTGCCGTAGTTTCGTATCCAGCCAGGAAAAATACAAATGCCTGGCCAATCACTTCATCCATCGTCAGTGCTGGAGACAAACAATCCAGTTACTATTGACTTATACATCCAGACACAAAGGACAGAGAGTAATTTATTTGCCTGCATAACTACATATTGTCAAGTGTGGTTCTTCGGGGACCAGGGAGAGTAGGGTAGCTTACACAGGAACCTGACCAATGAGATCGCTTGAGAGGATGCAAGTGCGGGATAACGGTCACCCCAGAGGTGTTTTGTTCTGATTTTCGAGTTTGAGGACGTATTAAAGTTAATAAAATGGGTGTTATGTCGTGGAAATCAGGCAGGATTTGTGGGGAAATGTATAATTGAGAGGTGCATGTCCATAGTTTCGAATGTCACCTAATTCTTAGCGTACATTTCAGCTTGAAATCGGAATGAGTCGATGTTGGCATGACAAGCTGCTGCTCCTTTACTCTATTAATATATACGACGTGCATGTAGATATCGGGTTTCTGCGGTAGCTTAGTGGTCATTCCGTCCACTCGCACATCAAAGACCTAGGTTTGATTTACCACATGGTTATAATGTGTGAAGCCATTTCGGGTTTCCCATGCCATAATGGTGGAATGTTGCTAAAAGTGGTGTAAAACTAAGCTCACTCAATCACTTGCAGGGATAAAGGTTAAGAAGTGAGCCAGATGTAAAATGAACTCACAAAACAGTACATCCATGAATAACTATGATTTTTATTAACATTATAAAAGAATAACAGTCAATAAATATATAGAATTATCTTGCCACACCCATAAATATTGTTTTCTGATTGTCTGAGTGGTCTTCTATTATGTTCAATGTACGTTAACCTGTTTACAAGCAAGCAACATTTTCTTGCCTGTTTTTCTCAAATGATTTATTAATCTCAAATTACAGTGTTCCCAGAAATTATTGAGAAAATCTTTGTTTTTTTTCTAATGATGCTAAGATTGGAAAAAGGGCTTTCACTACGCACTAAGCATACTAAATAAGGGAGACAACTCTTGAAGGCAGCTCATTACGTTATTTCCCTTGTCTGAGCAGACGGCTTCCTGTGTTGACATGGCAGAATTACAGCAAGAGAGAAAAGAAAGTTCATTCTAGATGATTTTGAAAGGGGTGAGGCTGATGCTAAAGTGTTAGCTTGTAGACATGGTATTCCTCTGTCTACAGTATACAGAACTTTGAAGAATATTCAAACAGGAACCGGGATAGAGCACAAAGCAGGGACAGGTCGGCCTAGGAAATTCAGTGTTGTGGATCGCCGAAGACTTGGGCAGATTGTGAGTAGGGGCAAATTGAAAAGTGTTGAGAACATCAGAAATGAAATGATTAGCAGAGGAAGTCCTCAGGTATGCAATGAAACAGTTAGGCAGGAATTACAGAGACTTAATTGGGTGAAAAAACGTGGAATTCCCTCGCCGTTGATGAAAGATGCACAAAAGGAAAAACGTTTAAACTGGTGTCGGGCTCATGAAAATCAAGATTGGGATAATGTTTTCTTTTTGGATGAAAGTTCTGTTTGGCTTTTCCCTAATTGTGTGAAAATTTGGACCAAAGATACTGTCAAACCTATCTACCAGCGACCAAAACATAGCCCGAAGTTTCACATGTGGGGTGACATATCGGCTCGCGGAGTGACGCCATTGTGTTTTTTCACGGGAAACTTGACAAAAGAAAGATACGTTGACATTCTAAATGGTCACCTTCTTCCGACAGCACAAACATTGTATGAAGATGATTGGATTTTCCAGCATGATAATGACCCAAAACACACTGCGCGCTACACAAAACAGTGGTTGTCGGGCGAAAATGTTCAAGTTTTAGACTGGCCCAGTCACAGCCCAGACCTAAACCCAATTGAGAATGTGTGGGGAGTCATGAAGGACAGAATAAACAAAAAAGGACTGAGAAATATTGAAGATATGAAGGCCGAGGTGGTCCAATATTGGGATACCCTGTCACATGATTACCTACAAACTTTGATGGGTAGTGTGCCTAGGCGTATTCAGGCATGCATTGCTGAGCGAGGAGGTCTAACAAAGTACTAAAACAAGACTGAGACTGTAAAAGGATGATGTTTTAACATGTTTATGTAAGTAAAACGCCAGAAGTTAATAAACGTAATGAGTTACATGACGCAGCATGATTCTCAATAATTTCTGGGAATACTATATTTGTCTTGAATAACATTGAATCATGTAATATGTGTGGACATTATTGATGTTTTGTGAATGCAAATCGATGGGAGGGATATAACTCTTGTCGTCAGCAAAATGTTGCAATGGCTACAAAAAGGTTTGTGAAACGCTGTTCACTGGTCCCTCGAGGCTCATGGGTTATGTACTGTCAATGTTTGTTTAAACATACACATACAAACATCAACTCATGTTCCCCTCATGACCAGTGAACAACTGAATGTAACCATGATAAGAGCACATATAATCCTCAGATGTCATAACTGCATCGTTTTGGACGTTATCTTTTTCTCAGGTAAACCTCCCTTCAGGGTCTTATATACTGGACAGAAATAGTTAGGTATATACATATATATATAGGGATATAAGTAAATTTTGAAATTATGAATAATGATCTATTCATTCATTGACCCACTGATGAAATATCCATCATAAAAATACCAATATCCCAAACTTATTTTGTCCAATATACAATCCCTGGGACATTCTATATGTGTATTCTATAAAGTGAATTCTTTAACATCAACATTCAGGTATTGAAAAATGTCATCAAACTGAAAGTACACATTTTGTCTCTCTGGATTAGAACCATATCTGTCAGACCATGAATCAGGTGCTCTATCTCACAACTACTTAGCTGACGAAGATTCTGGTGTTGAATTATCTAGGCCTACTATCACTACATATATTTTACTATGGCTTTGCTTACTGTTACGTAGCTTCATTACTTGATCATCTAGGTATCCATCATTGCCTATGGCCCTTGGGTTTTCCTTTGCCCACCATAAATGTCCACCAGGAACATTTTTGATGCCAAAGAGCACTTGGGCAGTGTCTGTTTCAGATGTGAAAAACATTTTCTTTTCTTGGCAACAGAAAATGATGCATCAATGCCAAGAAACCTTCCTTTGTTTCATTCTAATGGTGGTATTGGGGTATCATAGTGGGTTATTTGTGATCATCCATCTGGCAACAGGACTAGGTTTGATTCTTCAAATGTGATTAAAGCTGCCATTACAAAGGTGGAAACCTCACTCACTCACTCACTCATCCTGACGGTGTTGCGTGAGGATTATGTTACTGTGTACAAGTGGGGAATAGGACAATTGCCACCCAGTTATTTTCACTATAGCAGTGAAGACAATTGCCATCGAGAATAAAGTCAAAGTTTTGGGGTATGTTAATATTCTGACATTGATCAACTTTTGACCTGGAAGTAATTTTGTCTTAAATCCGATGGTAAAATCTTGACTTAGATCGAGGCCAAAGATGCTGGTTCACCTCTCTACATGGGTACCATGCGTGAAGCCCCTTTCTGGTGTCCACCTATTGATGAAATACTGCTAAAACAAGTTAGGATAAAAGTTGTTCAACTAATGATCAATCTTAAATTACTATTATTGGTGTGTATGATAAAGGGTGAATGCAGTTAGTTGGAACAGTGAAACAAATGCATGTGCGCCACATACTGAGTGTTAACTTAGACCAACCCTACTTTTTCTTGTTTCATTTAACGTGCATTCCCCCTTGTAATACAAACCAACAATTGGGATTTGTAACCATCAGACACACACAAACATATACTCCACACTGTGTCACTTACTATTGTCGGACTTCTCTGTAGTGTCATCTGAAACGTTGCTGCCATGATGCTCACCATCATCCTCGGCGTTCAACATTAGCTCCAGAAAATCAACCCTCCTCTGAAAAACAAACCTGACAGTTAGGACTTACATTTGAACCTACCAAAGTCACTGCATTCCAGTTAATAATGAAAAGGCATATTCAAATTCACTTTCATTACAGGGCTGGTGGAGTAGCACTGTGGTTCAAGTGCCTGCTTAATATGCCAAGATTTGATTCGCAAAGTGGGTACAATATTTGAGACCCATGTCTGGGGTTGTCATACATACTATCATTCATTCATTTCCTTTGGTGTGGACAAGACAAATGCATGAGTAAGGTTTCACGTTACTTTGAGCAATACACCAGCACTATCATGATAGGGGACACATTGTGTCCATGTGGGAAATTGAACCTGGGTGTTTGGCATGACAAGCGAACCCTTCAACCACTTGTCTACCCAACAGCCCCTTGGACAAGTCTCAGAAAAGATTTTGTGACAAAGCAGAAGTATGTGCTGAAAATATTCACTCAAAGTTTGAATGGCAACATGGGTGAAAGGTACGAACCCATTGTTACTGCTGTCCTGTTGTGAATGTGCTGAATGACTGCTATATTTTGTTTGCTTGTTTTACTTTTGTTTGTTTGTTAAACACCACAATCAGCAATATTCCAGCTTTATTGGCAGTGGTCATTAAAATTCAAGTTTGGACCAGAAAATCCAGTGATCAAACTGTACAGTATCAGCATCGATCTACACAAGTGGGATACAATGACAACCAAGTCAGCAAGTCTGGCAACTGGGTCTCGCAAGTCACTGGATCTGGAGTGGCCTTCAACTTGATCTCGCTAGTCACCTCTTATGACAGGCATGGTTTGCTCCAGACCACTTCCAACCCACATTGTCACAAAAAATGGCACTGCACTCAGCAATATTCCAACTATATTGCAGTGGTTATTAAAATTTCGACCAGATAATCCAGTGATCAAACTGTACAGCATCAGCATCAATCTACACAAGTGGGATACAGTGAAAACATAATCAGCAAGTCTGGCAACTGAATCACATTAGTCACATCTTACAACAAGCATGGTTTGCTGCAGACCAATTCCAAAACAGGAATGAAAACCCTCACTCTCTCAGTATGATAAAATCCAAGGTTTGCTCACAGCTCTCTCCTCCTCAGGTTCACTTCGTCTCTGTTTTACCATTTCTCTGATAGCTTGTGTAAAGAACTTCTTGGTTGTCTTTGGGAAAGCAGTCATTCCAAACATCTTCAGCAAGGGACTGAGTTCAGGGAACAACGCTGAAAAAGGTCACTTCACATTATAGACAAAGCCTAATTCAGGTGGGATAAGGGATGGTGGGGTAACAGAGTGGATAATGCATTTGCCTACCATATCTATGACCCGGGTTCGATTTCCCTAATGTGTGAAGCCCATTCCTGATGTCCCCTGCTGTAATGTTACTGTAATATTTCTGAAGTGGTATAAATACATTTATTACTCGCCCGTTGAAGATGCTGCAGTGTAATTTTTTACGGCAATATTGCACTAGTGTAATACCACTTGACATATGACGTCAAAATGGTTTAAAGTTGTGATGTCACAATACTAATGCCGCTGTCGCAATTTTACTAGACCTTGCTTGACTCGCAGAAAGCTGAAAGTACTCACACTGTACTCGCTTCCGTGGAATATCATTTTTATTAAACTCGTTAAAGATTTGGTATCAAACTCGCTTTCGCTCATTTGATACCAAATTATTAACTTGTTTAATAAAAATGGTATTACACAGAAGGTCGTTTAGTATCCTCTATTTTTCATACTCACTCACTCAATCACTGGAGATCTTTGAACAACCAATCATGAACATAGGTTGTCAAAACAAATCTTCAATGATTCAATCACGTACTTACTTATTTCATAAAAAATGTTGTAACATGCTGCTTTAATTATTACTAAAATACAAATTCCAGACATTAAGGTGTGCCCTTATATAAGTTGTGTGTGATGCATTCAACAAATGTTTTTGAAACGTACTTATCACAAAAAGTCCTGGATTGGCCAAAAATGCGTTATCAAACACTTTCCTGGTTTCTCTGATGAAGCTGTTGTCGAAGTTGTTTTGTGAATCGATGTCAATCCCAAACGCAGTGCTGCCAATGGCATCCATGGTGAAGGCCCCAAAGTACCTGAAATGATCGTCCTCATTTAATACAGTCAGTGAGTACAGTTTTAGCAGTATTCCAGCATCATTCAAGTAGGGGATGCCAATGCTGGGCTTCTCACATTGTACCCATGTGGGGAATTAAACCTGGCTCTTCGTCATGTTGATTGAACACTCTCATCCACTATCCAGTTGTTAATAGTGAAGTTTTAAAAAAATATGAAACATATGGTAACTTAAAACTGATAATGTGTAAAGTCTTGCATGACTATTGCAAATATACAAAAAAATGCTCAAACTTTCAAATTATAAAAATTGTGTCAATACACCCTCCATTAGACATAAATGATCTGTGAAAATGGATAAATGAAATTGAGGGATGACATCAGGGGTTAAACAAATAGTTTCATCTCATTTTCATTTAAACAATATTATAATCTTGATCTCTGAGCTCAGAGGGGGTGGTGGGGTAGCTAAATGGTCGTCCTCTCATGATGCTGAAGACCTGGGTTTGATTCTTCGATTTCGATCCCATTTCTGGTGCGTCCTGCCATGATATTGATTGTAATATTGCTAAAAGCAGCATAAAACCATACTCACTCTCTCACTCTAAACTAAGCTGTGATAAGCATTAATCTACAAGTGACAGACAACTGACAAGTTGTACATGCAAAAAGGTATAAAGCTGTTATGATAATAATAACAAATACTTAGCGCTGTTTCCATCCACAAGGTGCTCAAAGTGCACGCCACTTTCAGCAATATTTCAGCAATACCACAGTGCTGTGGGAACACTAAAAATGTAATTTTCTGAATATAATTGATATTTTATACTTATCCTGACACATGCTTAATTGCTTATCTCCTTTTCCCTGGCAAAGATAGTGGGATACCTGAAATCCCTTGAAGCTGATCGGCCATGATTGTCACTCTCTCCTTATTAATCCCCCCAACATGAGAATTATAAGAATTCAGAGTGCCTGTGAGGGGCAGCTGGGAGGGCTTTCGTCATGAGTCAGGATAAGTATAAAATATCAATTTTATTAAGAAAATTACATACTTTTCCTTATCCTGACTCATGCCTAGTTGCTTACAGAATCTGACAGAAATGGCGGTGGGTCAGGCCACCCTGGATTCTGCTGGCTGTCAAAAGATTACGTCCAATATTTCCATCCCTTCAGGAACTTGTAACGGCAATAATTTGGTCCTGTTCTTCTAATATTCATTGTATATTCTGGGGGGATCAGATCCAGTCGAACTTATCTTCAGCAGAAGGCTTTGTTGACAGAAACGTGGTGACATCAAAAGTAACTAGCGTCTTGCTTGTTTCTGATGCAACTAAATGTCAAGATATTGTAATCAAGACTAGTTGCGACCCCTCTTCATGAACAAGTATCTTCATTACGAGTACAGGGTCATAATTACTCATGCTAGTCTGTTCGAGACGTGTGCATGGATGTTCAACCATTATATTCCGCAGAGCATCTTGGTCTCCACAAGTCACACGATAAATGGGTGAGTAAAACTCAGCACCTCTGAGGAACCATTAGTTGCTGAGCAACAACAAGAGGCCCAAACTGATGAATGCCAGTGACGTTCTCCATGGCTATGTCTCGGTGGTAGTGTTTGGCAAACACCATGTCCTTCATTATAGTTAGATAGCGAGTAATTCCTATGAAGTGCCAATCCTGATGCTTTATAGGCTCTCATTATAACAGCTCTGTTCCACACTGAGATAGTGCTACGGGATACTTCCATAGGTGTCTCAGTAGATATAGGGATAAATAGGTGCTTGAAACGTTGTGTTCTAGACTTGGTACGAGGGAGATATATCTTCAGCGCTCTGACTGGACATAATGCAGCTGTAGCCAAGGCATGTAAAAACAGTGTAGCAGTCAGCAGTTCAAATGAGGTCTGTTCAAGCAGTTAATATGTATCACTTGTGAGATATTGGTATGCAATGTTTAGATCCCATGCGGGAGCTCTAAATCTGTGTTGTTGATCTTCCAACTTGAAGGAGTGTAGTAAGGCGAGTAGTTCGGGTACTTTAGTCAGCTTGATTCCTGTTTTCATGGTGATGACTGAGCTAAGTGCCGCAACATGTGTAGATAATGTAGAGCCTTTCAGACCTCTGGAATGTCATAGATGAGACAAATAATTTGCTATCTGAGGATGTGTCGCCTTCATCGCCATGATGCTTTTCTTCTTGGCACATGTCTCAAATCGCTTCGACTTGTCATTATATAGGGTGATTTCCATAAGGTTAAGGTAACTGCTTAGCTGCTCTCGCCAAGTATCCTCTGTGTTTTAAGCAGGTCTTGATACGGTCCACGCGTGAAGTCAGAACGCAGATGGGTTGTCGGTAAGGCACGACCATAGTCAGTTGTAGGCGCTTAAATTTTGTTTGATTTTCTTGATGACCTTTGGTAGAAGTACTGGAGGGAGAAACGCAACACAAACATGTTTAGTCCTTCCAATGGAATGCTGAGAGTGTCTGTTGCCCAGGCTAACGGATCTGGTACCAGTGACACGTAGATTGTTGTCTGTTTGTTGAACCGTGTCTATTTGCAGCGATCCGAATGTCTGGCTGATTAGTTGAAACGCCTCCTGACGCAGCATCCACTCTGTTGGTGATGGACGAAGAGGACGAGATAAAGCGTCTGCCATGATGTTGCAGGCTTGTGGTATGAGACATGCTTTTATTTGGAGATTAAGACTGCTGACTATGTCAGAGAGTTAGAACGTCAGGTGTAGTAGAGATGGCAATCTCGTTGACCCTTGTTTGTTTGTGTTGAAAGCCACTGTTGAGTTGTCTGTGTCGATCATCGGTAGCTTGTCTCTCAGTGTTGTCGACCAGTGATGGATGGCATGAATAAGCGCTTTCATCTCCAACCGGTTGATGTGAAGAGATTGATCTTCCTTGTTCCAGATCCCTGCAGCTACCTCGGCTAGCTTGGCTCCCAATCCTTGAAGAGATGCGTTTACGTAGAGATGGTTGTTGAATGCCGGCTCTAACATATAAGTCCCTTCGCAGATGTTTGATCTGCAAGTCAACCAAAGTAGAAAGGGCTTCACACTATCTGGGAGCGGAATCTGACCTTTGTTGTTGAGATGAGGATTCAAGAAGTGCTGTAGCGGACACAGCTGTAGACTTCCTATTCTGGTCATGTCTTGTGCTGACATGAGGAGACCAAGTAGACACTGCCATTGGTGTCGACAGAGAGAGTAGTGCTTGCTTTATCATGTCTTGAATCCTGACCCACCGGTCCTCTGGGACGACAATCTGATTCAATGTTGTGATGAAACGAATCCCAAGGAACTTGAGATCTTTTTGAGGTTCCAATTCTGACTTCAGATGATTTACTAACCATCCCAGTTGTGTTAGTAGCCTGATGGTGAAGACTAACTGTAGTCTGAGTGTTTTTCTCTTGATCCGCTTGTATGGTATAGTCCAGGTAGCAAGTGCTGCGTAGCCCCCTCAGGTGTAGATAGTTGATGATGGGCTTGGTTACCCGAGTAAATAGCCTTGGGGCCGAAGATATTCCAAACAGTAGTGTTGACAGTTGAAAAGGAAGCGCAGATATTTCCTGGATTCTCGATGTATCGAGATGTGTAGGTACGCATCTTGCAGATCAGAGCAGACGAGATAATCTTCTGGACAGATGAGGAGTCTTAGTTGAGGAAAATGTAACATCTTGAAGCGCTCTGGTTTCCGTAGAAACTTCTTGTTGAATTCATTCATGTTGTATATGAGTCGGAATTTCTCTCTGGAATTGGAGAGTAAAAGCCAGGTGTCAGACTCTGTGGCTGTACTACTTCTACTGCTCCCTTCTGCAACAGCATTGATATGGCGTCGGTCAACTTGTCTAGTTGATTCTCTGCATAGATGATGGGAGCTGGTAGTCTTCTGTGTGGTGGGGCATTTTCCAGAGGAATCTTGTAGTCATTGAGAATTCCCCAGTTCTTCCAGTAGAGTTGAAGACATCCACCCACTTGAGACAGCTGTACGGGAATGGCTGGGGGTGGAAGACTCCAGTTGTTCTGAGCCTGATCTTCAATGTTTACCTTCTCTTCCATCCCTAGACAAACGGCCGGACGTCTGAGGGCACTTGTTTCCTCCATAGGGGCGATGAAAAAAGATGACTTCTCTCCTCGAGCAGTAACGTTCTTATCCCTTGCTCTTGGTACCCTAGAGAATTTGGACTTGTTGGTGTAGCACTGACTTGTCTCCTTGAGCACTGATGTCAAGGTGTCGATGGATTAGATCATCATGACTTGTCTGGAGTCATGGGCAACCATCCTTGCAACCTCTTCGATCTTCCCATCAAAGACAGTAGGGGCTGACCACAGGGCTTGATACAAAGGCTTTGTGAAGTTCTCGATCCATGATGAGACTGACAAAAGACCTTGTCGACGAAGTAGATTCAGACTCGCAGTAGTAGAGGCTAGGTGTTCCGATATAAATTGCTGATCCTTCTTCTGAGTGACAAGCGCTGACAGGATCATTCTCTCTTCCTCGTTGGCAGGATTGCTGAACTTTGTGATGAGAGTCTTGTTAATGGCTCTAGACTGAGCTTGTCCGAAGAAGGTGCATCTCGTAGTGGTGTCGAGTTGAGCAAGCCTCTTGTTGTCTACCTTGTAGGATCTGTTGCGGGCTGTACTGATGACTTTGTATGCTTCGTCTGCATCTGGTGCTCTGTTGAAGGGCTCCATGTGATGAAGAGGGAAATATCGAGTGTTGAATGGCGGCACATGTTGTTGAAACTTGGTTGCTGACTTGAATGCCGTAGATAACGTCTCAGGAATTGTAGATATCAGAGCTATCAGTGGGAATGTTAGCATATAGATGACGTAATTCTTCATCTTGTAAGTGTTAACTTCATTAGAGTCCTTGAATGGTGAGACTAAGTCCAAGCCATTCATGATCCGTGATGTGACGCTCGGTAGTATCTATCTTCCCCCCTCCGAGTGTGTGGTGCATTCGCTGGATGCCGTCGATCCCTCTTATGTGAGTCCAAGTCTGAAGGGGATGATAACTGCTGACAGCACCTTTGATGAGCTGGGGAGACTGAAGAAGATCTTCTGTGCTGACGAGTAGGACTCAGGACTGCGACGAGATGACAAGGACACTGGTGATGATCTTTTCTTTTTAAGCTCATCATCTGCATTGTAAACTGCTGCTTTGAGTGACGGTTGAGTTGTAGAGTTGTCTGCTGCAATGACCAAGGTTGCTGACAAAGTCAGCGTTGTCTGACGATCTTTGTAAGGGTTTTGAGGTGTTGATCTAGATGACGACGCACTTTGACTATGTTGGTTAATATCTTGCTCGCTACATAGAATCAACAATGACTCATCGAAGATGTGTCGTTCTTGTAGAGGGATGATCTCTTCCCAAAACGATTTTTTAATCGAAGAATATTGATTCTGCGACGATTTGGAAAAACAGGCCTTCATCTTTGACAATCTAGATTTCTTAGACTGTGATGGCCCTGCCTCTGAAGAAGTTCTCTTCTGTGGTTTAGGGGACGACTTGCTGGACCTCAGACATAACCCCGGAGAAATGCCAGACATATCACTGGAATGAATCTCAGCAGAGACAGATAACCGGTTACCCGAATTTAATTCACTGGCTTTAGACATGGCTAACGCAAGCTGACGTTGCCTGTCCCTCGCACATCTGTAATCAGACCGAGTATATATGAAGTAAGTTCTGAATCAGATATATTTCTGCAAAATTTATGAATATCAGAAGAACATGTGGGCTTACACGCCAGACAAACTAAGTGCGGGTCAACCACTGACAGCCGTAATCTACACTGTAGACATGATTTCATCACTAAGTCTCAGTTGATGAAATACGTGCTAAATAAAGACAATAATCACAAAATTGATAAAATATGATGCATATACTAAGCCAAATACCACATACGACGTAAATTTAGTTAAAGGACCAAAGTAATTGAAAAACTTATCGTAATATCCGGGACCCCAGGTGCCTCCAGCCGCCTTCGTCGGGTGATAGGGAGAGAGTGACAAGCATGGCTGATCAGGTGACCATGTGCACAGGCAAAGGGAGGTTACTCGTGGGTGAGTGTATTTTATGTCCACTTCATTTAGGAGGGAACTTCAAGGGATTTCAGGTGTATAGATAAGCAATTAAGCATGAGTTAGGATAAGGAAAAATTGGGGTTTACATATCATGGGGAATCGAACCCGGAGTCTTCTGACAAGCGAATGCTTTTAGCGCCATGATCTCTCACTGACCCTCCCTCTTATCATTATAATAAACAAGGATATATTTTATATATATTATATTTCTAGCTTCGGTTTTAATGTGCACATGTTCCATATTTTCCCCATTACTGATGCTTTTATGATTGATGGAGTTCTTACTGTTTCAAATCAACTACTTCTCCATTTTCAGCTGCACGAACAAAGTTCTTTGTCAGTTTTTTGGCACAAAGATTTAATCCTCTGCACATCTGCAAAAATAAAATACCAGTATAGTCAAGGTATCAATATTGCTAACTGATATAGTCAAAGTTTCAAGGTATCGATAGAGCTAACTGATATAGTCAAAGTTTCAAGGTATCAGTAGTGCTAACTGATATAGTCAAAGTTTCAAGGTATCAATAGTGCTAACTGAAATAGTCAAAGTTTCAAGGTATCAGTATTGCTAACTGATATAGTCAAAGTTTCAAGGTATCAATATTGCTAACTGATATAGTCAAAGTTTC
Organism: Haliotis asinina; assembly: GCF_037392515.1. Lineage (NCBI taxonomy): Eukaryota > Metazoa > Mollusca > Gastropoda > Lepetellida > Haliotidae > Haliotis > Haliotis asinina. The sequence goes on along the minus strand of NC_090295.1, from coordinate 16,668,103 downwards.
AAGGTATCGATAGAGCTAACTGATATAGTCAAAGTTTCAAGGTATCAATATTGCTAACTGATACAGTCTCAGTCATATGCTTTATTTGCACTTAAGCGGCCACAGGCCTATAGTAAATTGAATATACTGATATAGTCAAAGTTTGATGTCATCAATATTGCTAACTGATATAGTCAAAGTTTCAAGGTATCAATATTGCTAACTGATATAGTCAAGGTTTGATGTCATCCATATTGCTAACTGATATAGTCAAGGTTTTGAGGAAGAAAAGGAATGAAAGAGAAGAGAGGCAGGAGAAGAGATGAGAGAGCGAGAGAGTGGGGTAAGAGATTAAAGAGAGGGAAAAGGAAGTTGTTGACAATGAAAGAGAGAGAGAGTGAGACAGAGAGAGCAAGAGAGACAGAGAAAAAGAGAGAGTGGGTAAGAGATTAAAGAGAGTTGATGACGAGAGAGAGAGCAAGAGTAAGAGAGAGAGAGCCAGAGACAGAGAGAGCAAGAGAGACAGAGAGAGAGAGAGTGGGGCAAGAGATTACAGAGAGGGAAAAGAAAGTTGTTGACAATGAGAGAGAGCGAGAGAGAGAGACAGAGAGGGACAGGAAGAGGGAGAGGGAGAGGGAGAGGGAGAGAGATACCTTCCTGAGTTTGCCTGCACTGAACGTAGGACTGATGATTTTCCTCAGCCTCTTCCAGGTGACTCCTTGTGCATTGAACACATTAGTGATCAGTGGGTAATCGTTGAGATCAAAGTTCTGGAAAAAGTACATTTGTTATTGATACTCATATTCAGCTATATGATTGCAATCAATTAATGATCAAATCTGTGATTGATACTATGAGCCACAGTCATAATTTATGGTTAGTCGGGGTGACCCACTTTGTTTATCAATTTTGTACAGAAAAATATTTTATTTTATATGGTAATGGGTGCAGACTTGCAGCTTCGATGAGTTTAACTTTTAACTGTTACTTGACCTGGGTTTTCTTAAATTCTCAAATTAGCAATATTCCAGCAATATCATGGCAGGGGACACCAGAAATGGCCTTCACATGTTTTATTCATGTGGGGAATCGAACCTGGGTCTGCAGCTTGATGAGTGAATGCTTCAACCATCAGGCTATCCCACCACTGGAATTTGATATTTGATATCAGGTATTATTAACATGATGTCCTATGTCATGGATATGTGAAACTTGGTTCTAAATTGCTAGTTCTTCACAACCGCAGTGGAAATGGCCCATGGGGTGTATATAACTGTAAACTGACTATTGAAAATATGCTGGTGCCAAACAAAGACAGCTAATTTAAAAAATGACACACCATCAAAAGAAGAGGAAAAAAAAGTAACAAGGAAACACATTCAGGACCGTAGAGATTACTCAGACCAATACTTTCAGTTTTGTTGCTATGGAGATATGTGAATGATAACTTTAACGATAACTGACAATTCTGAATTCTCTGACAATGTCTCTAAAACATAATTTCTGTAATAATTCATTACAAACTGAGGAAAATTAAAACTTAGACTTAAGAAGTGACACTTAAATACAGAGTAAATTATATGTTTGTTGTTTAACGCCACACTCATCATTATTCCATCTATCTGGCATCAGACTGAAAACAAAGTACCAACAACTTGCTGCTTGGTATTTTTGGGGGAAACTGCTTACATTCATCAATTAGTCAACATTTTATATGATCTTGATTACTTTCAACACACATTTTTATCACTGAAGTAGGGCACAAGATGATTAAACATGTATTGGGAAATCATTTTAGACTAGTACACGTTAATTGTCATACTTATAGAAACATGTAGAAATAGGCCTCGTATCAAAATACAGGTGTTGCTTCAAATTTTACCATGAGTATATTAATTCTAATATACTTACCAATCTGTCCGTGAAAGTTTGAAAGTCTTTAATCAAAATCTCCTTCAAAATGTCAGGATCAGCTACGTTAATCATCGGGATTCCTCCGATATATAATCTGAAAAGTACATGCAAAGCTTTGAACAAAAATCACTTGATACATGTCAACATATCAATACTTTCTTGCACTTGAGTAAATTTGGGGTCTCCTGTTCTCCTAAAGGTTTGTTTGATTTTTCAATGTGTTATGCTCCCTAACGAATATTCAAGCTACTGGTCTGTAAATGCTGAATTCCAGAACAGACAATCTGGTGACTGACATCATGATCACTGATTTATTGGGAAATGATGACAACCCAGTCAGCCATTTTGACCACCTAATCCCATTTTACATCTTTAAGTCTAGTATAGGTTACTAAAAATCTGTTATAACCTGAGCCCTTATTCTCGAAACGTTCGTAGCCCTGAGAATTCTTAACTTTGACTGCAGCCATTGTGTTGAGAATGGGCCAAAGAAGTTTGTAGAGTTATCAACACTTCGAGAATAGCTAGGCTTGATTTTTATAGGTTCCCTTAATGTATTTTGGAGTGTTTAATTTGACGAGGACTCATAGTCCTTAGCCATTTCCTGGCATGTTCAGACACTTGTTGGTCACTAATGCTTGAAAATTATAACTGAAAAGTTATCAGATTTCCCTTAATGTATTTTGGAGTGTTTGATTTGACGAGGACTCACAGTCCTTAGCCATGGCCTGGTATGTTCAGACACTTGTTGGTCACTAATGCTTGAAAATTACAACTGAAAAGTTATCAGATTTCCCTTAATGTATTTTGGAGTGTTTGATTTGACGAGGACTCACAGTCCTTAGCCATGGCCTGGTATGTTCAGACACTTGTTGGTCACAAATGCTTGAAAATTACAACTGAAAAGTTATCAGATTTCCCTTAATGTATTTTGGAGTGTTTGATTTGACGAGGACTCACAGTCCTTAGCCATGGCCTGGTATGTTCAGACACTTGTTGGTCACAAATGCTTGAAAATTACAACTGAAAAGTTATCAGATTTCCCTTAATGTATTTTGGAGTGTTTGATTTGACGAGGACTCACAGTCCTTAGCCATGGCCTGGTATGTTCAGACACTTGTTGGTCACAAATGCTTGAAAATTACAACTGAAAAGTTATCAGATTTCCCTTAATGTATTTTGGAGTGTTTGATTTGACGAGGACTCACAGTCCTTAGCCATGGCCTGGTATGTTCAGACACTTGTTGGTCACAAATGCTTGAAAATTACAACTGAAAAGTTATCAGATTTCCCATAATGTACGTACCTATAATAATGAATACAAATTATTGAAAGTGGGTGATGGGTGATGTGAATAGGATCCAGATATTTAACAAAATCAACGACAAAAATATCTCCCTCACTCCCTCATAAGCACACACACACACACGTCTCCCATGTATTTACATTTTAATATTGCATTGTTCATATAAATGCAACACATGACACATTTCTGAAAATGGTGCTTGGGTTTTGTTTGATACTACACTTAGCAATGTTCCAGCAATATTGTTGGCGGTCTGTAAATAATGGAGCCTGGTGTAGACAATCCAGTAATCAACAGCAAAAAGCATCGATCTAAGTCGTGCACATAATGTTGGTTTGTTTTTTAACGCTCTCAGCAACAACATTCCTACTACATGGTGACAGTCTGTAAATAACTGAATCAGGACCAGACAGTCCAGAGATCAACTGCATGAGCATTATCTATGCAACTGTGATACAATGACATGTATCAACCAGTAAGTGAGTCTGGTCACCCGATCACGTTAGCCGCCTCTTATGACAAGCATGGGCTGCTGAAGACCAGTTCGGGGACTGCAAGATGGACTATGCATCAGGAGGAAGTGGATGACAAATACTGAACATTTTCTCAATCATTACCCATATACGTCTCCATACAGTTTCCCCCTCTTGTTTTCAAAGTCAATCCCCTGAAACACAAATATGGTCTGTATTTGAACCCTCATTGATACAGAATAACATGAACACAATGATGCATAACTGTTACTAACTGCAAATGAATTAAATGATATTGACCTTATATACTTTTCCTGACTGTTGCTTATTACGCTTCAAGTGAACTACAAGGGATTCAAGTGTTCCATTATAAGGAGGAGACAATCATAATAAGCATGAGTCCATCCACGATATCTCCAGGGTATACCCTCTGATAAGCCTTCACTATACCCTGGACACATTTACAGATCAGGTCTGAAAAATTTAAGCAGTAACACCTTCTGACTCTGTCAGAGTTCCCCTGCATGATTTGTGTTACCATGTTTAAACAGTTAGATAATTTAAAAAGTGAAAGTGATTGGTATTCTCAATTTCCAAGTATAGACCCATGACTGGGTCAAAAACCAGCCAAGGGAGGTAATAAAATTATCTGACTGAGCAATAGATTGTCCAACATACATAGCGGAGACTTAATGGAACGTATACCCTGGAGATATCGAGGATGGCATGAGTCTGGATAAGGAAAAATACAAAAATACAAAAATACATTGGTACCTTCCTACATTGGTACCCTCCTACATTGGTACCTTCCTATAGACATGCCAATAACACAGTGCCACACGTGCACCTTGAGCATCCAAAAAGGATGGTACTAATTAATGCATTAATATTTTTCCACAAAGAGGTATTTGTTTAGTCTGTTGTGAGCCATGTTTCTATTAACAATGGAGTAAGGGAACAGGGTTTAATACCACTTTGAACAGTTTTACTGTTATACTACAGAATATCAGCTGTTGTGTGAAAGATAATGTGTGAGCCAATGGTGTAAACAAATCAAGATTTATAATAATTTGGAACCATAGGATTCTGGTACACATAAGACGTAACATATGTATGGCTGGACAACCAGATGCTCACTGGACATAGTGAGTGAGTGAGTGAGTGAGTGAGTGAGTGAGTGAGTGAGTGAGTTTAGTTTTACGCCGCACTCAGCAATATTACAGCTATATGGCGTCGGTCTGTAAATAATCGAGTCTGGACCAGACAATCCAGTGATCAACAACATGAGCATCGATCTGCGCAATTGGGAACCGATGACATGTGTCAACCAAGTCAGCGAGTCTGACCACCCGATCCCGTTAGTCGCCTCTTACGACAAGCTGAGTCGCCTTTTATGGCAAGCATGGGTTGCTGAAGGCCTATTCTACCCCGGGACCACTGGACATAGTATTATTGATATTACCAGTTGTGAGCTACCAGTACATACTAAGGGGGACTACTCACATCTGACATCCTGTTCAAGGCCGTGTGCCTATAGCAGTGTAATGCATAAATGTTCCTGATACAGATTTCTGACATGAAGCTCAACCTTCATAACACAAGGGACACAACTACGCACATCAGATCTTGACTGATTGCAATAGCCAATGGTTATATTAAATGGAAGGACGATATTTACCTCCTTGAGGAGAGTAAGAAGGGATCCAAAGAGGATATTGGGTTCCGGTCCAGGTATCCCATAGTCTTTGAATAGACGTTGCCTACGTTTACCCAACCTGAAAAAAAAACACAAACAGATCACTTAGCCAAACAGCCATTAAACTTTCATTATACCTTATATATTGTATGAATGAATGAGTTTAGCAATATTCCTGCTAATAATCGATTCGGGACCAGACAATCCAGTGATCAACAGCATGAACATCAATCTCAGCAATTGGCAACTGTTGACATGATCCCCTGAATCCCTGACCACCCGATTCTGTTAGTCACCTCTCACAACGAGCATAGTCGCCTTTGTGGCAAGCAAGGGTTGCTGAAGACCTCTTCTACCCCTGATCTTAATGGGTCTTATTGTACTAGCTCACTGAGATACCTACCAATGCTGAGCACCCCTGGCAGGGGCCAACATATACCATATTGGAGTCTCCATTGGTGTGATGCAGAAATGTCATGCTGTTGTATTTCTTAAGAAACATATTACTATTGTATGCATCATGATTCATGAGTCCCTCATCATCTTGAAAGAACCATATAATGAAGTGGTTTGGGTTTTGAGTTCAGGAATATATACTCGTCTTTTGTTTAGGGTACCTTGTACGTGTATGTATTGTGACTTTGTTCAGTGTACATTTCTGTATATATATCTGTAAGGTAAACAGTGCTTATCCTGATCACTGCAGCTGTGCTTCCAATGAGGGTATTCATATGTGGGGCCTCTGTTGTGTCCTTAGCGACAGTGACGTAGCACAGTAGTACAGCGTTCGCACAGTATGCTGAAGATCTGGGTTCGATTCCCTGCATTGGTACTATATGTGAAGCCCATTTCCCTGCCCTGGAATATTGCTACAAGGGGCGTAAAGCCATATTCACTCACTGACTGTTGTGTACTGATCCCCTACTTCATGGCAAATAAATACTAAGGATTGCAGTGTTTCAGCACGGGCTGCTATTGATACACATCTGAAAGAGATCAATAACCATTAACTCTATATCTAATGATAATTTATAAATATCATCCAAACTTATATTCCACAGGAGATACTGCTTGTGTGAGTATTATCAGGGCATTGTACAAACCCTACTGTCAAAATACTATCTCCAAGGAGATATCGTGTGATCTAACTATTTTGATCACAAAAATTTATGAACATGATTGAAACTATTTTCAAACAAACATTTATAATTCTTCCCATTGATGGTGTTTATCGATTATCAATCTTTTATGCCAGTCCTGTTTCAGCAACTGGTTTCAGCCCACCAGTGTTTTGATAACATTAGTTAGTTTCGTCAAATCCAATTTTTGACGGGAGTCCTTAGTTTTATGAAAATGCATTTTTTTCAAGTCTGAAACAGTTATGTGCCGGCAGTTAGGGGCTGCCTAACTCTGTGGGTGTGGGTTCGAATCCCAGATGGGACTCCCTCAACAAACCAAAGTACAATACCTGGCCTAAAAGTATTTGTGATTTTGATGTTTGCTTGAAAGTCTTACGTACCTTGATATTTTGTCTGTTGACCCTTCATATGCAGCACTTCCTGAACACGGTCAGGTAAATTCTGACATAAATCTCTAACATTATCCAGTGAGAGAATTTCCTATAAATGCAGAATATTGCTCAGGTGATGCAATGTGTGACAGGCTGCAACCACTTCTTAACTTCTTAATTTTTAACAAATAAGTTACAGTGTTTACAATTACAATGAGATCAGGAGATGGGGTGGGGGGTGCAATCTGCCTCAATAATACCACTTTCTTCTTTGTACTTTTTTCACATTTCTGTCCCGATGTACAGGAGCATATTATCGTCCATGATTACATGGACGGGCTGTAAGTGGCCAAAGATTGTTTTCAAGGATACACTTTGAAGCACTGATGTTACCATTTACTGGGGTAAAAGTTCCAATCCCCTTGAAGGTGAAACCCATATCATCAAAGAGGGTTGTAGTCAAAAGGGCCAAAATGGTGAAAGTCAAAAGGGCCAAAGGAAAGTCAAAAGTACCAACAGAAAGTCAAAAGGGCCATAGGTGTAAACAGAACATTAGAGTCATACAAACTAATATATGCTTGATCATACTGATATTTTTATTATTAATTATATTTATAAGAAACAAAAGTAATAACTTTTAGTGTGGTCATCATACATTCAACAGTTGAAATGACCTGAAACATACAATATTTGATATGATGATATCTACTGTATTATGATGTGGTCATATAGCGTTCTGACCAATCACAAGTCAAGCATGATGACTATGATGATGACACTTGCTTGATAAAGACATCAGAATCTAGGATGAGAAGTTGTATATGCATAAATATAGCCCTCATCCTTCATCTATCCAACTTCTAGAATGACAATCGATGAAGTCAATCACAACTTACCAGTCAATACTGAAACAATTGTATGGTTGACTATACTCATAAAATAAACATTTAACCACTATTGTTAATTTTGTTTACATTATTTGTAATCAATACACAAACAGTTGTTTGGCATAAAGTAAACATGTAACCACTCTGAAATAAATTTATTTTTCTTCTGACAGTTCTCTCACTGAATGTTCGAGTCGTATTTTCGTTGTAATATTTCCCCATGTTGCCCGGCGATTGTTTTTGACACACTTGATCACGGACTTTCGATCACGATCAGTGCACTTAAAGGGGCACTGATGCAAAGCGAATAAAGTTTCTCGCCGACTGTCTTATTGCAAAACCAAGCTGCAAATTGGTCAGCACCCACTCCCTTGACTGTGACGGACACGGGGACTGGGCTCCTGTCCACGGTAGCAGAATTTCTTCACCCTTAACAGTGAGGATGACCATCACATACAGTTATTTGAAAATATCCCTGGTATTCCTTGTCTGTTTGTAATAAAATATCCCAGCAGTGTAGTTTTTTCTGATGCCTGGATGGTATAGTGACTGATCCAATTTGATCCTATTTCTGTGTTTTTGACCTCAATATTTATTCGTTTCATCTAAAAATATGTCTACAGGCACGTAGCTAGCAAGCTATTTGTTGCCTATATGTCCAATAGATTGCAAAACTTCATATTTAGATAATTTTGAGGGCTGGCCCAGCTGTTATCGCAAAAATCATATGTAAATTTTGGTAGCTGCGCCCCTGGTTTACTATCTATGATAATAAGAACACATAATTTATTTGAATTGATAGAGAAATCTGAAAATTTCTGAAAAAAATGATTATATCTATTTACCCAGGTACACAGGAAATGCCTGTATGTATTTCTTATGTAACAGCGTAGTTCCGTTCGTATCCTAAAAATAGTTTTGGCCCATTAGTGTTTTCAGGCTGTATGCGACGCAGAGATTACATCTTCCTTGCTGTAACCCACATTTGATGGTATAAGCCTACATGTGTTATTTGCCATCATTCACTTGATGGTCAGTTAATGAATTTATAACAGGTTTAGTTAGTGGTAACCCCACTTGGATTACCCGACAGGTGCCCATTTGGCATTTCTCACTCACTCTTGCATGTGGATATTGATGGATACATTCCTGAACGAGGTAATAGCCTGACATTGTTGATGTAACTTTAGTCTCTTTTAAATTTAATATCTGCATTTTGTTTTAATTTATTCGTTGTAGCATTCAGCAGACTCTGTATTACAGAAAACATGCACTAGGTCACGAATAGCAGGTGTAGGAAATATGATTCATGTTGGCAATCTATACAATGTTTAGATATTACAGTCACATTATAAATTAACTATATAGGCCGTCCGTGTGGGCTTTTTTTTCACTACCTTTCAAAATACATACAAATGCATCAAGAAACTAATTATGGTTATAAGAAAAACTATTAATATGTGCACTCACTTCATTATTTTTTAGTCCTAACCATTGTTTTACCGTGGCTTCATCACTGTTGGTCAGTCTGTTCTTAAACTATAAATTGTGCATATGGTGGCGCTGCAGAGGTCGCGAACCAGTCACGAATTCTAGGATATCATTCGGGTACTCGCGGGAGAAAAACAATAACAAAAGAAACCACCAGTCCACGGACATTGCTCCACATCAGTGCCCCTTTAAAGGGGCACTGATGCGGAGCGAATAGTATTTCTCGTCAACGGTCTAATTACGAAACCAAACTGCAAATTGCTCAGCACCCGCTCCCTCAGCCGTGATGGACAAAGGGACTGGGCTCCTGTCTGCATTGGCAGAATTTCTTCACCTAAACAAATGCCATTATTTAAAAATATCCATGGTATTGCTTGTCTGATCGCAACAAAATATCCCAGCAGTGTAGTTTTGTTTTTCAGATGCTTGGATGGTATAGAGACTGACCCAATTTGATCCTATTTCTGTGTTTTTTACCTCGATATTTAATCATGTTTTGTGAAAATATGATATCTCCAGACACGTAGCAAGCCATTTGTTTCAGTCCGAAAGATTGAAAAGCTTTCTATTTAGATAGTTTTGAGTGTTGGCCCAGCAGTGATAGCAAATATCATACATAAATTTTGGTAGCTATGGTAGCTACCCTGGTTTATTATCTATGATAATAAAAACACACAGTTGATTTATTTGAATTCGTAAATTAAAAATGACGACTTTGCCATTGGCAGTTACCTGAAAATTTTCTTACGTTAAAAAAACTGATTACACCTATTCACTCAAGTACACAGCAAATGTCTGTATGTATTCCTTATGTAATGAAGTTCCGTTCGTATCCTCAAAGCAGTTTCGGCTCATAAGTGTTTTCAGGCTGCATGCGACAGAGATTACATCTTCCTTGCTGTAACTCGCGTTTGATGGTGTAAACCTACATGTGTTATTTGTCATCACTTACTTGATGGTCTTGATGAATTTATAACTGGTATAATTAGTGGTAACAGCACTCAGGTTACTCAACAAAGGTTCCCATTTGGCAGGTCTCCTGTCTGGAGTAAATACTCAACATTATAAATTAAGGTCTGTAATAGTGATGCAAGAGGGTTTATCAGCTGAGTTACAAAAAACATCGATCAAAGGATTAACCGATAACACACTGATAAATTAATTACTTTTATCTTCTACAGAGGATTTGTCAAAGGCAGTGTGTGTAGATGTACTAATCTATACAAGTGTGAGTGTAAAAACAACATCCTCCCTTCAAAGAATTAACCATCATAATATTGATTGATTGATTGCCCATTATTGGTTAACTAAATTACTTAGAATGGCGGACATCATACAATTAGTTGCCAACTGTGCTATCTTGGGTGACCAATGAGAGGTTTATCAGGTTTTCACCAGTGTGAAAGATGTGGAACGACGTGTTACATTTTCCCAAATTCGACGTTTGTGCGACACACGACACAGAGCAGGATTATTTACCAGCTGCAGATGAATGGAATAGTGTTCTTTTATGTGGATATTAATTGATACATTCCTGAACAAGGTAGTAGCCGGACATTGTTGCTTTACAATTAGCCTGTTTTACATTCATTATTTGCATTTTGTTTTAATTTATTTGATGTAGCATTCAGCAGAATCTATATGACAGAAAACACACACTAGATCACGTATATGTGTGAAATAGGATCCCTATTGGCAGTCTATACAATGTTTAAATGTTACTGTCATGTTAGAAATTTACTATAAGTATAAGCAGACTGTGTGTTCTTTTATTAATTTTCAAAATCATACAAATATGACAATAAACTAATTAGGGTTAATGTTATGAGACAAAATATAGAGATGTACACTGGCTTCATTATTTTTCCGTCCTAATAGTATTTTACAATTTCTACCACTGGCAGATGATTAACCTTCAAAGTGTTTCATTTGTTTTCATAATACATTTGCAATGAAAGTAAAAATGACTTCACCTTAGTTGATCTGTCTATAATTAAACTCTTAATTGCGCATACGGACTGCGCAGCAAAGGTTACTAACCAGTCACGAATTCTGGGATATCATCCGGGTACTCACGGGAGAAAAACAATAACAAAAGAAATCACCAGTCCACGGAAATTGCTCGCATCAGTGCCCCTTTAATGACTAATAGCCGCCATTGCTCGTTTTGCACTGCAACCATGAGTCGCTTGATATTTTGTTACCACACTTGCCATAGTTGACCGAGATCTATCCAACAGCCGAGCAATTTCTGTCACTTTGCTGTCTTCTTTGTGCAATTTTACAATTGCGTCAGCTGTCAATTCACGTGATTTACGACCAATTGGGGCAGACGATTGCCGGCGCGTAAGTAAACGAGCAGCCTAGTAGGTATGTCACGTCACAGGCACATGACAAGGTGTCTATTTTTAAACAATCAGTGTTTCAAAACACTAAATGTGTCTTACTGTGTGATTCTAAAAGGGCGCATTCGTTTCAGCAGAAACGTAACTTTCAAAATCACGGATAGTTATGGCCAGGTAGAGTACTCCACTGTGAAAATGTTTGCAATGCCCCAGGATTGCCCCCATGACCTTAATCGATACCTATTTATGGCTATTTCTGATCCATGAAACATAATGATGAACGACACCATTTCCTCTAAGAGATACCTAAGTCATTTCTCGGTTGTAAACATTTTCGCTTAATACAGTAAATAACTCCATACATAGTTGTTGAGTGGTAACACTGCGTGGAGTTGTAGCCATGGCGAGCTATCAATGAAAAAAACAAACTAGACTGTTCCATTCTGTTAGTGTTATTTAGTATCTCAAAGTGTGATGCCCCTTAAGCAAAATCCATGTCTTTTAAAGAATAAAAAACAAGATCAGAGGGCATATATTCGAACATAACACAAACATACTTACACATAAAGCAAAGCCACGACGCCTCCAACTAGGCCGAGTGTCACAGGTAGGCTACCACCACACAGCTCCATTGCGAAGTTTGGACAGGGATAACAATGTCTGTGTTAGACGTTCTAGATCTATGGTTGAGGCGATAGATGTGGACTCGTTTACCCCTGCACTTTGTTCAGGTTGTGAGTAAACTGTAGTTGTTCAACTTAAGCGCAAGTTATATATAAGGGGCTGTCATGTTTTGCCTGTCCAATGAGTTGTAGACAGTTCGCAGTGCTTGACCTACATGCTATTATCAGTTGCCCAAATGTACTATTTGGGGGCCGTCTCAGCAGCTGCCGGTTGAGATTTACAAATGCAAACGTTGATACATTGAACCCCATACTTCAGTTGCCACAAAGCATTGCACAATATAGTGACCCTGATTATGTATACCATACACTCCTTCGAGGTAACTAAACTAACGCTCAATCTCTGATTTATTAAATTTTTGACAGAATCAGATAATTCCTTTTAAATTGAAAGGGAGCTATACGCTGAGAAGGGAACGTTCCTAAGAGTGAGGAAAATGGGTGCCTGCTTCAAACGGAGCTTTAGCAGACCAGAAAGGGCTAGAAGACGGACCAATATGGACACGGTTCCCAGACTGGCAATATGATCGTGCATGAAGTTGTGTGTCGGTGCTCGTGTTTTCAATCACAGATTTGTCTGGTCCAGACATATCTAGAGACGGGATAAATTAGCTGTAATAGTGTTGAGTGCGACACCCTTTGATTGTCTGATGAAACGAAATGACGACGTTGGTCCAGATGATGTAATACGGTCAGGGTATTACTCAGTCTCCGTCCTAATTAATGTTGTACCAGCGAAAGCGAATCTATACATGCAATGTGTAATGACACTGCGATATTTTAGGTATTAATACAACAGTATTTCTGCTGGATCACTGAAATCGCATTTTAACTTGACTTACTGAATAGATACAAAACTCGATGAATTAGGCTGCATAAAAAAAATTAAATATTTCTCGAGTAGATTTTTTCAAAAGTGATGAGGGTGGTAGGGCTTAAAAATAATTGATGGAAAAAAGAGTGACGAGGGAGGAGGATATATATATATATTTTCTCTCTCTCAGAAATACAGCTTAGGAAGTTTAGCACGTGTTAATGAGTTATAGATTCAGCCACACTCGATCTAACAGACACTCATTCTTATAGTGGACAAATGGATAAACGGGACGCGGCGAAGTCAAAATTATTTCTTTAATATGACAGTTAAAAATTGTTACGCGCACAGATAAAAGAAACGCACCGATGCCCGAGAAACATTTCACTTTTTTCATTTAGCCTTACTGAAGTAAGCTGAAAATTTCAGAGGTGTTATGATTACTATGTAGACTTGAAACCTTAGCAGTTTAGTAACTAGACGAATGAATGAATGAATGGTTGAATGAAAGAATAAATGAATGAATGGTTGAATGAATGAATGAATGAATGAATGGCCAGACACTTTCTTCGACCTCAAAAACTGTGGTATTCCAGATTTGCCAAGCCGACATTTTACACTTGGAATATTTGTTTCAGGGCGCAGATTACTAGTTTTGCATGTGCATGGGCTAAATCACTATTTATGTTACACTGGGGATTCGAATCCCACTTCAAACGCTTCCAAAATTACACTTTTCATAAAACATTCGATGCCATCCATTTTTGTGATGCAATGTCATTCTCGGATAGCATAAAACCAACCAATCAGCGTGACACTGACATAAACGTGATGGCGATCAATAATGATGCTGAGTTTAAGTACATATATACATACAAATAAACAAATCATCTCATACATATCAACCGTGTACCACATTATTACAGTGGACTACAGCTATATACAGTTCAATTTTAAAGGGAACTCTACTGTCAAGTAGTTACGTTGTGAGAGTGAGGTGGGTTTTACCCAGCTTTCAGCAATATGTCCGCAATGTAACAGCGGGTGACGCCGGAAATTGGCTTCACACATTGTACCCATGTGGGGTTTCGAACCCGGGTCTTCGACGTGACGACCTAACGCTTTATACCAAGCTACCTCACCAAGACAGTCTAGATTTTCATCAGATTTCACCAGTCTCCAATCTCACGTTTCATTTTAAATGGACTTATTGATTCAAGAGTTCAGTATTTTTGTGTATAATAACCGTAGTTCGGTCTATGTACTTTAACTAAAATATACAAGAGAGCTGCGATATATATCCGTCACTTCGGTACATCAGTCAGTTCGGTCTGTTTACTTTAACTAAAATATACATGAGAGCTGCGATATATATCCGTCACTTCGGTACATCAGTCAGTTCGTTCTCAGCTATAAACCCTTAACAGTAAGTATATCCAATAATGCTTTATGTATACACCCGTGAGGAATTGCATGGTCTTGAGAAACCCATGCATGTCGTAAGAGGCAACTAACGGGATTCGGTGGACTTGCTTGACACATATCATCGTATCCCAGTTGCATAGCTAGATGCTCGTGATGTTGATCCCTGGATTGTTCTGGTCCATACTTAAACATGGCGTGCGACCTTAAACAACAGACCAACCAATCAACATAATGTATGCAGCTTGGACACAAAATAAGGCTACACTGGGCAACAACTCTTCTTACAACTTCATACATGCGTGCATGTTGAAATTTCATCCTAGCAGTATCACGCCTTGGAAATTGAACCTGGATCTTGAAGCGCCCAAACGAACACTTCAACAGCAAAACCATCGCACCACATAGCTTAGGTGTTAAGGATGTTCTACTCCATTCAGACAGATACTTTTTTTCCAATGATGTGAATCATTTGCGAGTTGCACCCACTCAGATAACATTATATTTGAAAACAGGCGACTTTCTGTGTGAAAGTGTGGAATCGAACCTTGGTCTTCAGAATGGCGAGCGAACGCTTTAACCATTAGGCTACCTCGTTGCTCCTGTGTCAAATGGCATCATACTTTTACTGTAAACAACATCAGCATAAGCACACTTTGATCAGAATGTTTGGTTAACGTTATTGTTTTAACCTAATGGTTAGGGCTTTCGCTCGTCACGCCGAAGACCCTGGTCCGATTCCCCACACAGGTACCATGTGTAAGTCAGTTTCTGTTGTCCCCCGTCGTGATATTGCTGGAATATTGCTGAAAGCGGCGTAAAACTAAACCCACTCACTCACTGTACGCAAGTGTATAACTGGGTCTGGAGCAGGCAATCCAGTTATTGATATTCGATCCACATTGTGATAGTTTCTGATCAAAGGACTCTGGTCCAGACAATCGTGTGACAGGTAACGTGATCATCGATCAACGCTGGCGAGGACTGAGGATGCGCTTGTATCCAAGTCACTGAAACGCTTATAATCCTCACGAACATTGGCTTTTCAGCACAGTAAATTGGGTGAGTGAGTTGGGCACTAGGCTACCCCACTGCCCGTGGGTAAATTGCACCACAAGGGCACTACGTTCTCTTGGTGTATTTTTTTAAAAAAAAAACCATTTGATTTAACAAGCTTAAGAAATATAATTTGCATACTACACAACGACAAATAGGTATCTTAGACACTGGAACAATATTTTCTTCCACTCAAATATCCCGCCACATTGTTTCACAAGCTGTGTGAGTGATGTTTAAGTAACCTAAATCAAAGTAACAGTTCTCTCAAGTTTCCAACCTAAAACACTGGTCACTATGTTTTGTGTTTCAGTTTAGAAGTTCTTTTTAACAAGTTGTTTCTAAGTCTAGTTTTGCCTTGGCTTTTTGATAGTTTGAAGCACACCATTACGCTGGTCATCCTTGATATCCTAAAGTCTCCACTGTACCCTTGTCGCAGCTACGGGTCAATAATTTTGTTTCCTCCCCTGCTGGCCAAGCACCCTCACAGTAGCCAATCAGCTAAGCGACCGTTACAACCGAGCTTGCCAGTGTCAACAAAGATGGCGGTTCGCTGCTGCGAGGGTTTGTTCGCAGTGCAAATAGAAAGGTCCGAAACATTAAAAAATGCAAGAACTCCTTCTAACTCTATCAGAGAACCTCTGCATGGTTTGTGTCGCCAAGTTTAATCGGTTAGATAATCTCAGAAGCAAAACTGAGCTGTGATTGGTACACTAAACTTCCCCACGAAGACACCTGATTGGATAGAAAACGGTCTGTACAAGCTTGCGTCAAATGCCATTCTTCAGTCACTACCGACCTAATTATTTCCTAGTTTATATGAACTGTTTCTACTTTTATTTGCAGATGATGTCATCGTTGTATCCGAAACAATTATCGGCCTTCAAAATCAATTAAATATTCTTGAAACTTTTTCAGTCAATTGGGGGTTAACTGTTAATCTTAAGAAAACACAAGTAACTTAAATATGACTAAATGCATCTCAGACCTAGCAAGCCGGGGTCAGAAAGCATTGATGGAAATCATTGTCAAACTAAACAAGATTGGAGTGATTGACCCGAAGACATATTTTAAAATCCATTATTCTCAGGTAATGCCGATATTATTATATGGCCGTGAGGTTTGGGGAATAAAGTACTACCAACGATTGGAAAGGGTACACCTTCTATCCTGCAAACGATTTTTAAGGGTAGGACAACAAACTCCCAATGCTATTGTATATGGCGAATGTGGTCGCCGTCCAATATGTATAAATGCTTACATACGGCTTTTACGCTATTGGCTAAAAAGTGCTCAGAATGAGCGATTGTAAACTGCCCAGGAAAGCGTATTATATGTTAAGATATTTTGATGACATTGGAAAAAAGAGTTGGGTATCGTTCGTAAAATATACTCTGTTTTCACATGGCTTTGGTATATCTGGATTAGCCAAACTGTTGGCGATGAATTTTCATTTGTACAGTTGTTTAAAAATATGCGGATAAATGAATTTTCTCAAAGCTTGGACTTCCACTTTGAATAACAGCTGTAGATATGTGATGTACAGAGGATATAAATTCATATTTGAACCAGAAAGATACCCGCATATCATATCAGAAAAAAAGGTGCGTTCTACTTACATCAAATTCAGATGCAATGTCTTGCCATTACGTTATAACGAAGGTAGGTGGCAATCAATCGAACCGGGTTTACGTCTCTGTCCCATTTGTAAGACGGCTGTATCATTCGAGTATCATTCACACTTATATGCCACTTGTACTATGAACTCAGAATAACATTTCTTCCGGAACATTTTTGGAAATTTCCTTCTATCCATAAATTTGTAAGTCTCTTAGGTACTTCTCAGGAGAGTACATTCAAACGTGTACAGCATTATATATACCATGCATATATAAAAAGAACTATGTATTTAGAAACACTCTAGTCTTCACCTGTATACTCTTGTCAACTATATATATGGTATATCTTGTATATGGGTCCTTGGCCTCGTTACAAATACATGTAAACTCCTTTGACTTTGACTTAAAACCCCAAAACACCATTCATACTAAGGTCAGTTAAAACAGGAAAAGATAACAAAAACCATGCGTCAAAAATATTTATTCAAGCTAATGGGTTAACATACAACAAGAGCTCTATGTTGTGGTATGAGGTATAAGGGCCTGTATAGGGTCAAGATCTATTTTTAGAATAACATCATTATTGGGTCAAAATTTATTTTTAGAAATAGACCATTATCTATTTTTTAGACGAGTCATTGTATCAGGTCTATGTTTAGAACACATCTGTTGTGTCAACACCTGGAGTCTGAACGACATGAGACCAGATCCAGGTCTTGAGACTCCTACTGACAAGCAGATGACAGAACTACACGATCCCAATTGTCATTTACAATTCATCTTCTACAACCCATGCTTGTCGTAAGAGGCGACTGAAGGGATCGGGTAGTCAGCATTGCTGACTTGGTTGACCCTTGCCATCTAGTCCCAATAGCGGAGATCGATGCTCATGATGTTGAGCACTGGATTGTCTGTTCTAGACTCCACTATTTACATACCACTCCCATACCAACCAACCTGGGTCCTGATTCACATGTGTTGCAAGCTTTCGTATACCGTATTTTGTCTAATAAGCGTTGGAAATACAGCAGTGGAGAAAGAAATAAGCGCTGTTTCCGGAATACCGTTAGAAAAAGAAGCCTTTGGCCTCTTATTACAGGAAATATGGCATAAAGTGTATAACAGGATTACGAATGACATATTGCAACAGTCGGTTTGTGAACCGAGCTCCTGGCATTTGACTGATAAGTCCATGACCTAGTGAAACATAATCATTGGTAACGATGACTGAGTAAAGGAAACATCTTTACGTATCTAATACAAAGTCAGCTTTACGTAAATATTTATAGTGCACATTCAGGGAAGTTGTCTTAACCGTGGACCTTTCGCAGGATACATGTCTTGCCAACATTATGCATGTAAACATGTGAATGCTATAATTCTCGGGAGGCCTCATGGTGAACAACAATAATTTATTGACATTATTATAAAACTAAACACCCAATGCCTAACACACAAATACCCCCACACCAACCCCCAAATATTTGTAACCAAATATTTCCGTATACCGCATTTGGTCTAATAAGCGTCGGAAATACAGCAGCGGAGTAAGAAATAAGCGCCGTTTCCGGAATTTCGCTGAAATAAAGAAACCTTTGGGCTATTATGACAGGAAATATGGCATATAGTTTATCACAGGATTACGGATGACGTATTGCTACAGGCGCTTTGTGGATCGGACTCCTGGCATTTGACTGATAAGTTCTAACCTTGTGAAGCATAATCATTGGCAATGATGACTTAGCAAAGGAAACATCTTTTTATATATAATATAAAGTCAGCTTTACGTAAATATACTCTTAAAAAGTAAGGGAACTTCGTCTTTTTATTTACGATTAAACATATTTAGGAGATTTATCTGAGTCAATCACTGTTGATATGATAATATTGAATGTTTTGAGAATGCATCACCATGTGCACTTCCTCACAACCATAGCTATATGGAATGTAGTCGCTTATGAAAGGTGACTGGTGTATGGCATGTAATTTGCATGTGCACGATTTTCATTTTAAAACAAACGACTAGAAACAAACACTAAGAAATGAGTGTGAAAATTAATGCTCTAGGTGATTTCTCGACCTTCTTGAAAACCGCTAAAATCAAGAATGGGACCCCATGCATATGTGTGGGGCTACTACGTTGTGCACCTGCATATCATGCGTTGTTTAGGGGTTGAAATAGAGGGAATTGGTACTCATCATAGTATGTCTTACTTGAAACGTTTGTCAACGTTTACACTTCCTATCCAAATTGAAACGTCAGGTTCCCCTACGTTTTAAAGAGTATATTTATAGTGCACATTGAGAGAAATTGTCTTAACCGTGGACCTTTGGTCCGATACATGTCTTGACAACATTATGTATTTAAACAAGTCATTGATATACTTCTGAGAAAACTGAGGACACAATGTCTAAAACACCCACATCCCCTCACTAACCCCTAAATATTTGTAACATCGACATTTTTGTATAAAGTGTATGTACGTTGCCTTCACAGTCTAAGTAAACTTAGGTTCGGTATTATTCTTTACACTGCGATACTGAGTCAGTAACAAATCCTAGTAGAACACTAGAGTTCGAATCTGTTTAGACAACAATTTCTAAAAATAAAAAAATGGGCTTTCGTAACCGTACGTTGTTTTTATATGTTATGATTAGTATACATTTCAAATTTGAGCGAAATTGGTGAAGAAATGGAGTTTTAGAAAAATCTGCCTCTAAACGCTATTTATATTTATTTTAAAAAAATATTGTCGAAACAGCGATTCGAACCTCTGTGCAGTAGAAGGTCGAGTCTATGACAACAGTGTAACGAATAATACTGAACCTTAGTTTACACTGGTTGCCTTTACCATAACGACTCGAGTGAGTGAGTGAACCTTATTGAGAATCGAAAGTGGACCATCGGTGAGGTGAACAAATGTTTTAGCCATTAGGCCACCCCTACCTCCCAACCACCTCAACCACTGAAGATGGTTAGATGTTATATGAAATGAAAGATGTGTTACAACACGACCAACAATCCATTCTAAAACTCAACAAAACATTTCCAAAGGTTTCTGGACCATGGTTTTCCAGCCAGCATCTGGCACAGTGCTGTAAAAGTCAGAAAGAACACACCCATGGGGCAGTGAAGGATGGTAACTAAAGGCGATGCATGACGCAGTCCTGAGACACTGGGCTCCACACTCAATGACTGAATTAGCTGACAGGAAAGTCAATGTATATTCAACCTTCCCCGTACATGATGCATACGTCACGGCTGAAAGAAAACAAACTTCAATTCAAAAACACCTTTGACGATGATGATGACGATGACGATGGTGATGACGACGAAAATGATCAATATTCTATGTGAAATGTTTTGTCAAAAGTACCAGTAACAGTTATTTGTAATGTGTAAGGAAACATAACTGAAATGAATGTTTATCTGACAAAATACAATAAAAATGTTTCCTCTTACATAAGACCTAACACATTTTTATTTATAATACTTCTTAACGGAGTCAGGAGTTCATATTTCTGACCAAAAGATCTTAAAGAAACCATTTTAGTTTTTTTCATATATTTCCACTTACTTGACCAATGTGAAGGAACACCCATACACAAATCACGACTTTCCTTAAATAATATTAAAATTCATTTACATTTACTTTAAATGTTCCATGTTAAAAGAGTTTTATATTCGTACACACACTGTGGAATGAGAAAGGGGATGGAAGGCATTTCATTTGGTCACTTGTTTTCATGTTTTCATATTTTCTTCCGCTGGAACTATTTGGCTTATATTTCCAAACAATCTTTTTACCGACCATGTAAGACAATCAAATGCATCTGAAACAAGTGTGACAGTTTTGATCAAGAACGTTTTCGACAAAACGACTCAGTGCCGAATGAAAGTGTCCAAGGGTACGTTACTGTATACCCGTGTAGTACCCATGCGAACCACCCCTTTGGCCTTACTTAGTACAGGTTAAAGAGGATGCGCTGTGTTATCCACCTCGCCGAGTGAGTGAGTGAGTTGAGTTTTACACCACACTCAGCAATATTCCAGCTATATGGAGGCGGTCTGTAAATAATCGAGTCTGGACCAGACCGTTCAGTGATCAACAACATGAGCATCGATATGCGCAATTGGGAACCGATGACATGTGTCAACCAAGTCAGCGAATCTGACCATCTGATCCCGTTAGTCGCCTCTTACGACAAGCATAGTCGCCTTTTCTGGCCATCAAGGATTGCTGAAGGCCTACTGTACCCGGTACCTTCACGGGTCCCACGTCACCGAATCGCTGGCTGGTATGACATACCGGCTGTTGTGATTGGTTAGAATATTGTGGAACTGTGTGTTTTAAACGCTGCACTCAGCAATAATCCAGCTATATGGCGGACAATCCAGTGATCAACAGCATGAGTACCGATCTACGCAGTTGGGGTACAATGACATGTGTCAACCAAGCCTAGTCGCCTTTTACTACGGCATCAGCTCTAACCCAGATCTCCATTGGGGCCACTTTCCAAATAGGGACCCTCCGCAAAACTGTCACGACAACTTCACCTGTTGGCAAACATAACGCTGGCACTGAAACATAAGTAGATGTGCTGTGAGCTGACAAGTTTTAAGGATACACTTACCAGAAATGTCTGCAATGGGTTCAAGTGGTATCAAACTGCCTCCTGCAGAGAAAAAATATAGAGCATTTTTAAAGACAAAATGTCTCTTTCGTTTCGTGGCGGTGTAACTGAAAATCGTAAAATGGCACGAGGAGCACCATTTACTGCTTCACAATCCGTAGTCACTGTCAAATAAAAGTGCAAGCCATCGGCGCCAGGCATGTATATAGAGGATATTGTATGAGTGCCCATATCATACTATGTTTACGACACGCGGTACGAGTGCCTAAATGTTGCTATTTCCAGAGCGAGAGCGTGGGATATGCCGACCTTTTGGCACGAATGTCGTAAACATAGTATGATATGACACGAATGCGATGTCCAGTTGTGGAAGTGTCTTAGGGGTGTTTCGACGTTGACGTACATGTCGATTAATATCAAGTTATAGGCTGGATATGGCGAGATACGAACGTTGAAATGTTGGGCAACTGCACTCCCCACATTCAAAGAGACCAAATGTTTCGATTAGCGGAAAACAGGCACGAGTGTCGTAAACATAGTTTAATAGGGCCACGAATATAATATTCCTTATTACCGAAGTCATCGGAATTGAGGAAAATAAACCCAAATCTCCGTTCAAACACAGGCTGGCTATCGGCCGTCGCCGCATGTAGACCGCAACGTCACAACAGAAACGCGACGTCATAGCATTGTTCATGACGTTACGTCACCATGATGTTTTGCGAAGGCCAGTTGTGGAAATGTCGTAGGGTGTTTTGGCGTTGACGTACACGTTGATTAATATCAAGTTTTATCAGATATGATTTATCTGTGATTTCAATTGTTGTTCAACTAAGTTATCACCTGTACATTTACGTGTAATCGTTGACTGGATACCACGCAGTATTTAACTGTGGATAATATTGAATTTCAACGATAGCCTCGCGCTTTAAGCCTTGAAATTACAAATCAACAACATGCCAGTGTGGTCGTGCCTTTATTGTATATCATTTGGTAACATGCACACCTTCCATTAGGTGTCATCAGCGGTAGGGTAGCCTAGTGGTTAAAGTGTTCGATCGTCACGCCCAAAACCCGGGTACGATTTTCCACATAAGTATGCTGTCTGAAGCCCACCTACCGTGATATTGCTGGAATATTGATAAAATCGGCCTAAAACTAAACTAAATATGTAATTGGGTGATGTCAAAGATTCAGGTTCGGGAGAGATTGTAACATGTTCTGGTATTTTTCTTTTCAGAATGTTTAGTCTGACTAGTAATACTCTGAACTGGTGCGCTTACAGGCATGGGGAAAGATATGAGTTATAACTGAGAGGTAACTGCTCTTAGCGGTCGATGATAACCCATTCATAGCTTGAGTAAATGGGTGAGTTTTAGCAATATTTCAGCAATATCCCGAAGATGGCGCTGATGTTTCATCCACTCTGGTGTGACAATTGGACGCCATAGTCATTAATGTGTGGAGGATTTCAAAGGGGAACTGAACATGTACGTAAAATGGCGTTTTTAATATTTTAAACTGCAGTCCGTTTCCAAATTCACGCATGACTGCACATAAATGTGTATCGATGCATGGGACTATCGATTGATCGCGTCTGTGTGTTCCCCCGATATCGATAATATCGCTTTAATTTGTTTCCTAAAAAATGGTACCTTGAGCACATGTCCTACCTCCGACCGAGATCAATCTCTATTTGCTGTATGCTAAAGCATTTTGCAGTGGTATAAGGAGCACTGAAGAGTTACCCCCCTTACCAAAGTGACAGCTCAAGCGGACAGCGGGAATTTGAAAGTGTAAGCAATACGGCAGCTAAGTCAGCTGTACAGGAACACTTTGGGTAAAAACAGATAAAGTAGAGAAAAAGCTGGTTGGAAGGCTCTTGGAAGTGTAAGATGATACTGAAGAATTGTGGAAATACAACAAATTTGATTGATCAGTTTGACTGACGACACCACTCTAATTTCGTCGTCGAAACGAGCAGGAGACATTTCGGAAGTCACTCTTGAACTTGTGTTGAAAGATTTGCGACAAAGCTGCGTGTTGCTCTTAAATGTGCACAACTGGACAAACTCTGCTTTCTAAAGAAGAATTGGAAAGTTGGAAACCAAGATAATAGATAAACGATTATCATCACACTATTTGAGTAAATTGAGAGTTTATGTGAAATATTGTCATTTGCCAATTACCTATCTTTCAGATTGAGATACCAGAGTTATCTGATGACAGATTTATTTGTGAGACTTTTTCATACTTTCATAGTGACAAAAGATTATTGTCCTTTTCATATCTGCTGTGTCTGTTGAATGTACAGTGCATTGGATACAAATTCATGTTGATTAAACTTAAGTAAGACAAAATTGTGTCCAGGGACACGGATTCCCATGCTGCTGTAGAACGCGTTCCCTACGCTGTGCTCTGGTTATTACATTTCTACCAAACAATTTCAAAAAAACATCTGTGCAAGTGTAAGATGCACACCTGTCGAGTCCCAATGAAACACGTGTATAAGCTTAATCAATTCTGTTCAGCAGTTTTCGTGGAGAAATAGACTTAATCCCCTATTTCACTATCATCAGAGAGAAATTCCACAACATTTATCTAAGCTCAAATGTCTTTAAAAACTGTAAAATACAAAACGAAATATGAGATGTACACCTTTAGAGCACCAATGAGACACACGTAGAAGCTCAATCAATGCTGTAGAGCAGCTTTTGTTGAGGAGTGGATAGACTTTATTCCCTATAACACTATATTCAGGCAGAAATTCAACAAAATGTATGTAAGTTCAAAATACATAGATACGAAATCCAAGTATGAGATGCACAGCTCTAGAATCGATATAAAATACATGTGAAATCTAAATGAAATCCATAAAGCAGATTTTGAAGAGAAGTGGATAACGTTCACCTCCCCCATAACACTATGTTCGGAAAGTAATTCAACAGAATTCATGTAAGTTCAAACGACATCAAAATTGGAAAAAATAAATAAAGTACAAAATCAAAATGTGAGATGCGACCCCTTTTACACTATCGTCATGAAGAAATTTTGCTAAATATAAATGAGTTCAAAAGTCTCTAAACAAACAAACAAACAAACAAAAAAAAAATAAGGAGACCACAACACCCCCCCCTCCCACCCCCCCACCCCCCACCCCCCACAAAAAAAAAGAAAAAAAAGAGAAGATAACAATCACAAAACAATCAAACCAAACAAAAAACAAAACAAAAAATATATTAATTAAAAAATGATACTAAAAAAGACAAAAAACAAACAAAGCAAAACAAATATCAAAAACAAAAAAACATAAGAAACCCCCCCCAAAAAAAACCAAACCAAAACAAAACTAGAAACAAATAAAACAAAAAAAAACCCCGAACAATAAAATAAAAATACCCCCCTCAAAAATAAATAAATAAATAAAAAATGAAAAAAAATGATGCACACCATTAGAGTCAAAAGAATGCCCATCTATTCGTTCATTGAGTACATTCCCTGTTTCGGACGGACGGACAATATTTATTGTGTAATTTGTGTGTTATGTTACAGACAAAGTCGTGGAGATCAGAGAGTCTGCAAAACCACAGTTTTATAATGAACAGGATCAAATCCTGTGTGAATATGTTGGCTTGTTGATTTATAAATACGTGTACTAAATCGTATTCGCCAAGAAGTTGTCATGACAACTTGACAAGTACTTACCTGAAAGGAATAACCTACACATTTTATGGTTTAAGTAGTTTACACATTTTATGGTTTAAGTAGTTTACACATTTTATGGTTTAAGTAGTTTACACATTTTATGGTTTAAGCCGTTTACACAGTTTATGGTTTAAGCCGTTTACACATTTTATGGTTTAAGTAGTTTACACATTTTATGGTTTAAGTAGTTTACACATTTTATGGTTTAAGTAGTTTACACATTTTATAGTTTAAACCGTTTACACATTTTATGGTTTAAGTAGTTTACACATTTTATGGTTTAAGTAGTTTACACATTTTATGGTTTAAGTAGTTTACACATTTTATAGTTTAAACCGTTTACACATTTTATGGTTTAAGTAGTTTACACATTTTATGGTTTAAGTAGTTTACACATTTTATGGTTTAAGTAGTTTACACATTTTATGGTGTAAGTAGTTTACACATTTTATGGTTTAAGCCGTTTACACATTTTATGGTGTAAGTAGTTTACACATTTTATGGTTTAAGCAGTTTACACATTTTATGGTTTAAGCCGTTTACACATTTTATGGTTTAAGTAGTTTACACATTTTATGGTTTAAGTAGTTTACACATTTTATGGTTTAAGTAGTTTACACATTTTATGGTTTAAGTAGTTTAATGTTAAAGAAGATGGTAGAACATGGCAATTATCTGAAATTTACGTTTTGTCTGAACTTTTGCAATAGTTATCGCAATAGTAGCTTGCAATAGTCTATCGACATCGCAGTAGTTCCTGAGACCCCAATAGTCACCTGATGAAGACACACTTGTTTTCTTCCAAACTTTGTGATCCTCATAATGAAGATGTCGACATTCATAAAATTCTCTCCCCCATGTGTATCACTTCTAAATGTCACTAAGGGCCTGCACTCGCAGGTCATTCTCCTCTAATGTTTGGTGAGAATTTAGATGTAAGCCGCCTTAAGCAATATTCCAGCAATATTCCAGCAATATCACGGTTGGGGAGACCAGGAGTAGGCTTCACACATTGTACCCACATAGGGAATCGAACCCGGGTCTTTGGCGTGTTGAGTGAACGCTTTAACGACCACCGCGTTCATATCTTGAATCTAGTTGCTCATAAACTTAGGATTTGTTATATCATTTAAATGATTATCAAATTATTATTGCTCAACAGGCTTCCCTTTGTTTAATGCGGTAAAATGCAGCTACGAGCGATCCCGAACACGTGTGCATAAAGGTGTTCCCGAAGTGACAATAAAGCTTACTTACTTCTCACCTATCATGTTTAATGAACCTAACACATTGCACACACCCTGTGTATTGGTGAAATCCCCAGTCACTGCAGCAATATCCCGATAGTGACGTTAATACCATATAAAAATGTTAAACGTTCTAAATAACCACCCCACTAAAGACCAAATGTGACTTGTCACGACGTAAATTGTAATACAAACGTAAATTGTACTACTTGCAGCAAATTTTAATAACCGTTCACGTAAACTGTAATAAAACGTAAATTGCATAATGCTTACGTGTGGTGAAAACTTTATTACAGTTATAACGCAATTAAACGCAACAATGAACTAAATGCTAATTTAACTCGTGCTATAACTATAATAGTTCAGGGCGAAAGTGTGCTTTATTACGCTATACATGGTTGTAGAATGAACTATATTTCTTCATTAGAATTTGCCTAATACAATTTACGTTATTTTTATAACGATTTACAATTTACGATTTTATTAAATTTACGTCATGGGTTATTACAAGTTGTTGCAAGTATTACATTTAACCTTTTCTTACAATTTACGTCGAAATATGGCTCAATGTATGTGTCTACTCACCTCCCCCTCCAGAGAACACCTGGGGTATAAGGCTGATGAACAGGACCACAAACGACAACATGACAGGCTGCTTTCTTCCGCACTGCTTCTAGTCCAGGAGGAAATGGACTCACTCCACAATGACAAAGCTGAGACCATCCACATCCCGGGTAGAATCAATATTATCTTGCTTTGGGTGTACACACTTAGACTGGCTATTTTCTCCATTTCAAATGGGAACCGGTGAATATTTAACGGGAAATTTGCATTTACGATATGGTGCCGTAAGGCATAGGACCAATAACATCCTTTTCCTACTAAGGTGGCTAAAACGTTCGTTCGTCACGCTAAGACATGGGTCCGATTCCACATATGGGTACAACGTGTGGTGCCCATTTCTGGTGCCCCCCGTCGGGACATTGCTGAAATACTGCTTAAAACTCGCCTAAGAGTTTGTTCAACACGTCTGACTACACAGTCATGGACTTTGGCAGTTACTAGGTATTTTAGAGCAGGGAAAAAGTTAGGGGTTTCCTTGGAGACCCGTGAAGATCCGGATGGGAATTGGTCTTCACCAACCCATGCTTGTTGTACATGTTAGAGGCGACTATCGGGATCAGGTGGTCAGGCTCTTTGACTTGGTTGACACAATGTCATGTGTATCCCATTTGCGGAGATCAATGCTTATGATGTCAATCACTGGAGAGTCTAGCCCAAACTTGATTATTCACAGATCGCCCCAAAACGTTTGGAACTCCAATCGGTGCGGCATTAAACATATGCAAGTGAGTGATTTTAGTTTGACGCTGCACTCAGCAATATTCCATCTTTATGGAGGCGGTCTGTAAATAATCAAGGCTGGACCAGGCAATCCTGTGATTAACAGTATGAACATCGATCTGCGTAATTGGGAACCGATGACTTGTGTCAACCAACCATCTGTTACTGAAGGCCAATATCCTAACTCCAACCTTCATAGGTCCCTTATGTTAATGATACGCAGTTTAAAAAAACGTGCAGCGGTAGCGGTAAACGACATGACACAGCTGTTAATGCAGTTGAAAACCAGTTGAGAACCTACTAATGAGTGAGTTTAGTTTTACAGCTCAACCTATCCGCTCCTGTGTGCGAGTCGTCAAACTTAAGGTGCCTTCTTCAAAGGATAACTTAAAATCTCTCCTAAACTCTCACCTCTTTGTGACAGTAAATAACCAAAACTACCTGAGCCAATAGTCGTTTGTTCATTGCCACCCGTCCATTTGTACAGTTTATCGTCAATGATTTAATCCCTTTTCGCTCAGTACAAACGCCGTTGTTCATCTTTGAGTTGAACATTAGGTCATCCACAAATGAGTTAGCGTCATTATCATAAACTGTTTATCAGTATGAAATGTGTATAGCGAACTAAGGTATTGAGTGTTAGGCTTTTCGAGTTAAAACTCTCTTTTTTAAATATGGATTGGGGTCGGTATGGAACGATCAACAGGAGATAGCATCCCTTCCTTCTTTCAATCGTTCAAGTGGAGGTGTGTTGAGAATGATAAGCAGCCGTGGTGTGAAAGTATAAATTAGTGCTCTGAATTATCTTTATATCGGTCAGTAAAAAGTGTGGTGTTTTTTAAAGTTATCTATCTAGTATATCAGTGAAAATCTATCACTCTGCAAATGATAAGCAGCCGTGGTGTGAAAGTATAAATTAGTGCTCTGAATTATCTTTATATCGGTCAGTAAAAAGTGTGGTGTTTTTTAAAGTTATCTATCTAGTATATCAGTGAAAATCTATCACTCTGCACTTTGTTTTCTAAGATGTTCTAATCACTGCTTACAGATTGAAATGGGGCAGAAACTGGAGTCAAAGAGACAGGAAAGTCTATGACCGCTATGTATTGTTCCAGCTGTAGAAACAGAATTACATTTTGCTCTACAGTGCTAATTTTATAACGAAGTAACGCAATTATTATTACCAAGATATCATTGGCAAGGACAAGGACGTTATCTGGCGGATGAGGAAGACGACGTAGACGTCGACCCATCTCGTCCCAAACTTTGCTCTATCGACGAGAGATCCGGTGAATTTGCAGGCAACGTTGCAAGAAATCCATAGCAACCCTTGCCGTATGAGGGCGGGCATTGTCCTCAGGAATGTTAACCCAGGGCCATGACGTTGCAGAAAAGGAATTGCCACAGGTCGAAGAATATGATCCCTGTAACCCACACCAGTTAAGTTGTCCTGAAAAATCACCAAGGAAGTTGTTTGGCATGATGTTATTCCACCCCAAGTCATCACGGAACCACCACCACCACCACCACCACCACCACCACCAAAGCGATTCCTCTCCGAGACACAGGCCTGTGCAGACCGTTCTCCCACGCGTCTGTGGGCATGTTGGCATCCACACTATGGGAAATGTTAAACATGGACTCATCTGTGAAAACAACATTTCTCCACCATAACAAGGCTCTGCTGACATGATTTCGGCACCACATTCAGCGGGCTTGTCGATGACGATGTGTCAGGATAGGTCGTATGGGGGAGGAGGGGAGGTTCGTGGTCTGATCACGTAATGGTGTAAACGTTGTCGAACTTTGTTGAGGTGAATAAGTCCTGGGGTGGTCCGGACAGTCATCACTGATCTCTGAAACCTGTGGCGAAGATGGGTCACCCTTATCCATAGGTCCTGTCTTGGCGTTGTTACACATGGATGTCCAGAACGCGACCGATCGATGACGTCATTTGTGTTCGGGTAGTGTCTCACTAGTGCAGAAATTGTGTTTCGGTGGCAGTGGAAATGCGCTGCCACTTGTCGTTGAGACATTCCCCGACGGATTATCCCGTGCAGACGTTAGCCTTGGCATGCGTTTCAATAGCCGTTTCATTTTTTAACGATCGCAAGGGCAGGGGTTGAGCTTTCCAAAGTGACAGTGGCATTCGTTTACTCTGTTTCTCTCCTCCGGAATGCACGTGCAACAACGTATTGTACATCTCAAGGATGAAACCACTGACGTCACGGAACGTGGCACGTGCATGCACGTTGGATACATGTCACTCTGAGTTAAATCCTTATATGTCTACACAGGTTTGATAAATTTAGATTTTAAATATGTGTATGTACAGTTTCTTTATGTGCCCAGTACATTACCTGCCGACTGTGCTACGCTCCATCAGTATTTGTTGTACAGAGCACTGTATAAGAGGCCCGTGGCCGATCTACTGCAATAAAGTCATTCACAAACTAAAATAAGTATTCCGTTTATGTTTGTTACAACAACACGTTAGCGTATTTGCTTCTAACACTGTATTTGAGGCTCAGGGATTTCTTAATCAATAGTTTACATAGCTCTTGAAACAATCTTCACATGGTGGTGTCCATGTCCAGACATCAATGAATCTGTTCTCAAACTTTTCAACTCGAAATTATTCAATTTTCCCAAACTGGAATCAGAAATCAGCCATTAAATCAAAATACTCACAAAAGTTTGTGTTCAGGCAGCAGCTGAGCACTTTTCAAAGGTTAATTAGAACTAGGAGCAAAAATTACTGGTTATTATGTTCCTCAAAATAATGCAAAATAAGACAATTTGTTGTCCTGAAAACGTGTACTAAGTGATTGTTCTCGCGTGAAGTACACTTTGGCAGTCAAAATGTTAGCCTTTTAAATAATTGGTGTTATTTCTGAAAGCTATAGTTACTACCTTTGTTCTAAGGTTGTGGGCATGGTTCAATGAATGTTTGTCTTCACACCTCCAGAAAACACGACGGGTATCAGGCTGATGAGCAGGGCCTCAGCAATAATATGATAGACTCTGAATTTGCTCTTTAATTATCCCACGATCGTTTGAACAATAGAACTCCCGACACAACTCAAACAGTAATTGACCCGATCTGATTTTACGAGTTGTTTGTCACGGACAAATAAGCACAACGCTAGAATGACTCGTTACTGTACCTTGATCTTTTAGTGCTCAAATGAAATATATATATAGTACAGTTTAACAACACTTTGACGAAGATGGCGCTGATGTTTCATCTACTCTTGCATGACACTTACACCGTAGTCATTAATGTGTGGAGATTTCAAAGAGGAATTGATTGAGATGGTGAAATGGCGCTTTTAATATTTTAAACTGCAGTCCGTCTCCAAATTCACGCACGATTGCACAGTTGACCCGATGAAGAAGTACGTATTTTCTTCCAAATTTTGTGATCCTCATGATGAAGATGTTGACATTCATACAACTCCCTTCCTCGTGTATCACTTCTAAATGTCATTCAAAGGCCTCCACAATGGCAGTTCATTCTCCTCAAATGTTTGACGAGAGTTTAGATTTGCTCCACTTATATTCTGCAATATTCTGGCAACATCACGGCGAGGGACACCAGGAATGGGCTTCACACATTATACCATGCGGGGAATCGAACCCGGGTCCTCGGAGTGACGAGCGAACGCTTTAACCACTAGGCTTCCTCAAAACCCCACTAAGTGCGGAGTTAAACAACAAACCAGCCAAAAAGCTAAGCAAGTATCTAAATAAATAGGACAAATTGTTATGGATAACAACTTCTTTATTGCGTGATTGCGACGTTTCGTTGTCTAACCCTGCTTGACAACGGTACAAGAATCTGTATCGAAACGTCGCAATCACGCAATAAAGAAGTTGTTATCCATAACAATTTGTCCTATTTGTACACCTCAACTTCTAAAATGCCACTCAAACAAGCTAAGTATCTAAATATCTGTATTTTAGAGCAAGTGTATTCAAATCACGAGGATACACACATGACATGAGCATTTCATTATCCAGCATATCTAACATGCAAGTGCGAATATACCCACCCTTGACTATTCCTAGAAGTAAGCTACATATATGGTGAACGTTGGCGATATCATGTCCTGAAGCATCCAGTTGTCCTAATATAGTAAGTTTACATATATAATGCTGGAAAGTAACTGTGCATATTTGATGTTACACACCCCTAACGAGATGTCGTGTCCAAGTCAGGGCACAAATTCAGTATCGTGTGTGTCCACCACTGGTTTTGATGCAGGCTTGTCATCAAGCGATTACTTCACATAGTAAAATGTAACCATACATTATTTTATGTTATGCCATTTGTCAATGCAAAAGATAATAACGTGATTTGTGGTGCTTTACTTAATGACAGTTGGCAGAATAATATCGAAATCAGTATGATTCGACACTAGGCACACTGCCAGCCTTGACATGATGTGGTGTCAAAAGTCAGTTCACAAGTTCATAATTTTGTGTGTCTACCACTGGCTTTGATGCAGGCTTGATTACGAAAGACGGCACTAAAGGATTGAAGGAACTTTGGGGAATTTTGTCCCGTGTCTGAACCAAAGCTTTAGCTAACGTCAACTGCTCATTATAGGATTGACGCAAACGTTGCACAGTTCATTTTCACCCGTTTTCATGAGAGTTCCAATGGTCATTTAATTAGTAAACTTTCATGACAAAAGGGGGAAGCACATCCCTGTAAAAAATGAGGTCGTTGGCGAGCGAGTGATCGAGTTTAGCTGCAAATATTCCAGATATGTGTCGGTGGTCTGTAAATAATCGAGTCCAGTGATCAACGTCAACAGCATCGATCAACTGGGATACTGTGCGCCTGACTACCCGATCTCGTTAGTCGCCAATAGCGACAAGCATGGTGTAGTGAAGATGAAGTCTAACCCGGATCTTCATGGGTCGTATAACCAGAAGCTTTCCAGGAATATTGTACTGTACCGAAGAGACATTTCTGTTGAGATTAACTTGGCTTTCCTTGCAAAAATACTTTCTTCTTAACATCCTACGTTCATGCACAGTGTTGCTTGAAAAGAAACATACCGTATATTACACCGACAGATATTATTACGCACCATAACTAATACATGATTATAATAGCAATGTATTGTACATAGGGGTTTAAGATGTACTAGGTTTTTGTCTGTGACAATCTATCCATGATATACGATATATAAAAAAGGTCTTAAATACTGGTAAAATACATTTACCCAGGGAACAGTTCTGTCTTGTTATACATTTGCAATAGCAGCGACAGTAATTGGCATTCCTACCCCTTGGCTGCAAGATTTAACCCTGCCGTGACATTGATGACATATTGTTGAACGCGGTCTAAAACTAAAGTCACTCACCTGCGGAATTTCTGAAACATATTAGATTTGATCCGTTCAAGCTTTGTACGAGGTTCCTCATCTTCATTAAAATTGAAATACAGAAGTGCATTGCTGTGATACGCACATCAAATTCTCATTAAAAAAACAACAAAAACAGTATGGACTTCTGCAACAAACGACTCCATTGAGTTCTTTTTTAAAATACCTTAATATATTGCAACACTAATATTTAAGGTGCACCGTTGAACGAAATGCGACTTACTAAAAAGCTTATGATAACCAACATTTAACGGGTGATGGTGTCGTCTGCCCAGTCATTTGATTTGGTAGCGGTGTCATATGCTCAACTATTTGATTCAGTTGCAGTGTTGCGCTGTAAACCCTCACCGCAAAATATACGGTAGTTCGCTGTATTATTTTAACAGTGCTCCACCGTAATATCTAAATACGGTAAAGTGCCGTCAATATTACGTTCGTACCGTAAACAGATGTATTGTGGGATCGTTTTTCTTGAATGCCGCCATTGTTTGAGGTTTGGGACAGGCTGACAAGACATCTGACAACCGCATGTCAACTGCTATATCACAGGTTACTGGTATGGAATATGATATAATGATCTGAGGAGTAGTATGTTGGTTTCTGCTGTATTGATTTGTAGTATAGTCTCATGTCTTTGCCAGGGAATATGCGTTGTCCGTCTCTTCGAGTTTTCGCAGTTGTGGACGAGGGTTATGTTGGGTTGCAAATGTTGTAGTTTTGAAACGTCAACGCTTAGGCACTATGTTGACCATTACCAGCTTCACCTAAATGTTCCAAATATACAGTTTCCATGCTGTTTCGTCACGTGTGAAAGGGCCTTTCATACTTACTCTGCATTCAGATCTCATACACTGAGAGATCATGGACAATTACACGTGTGTAGGTCAAAATCTACTCGGGTCTGGACATGTTTGAAATGTAGTATAGAATGGTGTGGAAGCCACTTTGACAGTTTAAGTAAGCATTTATCACATTTAAGAGAACACCTGTCTCTACATGAGGAAGTATTGTGTCCGTTTAAGAATTGGGGCCTTCGTTTCAATAAAAAGTCATCATTTTCTTCACATTTCTCTCGCAAGCACCAAATCTCTGATATTCACCATATCTCTGTACACCTACTTCAACAAGCAGTAAAGGATGTTGAAGAATCCTACCAAACTATAGACTGCGATGAACATCTCTCAAGAACTTTGACTGACTCGGAACATAGTGCCACCACAGCTATTGCTGATCATAATGATCTCGACATCATAGTTCCGTTACAGAGCAAAGATATAGATGAAAGTGATGTATCTGAAAGTCAAAATTGGAATGATGAAGGCAGTCACTTTGGCCCCATCACGAATGAACAATATTTGAGAAACTTGGCATTATTTTATTTGAAATTAGAAAGCAAGTATTTGCTTCCAGTTTAACAATCCAAAGCATTATTGAAGAGTTTAATTCATGGCATGAATTTAGTCAAAAGTTTGTGAAACACGCTGTCACAGAAACGTTAAGATTATGTGGGACAGATAATGATGTTATTAGAAATGTTAGAGAGGAAATTCAATCAAGTGATATATTTTCTGCCTGTAACAATGGACCATTAAGATCACAAAAGTTCAGATCACATTTCTACAAGAAACACTTTCCTTTCGTAGAACCTCGAGAGATATTCCTTGCATATAGCAATAAACAATTGCGGAAAACATTTCAGTATGTTTCAGTAATTGAAAGTCTGTTAGCACTGTATAGATATCAGAGAGATTCTATGAACTTGTGTCAGGTCTGAACAGATTGATGATGAAGATGTTTTAACTAGTCTTCATCAAGGATCTTTATTTAAAAACCATCCCATCTTGAGTAGTGGAGAAGCCTGCTTTGAGATCTTGCTGTACCAGGATGCTATTGAGGTTGTTAATCCCCTGGGATCAGCAAGAAAGAAACACAAATTGATCGGCGTGTATTATACCCTAGGAAATTCTCCTGCTTATCGCCGTTCCAATATAGATCATATGCAGCTCGTATTGTTATGTAGGGAGGCATATCTTAAGGAATATGGACAGGACAAGGTATTGCCACCCTTAGTGAGGGATCAACATGATGTGGAAGTAAACGGTGTTGAAACTGGAGATGGACAAATTAAAGGGGTTTTAGTTTACATCCTAGGTGACAACCTTGGATCGCACATGATAGGTGGATTCTTGGAAAACTTTTCTGGTGAGAACTTTTGTAGATACTGTTCAGCAACAAAAACAGATATAAGAGGGTCAGTACTACCAATCAGAGGTGTAAAGAGAACAAAACACACTTATGAAGAGTCCCTTAAGGCTTTAGATGAAAATCCAGACCTTGCTCACCATGATGGTATCAAACATGAATCCGTATTTCAACCAGGTAAACAGTTTCCATGTCACTAGTGGTTTGCCCCCATGTCTAGGCCATGACCTGTTCGAAGGCATTGTACCATATGAAATGATGCTAATGATTGATTACTTTGTAAGGAACGTGAAATGGTTCACTTATGAACACCTAAATACACGGATTTCAGAATTTTCTTATGTGGAGTGTGAAGGCAAAATCTGATAAATTGTCAGGTCATGCTATTCAGAATTGGGTTTTTGTGAGAACCTTTCCCCCACTAATAGGGAATTGTGTGTCTGATGCTGAAAATGATGTTTGGCAACTGTTTCTGTTACTGAAAAC
This sequence comes from Haliotis asinina, assembly GCF_037392515.1. Taxonomy (NCBI): domain Eukaryota; kingdom Metazoa; phylum Mollusca; class Gastropoda; order Lepetellida; family Haliotidae; genus Haliotis; species Haliotis asinina. Next base: position 16,631,890 of record NC_090295.1, on the reverse strand, counting down.
AGTTACTGAAATTGTTTGCAGTCACAGACTCAATGTTTCAAAAATAGCTACTTTGAACTCTATCATTGAAGAGTATCTCTATTATAGGAAAACCCTCTTTACTAATCAAGAGCTCAGACCAAAACATCATTTTCTTTATCATTACCCCGAGCTAATCGCGTCCATGGACCCTTGATCCAGTTGTGGACCCTTCGTTTTGAAAGCAAACACTCATAGTTCAAGAAATGTGCTAGAAAGCTTCAAAACTATAAACGTTTGGCCAAAACACTCGCACAGAAACATCAGCTCCTACAAGCATATTACATGACTGGAAATTTGTTTCAGAGTGAACTACAAGCTGATCATAGCTCACCATTTTCACCTAGTATCCATAGCCAGTCAGTCTTGAAGGCAGTTTCAAAATATGATGTTAACGAAACCAATACGGTTTCATCATTACAACTCGTATACAGAGGTGTACAGTACAAAGTTAGTACAATTATTTAGTAGTTGAAGAGAATGACAAAGGTTTGAAGCTTGGTAAACTTGAGATCATTCTACTTAGAGCAAAAACAGTCCTAATTGTATTTAAGTCTATTCAGTCCATACCCGTGCCAACAATGGGTTTACATGGCTTTGAAAATGAAAATGAATGCAAAGAGCTGAACTGTTTCAGACTTTGCAGATATCTGGCCATTGTTTGTGTACTTTTATTCAGGCAGTTTCTATTTCTCTTTGAAGGGCACAGTGCTACACGGGCACAATGGCTAGTACATCTGATGATTCTAACCACACAGATTGCACTGATAAGTGTTTAAAGGACTACATTATGACTAAAGTTGATTGGGGTAGAGTCTGTGCAGGATTTATCTTTGGTCCAAGAGAAAGACTTAACTGAAGGCCAAAACAACCTCAAAACAATAGTAGCCAGGAAATTATTGAAGCATGCTTGTCAACTGAAACAGCCTTTATTAACCTCTGCAGGTAAGACGTTTCATAATGCCTTGTAAGAATCTAATCATTGTGAAATAATTGCTTTATAGAAATATGGCATGTTGAATAACTGCAGTTGTACATGGTTTGTCATAACTTTAATATATGATATCATGCAGATGCATCCTAACAATTCTAAAGTAAAACTGATGCCATTGATTATAACATAATAAACAGTGAGATTTCTTCTCTTCATTATTATGTATTTCAGAAACTGAAAGTGACCTAAGTGATTGCTCAACACCTAGTACCAGCAGTACGTTCTCACCACCTCCACCTCCACCTATTGTGTTTGAAGGTAGAAATAGAGAACCCTAACTGGCACTCAAACTTGACCTAAATTGGAGTTCTATGACAAGGGATGTCATGAAGCCTCTAGAATCGAAACAGCGCCTCGTACCTACACTGAAAAGGAAATTAGTTAGACATTTAATGGATATGGTCAGAGTTGTGACTGTGCAGGCCACAAAAAGACAGTTGTCTATCATTGCACAAAGAGCCGTGGCCAAATACCCCGATTCTCTTGAGGACTGGATAGATGACGATGTTGTGGGTTCGGGGTATGGATCTTTGTTGAACAGGTTAATCTCACGAAATGACAATCTCAATCGAGGAATCTCTGTTGATAAACTCTGTTTAACTAAACATAATTTGAAAAGACGGCAAGCTGATACTGACTCATCTGATGCCGACAGAAGCAGAAACTCGGGCATTTCTGCACCAAGAAGTGATTCCTATGGCTGTATAAACTGGGAGCCACATCCTGAAGAGGAGGATGAGCTCAAAATAAAACATGTTCAGGCAGAACTTTTGAAACTTAATGAGGATGATCCAAAAGAAGTCGATGCAGAAGTCATTGCAAAGGGGATGGAAACTGTATATCCCCTCCTCAGGAGCGTGATCAACAATGGCGCAAGCATGGCACACATAAAAGCTGAGTGGCCATTTCTATTTCACACTGTAGGAATGCTGAATCACTTTGAAAAACTTGTTGGAATAAACATGAGGCACTGGCCAATTCATACAGGATTAAGGCTCCGAGAATGAACAGATTCTTCAGAAATAAACTGCCACACAAGTCTTCGCATATATTTGAAGAAGCAATCAGACAGAGTCAAAATGACAATGTCAAAGCCTGGCTGGTGGCTGTGTTATTGTGCATTATGGAGTACATGGACGAGAAAATCCCTGTTTCTAGTGACTGATGTAAGTGAAACAAAAGCGTTTACTTTTTTGTACTGGGTTGACACCAGTGTTCATACCCAGTTAGTTCAAGTTTTTTTCCAGTCAGTAGTTTACGGAGAACAACAAAATTGTTAGGGAAGACGAGTTACTCTATGTCACTTCATTGCTCCTTGAAATTCACGCTTCATTCCTGGATTGCCAAAATATCTGTAATGTCCTGTGACCCTGTCACTGGAAAATATATGTCTGTGATATCATAGCTTTGTCAGGTTAATGTGTCTTTACTGGCCTAATATGCAAAATGTCTATTGTAGGTCACAGTCCACGACATATTCAAACAGTACACTATCAAATCCATAACTGTAATCTGTCTTTTTGTAGGAATGACATGATTCAGTTATGTCTACATTCCTGATTTTTAAATTTACAGGTAACCTCAACACCAGAGACTCTTGAAGCAATGGACACTCCTGAGAACCCCATGATGATCGTCCATGGTGTGTACTTTAGTGTCAGTAACAATCTGTCAGATTACCAGTACTGGGTACTGTGGATTTACAGAAAGAAGGTCACATTGCTAGATCTATATAAAATATATATATCATCTTGTTGATATCATTTGCATCTTTTTCAGGTGACTCAGTTTTAGCTGGCCAGCACTACACTGTGATGTGTGACCATTTGGTAATCAGCCCAAGACTTAACAGCTTCATTGATGCATTTGCTATGCTCTTCGCTTCTTTCTATGTGTTTAACATTGAATATCAGACTGGGTCTGCTGTCACACTTGAGTTCATACAGAGGTAAATTAAACGTGTATCTTAACAGACTGTTGAATTCAGCAACCAGCTAGAGACGGATAAAACTATATGGGATTCCGGTTTAAAAGACTCACCCAAGAGCAACAGTTCCCCTCAGAAGCCTCTGTCTTACTTATCAGGGACTTCAAGCTTAGATTCACTGATAATAGATGTTACCCTTGTCCTGTCTGCTTGTAGATGTTAAAGGTATATGTGACCAATATCTCATTGGCCCAACCCTCCAGTATCAAGATAAATGGCTGTAGGATAAATGAACTGCTGCTGAAAATTGCAGACTTTCTGTTTTTCCGAAAAATGTAAATGTAGTTTACTTAGTCCTATTTATTTATTGTGAAAAGCTTTGATAACGCAGAAACAATGATGCCACTGCTTTCATTTCCAGATGCTTCGTTCGCCTTAATCCAGAAAAGGGATCAAAAGGTTGCAAGGAAAAAAGAAAGAAGACAGTTATGAGTGCGAAAGTTCTCAAACTCATCAACGAACTTGCCGATTTTGAATGGATCGAGGCATGAGAGGGCAAAGTCTAGCAGTTGCAATACTAAGTAATGATTGGTTTGCATTAATGACGGCCAAACATGTTTTTTCCAGGAGTTTTTTTAGATATTGTTTGAATTAAGTTCTTGGAGTTAATTGCTGAAAGAGAAATACTTAATTTCATGATCAATGATAGCCAAACATGTCTTTCGAGAGGTTGTTTAGATATTGTTTGAATTAAGGTCACTGAGTAAATTGTTGGAAGAGAAGTACTTAATTTCGTTTTCATTGATAGTAAAACGTGTTTTTTCCAGAAGTTGTTTAAATTGAGTTCACTGAGTTAATTGCTGGAAGAGAAATGCATAATTTCAAATTCAATGATAGTCAAACATGTCTTTCAGAAGTGTTTTACATATTGTTTGAATTGAGGTTATTGAGTTAATTGCTGGAAGAGAAATGCATAATTTCATGTTCAGTGATAGCCAAACATGTCTTTCCAGAAGTGGTTTACATATTGTTTGAATTTAGTTCATTGAGGTAATTGCTAGAAGAGAAATGCACAATTTCATGTTCAGTCATAGCCAAACATGTCTTTCCAGAAGTGGTTTACATATTGTTTGAATTGTGTTCATTGAGTTAATTGCTGGAAGAGAAATGCATAATTTCAAATTCAGTGATAGCCAAACATGTTTTTTTCCCCAGAAGTTGTTTAGATATTGTTTGTTTTCAGTTAATACATTATCAGGTTGATTTTGCTGATGCTATACTAGCAATATGGTTTTTTTCTTTTCCACTTTACCTATATCGCCAGTGAGCTGTTGCAATCTTTCATCAAATGAAAGCATATGAATGGGCCATTTCCCAATAATATCGTTTTATATATGACTAATGGCACACATGAATCCCAAAGATGTTATTTTCCGCTGTTGATCATTGTTATATGGTGTCACTTACAGTGGCTTGTTTGCCCTATGCTTTATTTCTTCTTTTAATAAATCTTCTTCAAACTTCATTTGAGTCTTTTTTTATTGACATGGATATATATTAGAGCATCTTATCGCAGAGGTTGGATGACATTAGGTTGCAGTTGGTTGAGTTATTTCACCGTTTAAACCCTGATAGTAAAGTCTAAAGTTAAGTAGAAATACAGGAATGTGCACAGCACATTGTATGGTAAGTCCTACCTTAGTTTACTGTTATATTATATCTTAAATGCTATTACAGATTGCTGTTATTTTCACGGTATACCGTGTTTTTACTGTAAAAGTTTGGCAGCCTAGCTGCCTGTAGTTTACCGTAAATAACTACAGGAAAGTTTTACAGTGTGTCTACCCAACCATTTGACTCGGTTGTGGTGTCTTCTTCCCAATCATTTGATTCTGGAACAGTATCGTCCGCCCAACCATTCGATTCAGAAGTAGTATCGTCTACCCAACCATTTTATTCGGTTGTGGTGCCCTCTGACAAGCCCTTTGATTCAGTAGTGGCGTTGTCTGCTCAGTCCTTTGATTCAGTAGTGCTGTGGTCTGCTCAATCATTTGATTCATGGGCGATGTTGTCTGCCCAATCATTTGATTCAGTAGTGGTGTGATCTTCCCAACCATTTCATTCATTAGTGGTGTGGTCTACCCAATCAGTTGATTCAGTAGCAGTGTGATCTGCCCAACCAAGAGAGAGAGAGTTGCAGGGGAAATTTAGTTATATGACCTTTGAAACTCAGGTGAAAATGAAATGTGCACCCGTTCTCAATAGTACGCACACCTCCTTTCTCAAAATGCTAAAAAGCTGTACCCGCCCCTGTGAGCGCTCGATCCCGTTAGTCGACGACAAGAATGGGTTTCTGAAGACCTATTCAAACCTGGATCTTCACAGGTCCCCTGTGATTTGTGCTAGAGATAACATTTATTCTGACGTAAACATTAACACAAGGATGCAAAGGCCATCTGTTTATTCAAGCAAACTATAATTTTCAAACCACAGCTTATTAGTGCACATCATTGTTAGACTTTATCTTCAGTGACTCATGCTTGGAGTGAGCGATGACGTGATCTGGTGGACAAGCATGGTCACGTGGCCCCTGCATGTCATCGTATCCCAGTTGCTGCCCCTGATGTCATTTAACTGGAGCCGAGGTATGTCACGGCACTTCGCGAGAACTTAGTACTTCTGATAAACTACAAGCAACAATGTATCAGTCGAATCAAATTGTGTTATCCAAGTAACACAATAACACAATTTGCTTTGATTGCATATTATTTTGAAAATCAGTGCAAAACGTATTGAAATACAAAATAATTAATATTTAATAAATATACTTACTATAAATACAAAAAGAAAACGCTGGTGTATACTGTCATGGAGTACTTGTATACATTTGTACTGCTAGACACATATTAGATGATCCTGCGCACTAAACGCATTTGTGACAAGAGAGGCGCTACAACGAATTGGATGAGTACACTTGGCTGCTACAGGTAGCTTGACGATTATGCACGTGCAATACATGCTAACCGTGACATGAAATCAACACCGCCTCCGATTAACACCTGTCTCGCTACTGTTTTACACCTGTCTCAATACTGTTAAACATATTTCAGTTGTAGTAAAAAATGTCCAAGTTAGGAAAACATGGGCAAATAGTTCATTCTCAGGCAAGGGAGATAGCATACAATGTTATCAAGTGTATGGACAAAAATTGTGCAACCAAAGCAGATTCCCTTTTACAAAGTAGCCTTGCTACTGGACTCTCAACGGCAACTTCAAAGCGCATTAAGGCAGAAGGTGGTAGGAGTGCGAGTGGACCTACATTTATCAGTCCCACCAAGTTGCGCAAACCCAAAACTTGCAGTTACAAACTTGATGATTTCGACCTGTGTGCAGTCCGTCAAGTTTATATGGCGTAAAAAACAACTACCCACTCTGGATACGATGTATGATATGGCAAAGTGCCAGTTGAACTACAAGGGTTCTAAGGAAAGTTTTCGAAAAAATCTCAAAGACATGGGGTTTAGGTGGCGAAAAACGCAGTCAAACCGTAAACTTTTAATGGAACGTAATGACATTGTTTCCAAGCGTTTGCAATACTTGCGTGCAATAAAGAAATACAGAGAAGGAAATCGAACACTCATCTTTATCGCTGAAACATGGTTGCATGGACACCACATTGTCCCAAAGTGTTGGCAACTTGAGGGTGAAGTCGTAATAAATGGGGTTCAACCTCCGTCTGGCACCGGACCTCGGCTTATTGTGGTTCATGCAGGGGGTGAAAACGGTTTTGTTCCAAATGCTTTGCTTGTTTTTGATTCCAAACTCAAATCAGCAGACTATCATGACGAGATGAACTTTGGTAATTTTTCCAAATGGCTCCAGGACAAGTTGATCCTTTCACTGCACTCTGTCATCGTTATGGATAATGCACCATATCATAGCAAGCAGGTGGACAAATGTCCGACAACCGCCAACAGAAAAGATGACATAAAAGCGTGGCTACAAAGGCACAATATCTCATTTGATGAGAAAATGCTTAAAGCCGATCGGAACTATTGTTTCTTGCAAAATCCAACAAATCGGGCCCTGTCTGCAGAGTAGACACGATGTCGAAGCAACATGGTCATGATGTACTACGTCTCCCTCCATACCACGCAGAACAAAACCCGATTGAGATAATTTGGGCAAATGTGAAAAATTATGTCGCTTCACAAAACTTGCAGTTCATAAAAAGTTCCTTAAGAGTTGCTGTAATTGAAAGGATGTCTGCAATCGGTGCAAAAGAATTGCCGGAATGTTGTAAACATGTTAAAATAATTGAAGATGGTTACTGGCAACGCGAAATCGCAGTAGAAAGGGAAATTGAAAAACTAGTGATTGACTTAGGACTTGCGAGTGATTCAGACACCGAGACTGATTCAGAGAGTGATAATTAAAGCATAAATCAGTAAGTCCGCCTAATTTTCCAGCATTGTTGTGTCTTGTATAATAATTGACACATACTATATCAGGTTTTTACTGTTCCCATACTTTGTCATAAAAAAGAGTAATCTTTGGTGAGTTGTCTGTATTTTATATTTTTTTAGTCACTGATAAATCTACTGAATCTACCGACAAATTTGTGTACAAAGATATTTCTCACTGACTTATCAATGTCAAAAGGTATTTTCAGTTTTCTGTACACAATTTTGGTGACCATAATAAAAATATGACAAATTTGGAAATATTGTTTGAATACTAACCATTTCTCTGGAACCGGTTATATAAATTTCCAAGACATGTATTCCCGGTCGATCACCAGCCTGTACAGAGAAATAGGAACAAAATTATGGGATACAAATATTTCCCCCTTGCTACTCTGATTTAGTCACCACCATTCAGTAACAGATAACTTTTAACACATTTAACTATATGTAGTTATTATCTATTTAATATTTAGCAGACGAAAAGTCAACTTTACCATTAAAACAACACCGCATATTCCTTCGAATGATAAGACTGCAATTTCAGGCATAAGATACTGATATTCAAAGCTAACCTTTAGTTAAGACGAAGACAAATAGATGATTGGGGCATTGAGAAGCATTTTAGATATTCAACAATTTTGTTTAAAAAAAACCCCAGGAAAATGTCATTTGCTTCGTAAAATGGATCGGTGGTCCTAAACATATTTGCTCAGTATATGTGTTGATTCAATTCGTTGGGATTGTACCTGTTCCCAAATCGAGTGTGCTATAACAATTCATGTGTGAAACGCACGGGGAAAATGAACTTCTCGATATTTATCAGACAACCTGTCTCCCTCTTGTTTCAAGTGGATCGTTCTGTGGGGCGATCCCAATTATGCAAATTGGGGTCATTTGTCAGGTCGTGGATCATCTTATATGTGTTTACCAGTATGTGATTATCTATCGCTGGTTCCAACAATGTACCCTTTTTCACTTTCGAAAAAGGATAAAAATCAAGGACAAATAATAACCTTTACACAAAGATAAAAAGATTACACTTGCAAGAACATCCTTACATGATGTTTTTTGTAGAAGTTAGAAGGAAAAATCACCGCTTACAAATTTGTTCCATATCAAACTACTGAATTCTGTCATCTACGTAAAAATGAATTGTACGTCCAAACTAAATGGATATTATATGAGTAATCTGAACATTCGAAAACACTGGATGGCCAATCGAGTTTACCTTTGTTTGGTTTACTCACAGTTCCAACTCAGTACACATCTCATGAAGTGAGAATGTACCTCGCGTCTTAGACAAGATTGTCGTTTTATGAGCAAGTGTCTGGTAAGAAGTGGTGATAATTAGAAGCGGTACTGTCTTTTCCTCTGTCTTCAAATGATTCCAGCTTTCTCCAGTATGTCCACAAATTCTTTAGCCTTAGTCTTGAGTCTTAATGGGATTTCAGGAGCGCTGATGTAGTATTTGAACAGCCTATGATCAGCGTCTCCAAGTCTGAAACGGCTCCCCTCAGCCTGGAACTTCTGTCTCAGGGTCTCGATTTCCTCCACGTAGCTGTCGATGCTGACGTTGTAAAGATGGCGGAGGACGGGGTCTACATTCGGGTTGGTGCCGGTACAGGGTGGAAGTTTTCTCAGGAATTTCTTGTCATCCTCCGAGATGTAATAACTAGGAGTTGTCTCATTGTACTTGGTAAGTAGGCCTGCCATCTGAATAGCATTAAGCTTGAGATATAGTTTCTGCGCCGCCATGCTTACTTCAAGATCAGGGCTTCTCTTGCCGCCGGCCAGTATTCTGTGATGCAACCCTATCGGGACGAAAGAGTCGGCATTTTCAGTTAAGGCTTGTTCCAATTTGTCCATATCCCTTTTTAGAAGTTGGTTTTTCAGTTTCATGACAATATCAGAAAATTGTCCAACCTCTTGCATTCGAATCAGTTTCAACGCTTCAATGTCATCCTCGCTTGTGATGTCATCCAGCTTGGCATTGCTGGTATATTTTGTTGAGAACTGGCGAAGTATGTTTTTCACAAGAGTCATGGTCTCTTCATTCTTGTCATCTCTGACACTATCATTCCATCGAAAGTTCAGTTCAAATTTTACTCTTTCATTAAACTGTACCCACAGTTCTTTGTCATCAAGTGTTCTGCAAAATATACTTCACTCATGAATAGCATTATCAAAGTCGACTCAATTTCGTCATTGAATCAAGAAAAGCAAAAATTATTTCCTTGAACACGTATAATACACACATGCCACGGATATTTTGTCAGTGTCGACGACTTAGCGATTTGAGCAGATATCATTCGTGACCAACTCTTTATTCTGGGTCAAGCCGAACAGGGACTGAAAGGATTTGATATAGCCGCATAAACATGAGAACTACTTGAAACAAGAACGATAACTCTACTCTTGTTTGAGTCCAGTGTTTCGTAGTATCATCAAAGTACTCGTACCTTATATTGCCGTTTTTTGTTTTTACTCATTTGTTTTCAAGAACTGAAACTTTTTGATACAAGTAAATGCAGGAGAAGACCTATTCTAAGGCCGTTGTTACCAGCCGTTCACCTGATATTTCCACTTATGTTTCTAAACAGGGTTTAATACTCACACATGGGAATCGTTTTATCTAATATGCAAATAAAATCAAATTTTTCATCAAATCCTGAAGCAGATACTAAATAATGACTTAAATAACATATTTCTCAACTTTGTTGGAACTTTTAATGAATTCGCTGAAAAAAAGTATGAATGATCCTCAATCCTTTAACATTGAGTCTTGGACTTTCAGACAATGAAAACATTATGATAAAAATAAACCGAAGACAAAGTCAGACTAAACTATCCCCAGAGATGTGAAATATAAGCCCAATGTTAAAGATTAAAGTTGATTAGTTACACACCGATACAATATTATAGTTTTAAAACTCGCAGCTATTAACAAGTATAATGCCTAAATATGTTGGAAGCGCACACACAATCTCCATGTCAAGCCCCAAACATTGATAGCACTACACTCAATTGAACCCATGACGGCGAAAATCAAAGCTCGAATGAACATTGGACGGCCCCACTGTAGAACACTATCAGAAACTATAAAAATAAAAATGTGGCGCATTGCCACATGTGTTAGCTCGCTAGCGTTGATACAGGAACTGACTAAAAAACTACGAGGGAATATTGACCACAAGAATCTGGGTAGAATTCATACAGGCGGTGTTTTTGGCCGCGATACAGGATCATGTCTTGACCGCATCTCGGCCCACGGCATGTAAGAGCTGTACAAGCATGGTCACCAACTATTTCCAACCGGAAGTATTTACGGATATGTAGCCGGAAGTATTTGAAGAGAGAGAGAGAGTGAGTTTAGTTTTACGCCGCACTCAGCAATATTACAGCTATATGGCGGCGGTCTGTAAATAATCGAGCCTGGACCAGACAATCCAGTGACCAACAACATGAGCATCGATCTGCGCAATTGGGAACCGATGACATGTGTCAACCAAGTCAGGGAGCCTGACCACCCGATCCCGTTAGTCGCCTCTTACGACAAGCTGAGTCACCTTTTATGACAAGCATGGGTTGCTGAAGGCCTATTCTACCCCGGGACCTTCACGGGTCAGTATTTGAAGATATCTTGAAACCGTTACAATTCAAGATATCTTTAATTCATTTCAAGATATCTCTAATTCAATTCAAGACATCTTCAAATCAATTCAAGATATCTGTAAAACAATTTTAGATATCAGTAATAGTAAGAATTGACAATATCAATAATTGAATTAAAGATATTGAATTAAAGATATCTCTAATTGAATTAAAGATATCTGTAATGCATTTGTGGATATGTACCGATCATTTCAAGATATCTAGAATTGATTTCCAGATATGTTGAATTGAATTCAAGATATCTTGAATTAATTTCTAGTACAATTATGTACACTATGATCGTAATTGGTTTGCAGATATCTTTAAAACATTTACAGATATCTCGAAAGATTATCTTGACATCTCTATAACATTTTGAGATACCAGTAATTCTATTTTGGATATGTGAAATTAATTAGAGATATCTTCAAATATTTACAGATATCTTTAAATCATGATTGACATCTTTAAATATAATGCAGATATCTTTAAATCATGATTGATATCTTTAAATATAATGCAGATATCTTTAAAACAATTGAAGATATCCGAAATTCCTGAATAAATGTGAAAACGGCTTGCCATAAACACGTTCGCAGTGTATTTGAATCTCTCACAGTCCATGGTGCTATCCTTAATAAAATCTACACGGAGCAACACAGTTCTGTTTGCTGTGATCTTTGATCTTTCAGTATGACGATATATATGTTCCATGACATCTTAAACAAACACAACTTTAATATTTTTATTAAAACACGCCAATCATAACGCTGGTTATGATTGAATGTCGTATTTTCACACATGACAGACATCAAGGCGGGGACGACTCTCCTTGGAGGTTACTGAAAAGGGGAAATACGACAAACCAATTAGATCACGCGTACGTATAACCTGCAGATCTTTCCTCCTACAACAGTTAACAAAAATGCAATATTTTCCAAATTGTCTTCAAACCAAAACCCCTTTCAGCCTCTAAACCTACCTCTTCTGCTTGTCATACACTTCCGGCAACAGAATCCGCACGCCTGCACATGCGTAGTCTACCATTTCCGGCGATAATTCCTTTTTAGCCCAGTAAGCATTGTCTGCCTTGTACCTTTCCGCCTGTACATCAAACCATTTTTAGTTGTAAATGCAAGGTTACCGTGCTATTACCTTTTAGTTTCAGGATAAGATATAAAATCTCCGAATGATCTAGTATCAAAATAGCCTCCAAGATAAACATGACTTTGTCAAAACTCAAAACTAAATTGAACAATTATGACGGCATAACAAACGCTTATGATTCGGTGGCTCTTTTTGTTTTCAGTGTGCGTGCGCACAGAATATACAGTCGAGCACCGTTGTCTCGATATTCATGGAACCAACAAAAATATCGAGTTATCCTAACTTCGAGACATCCGACAACTTATTCAGCATCATCAAAATATAACCTGGGTCACCGAGCCAGTTTGAATTGACTTAACTGCCTTGTGGAGAGATAACCGCAAATACCAACTTGATTTTACATTGATATTTAAGTCAACAGTAAGTCCTACCAAACTTTAATCGTCAACACATGAAGCCTAAGAAAACGTTAGCACACCAATCAAATACCTTCACGTCACTGACAACCTATACTGTACAAGAACCTCTCTCATTGTATCGTTTGAGAATAGCTTCTTGTGCTTAAAAAACTTTGCAACTTGGTAGTGTTCCAGTCTCAGAGAGCGTCTATTTTCATCCGAAATAGGAACAAACGCCGTGCTTGGGTGGGCACGAAGAGTCTTTACGTATTGATACAACCTTGAGCGAATTTTTTCCCATGTTTGAGTGAGGTATTCATATTGTGCTGACTACCTCCCACATCCTAGTGCTCTTTCTGCATGTATTGATAAAAATCATCATTGACACCATGCTGTTTACTCGACACAAGCAAGGAAAGACTATGGGTCCACAAGTAGGTCTCTACTTAAAACGTCAAACATACATCAAACTGCATGACGCCAGTAAACGACAAACGTATGTTCCTTAAATGATTGATATGTCCTACTTGAACTTCTCCGTTCCCCTCAAGCGATGTGACGTCTGTATATAAGCGGCACAGATCCAGCATTGTCCGGTAAGACGGTAGTTGTCTCCCTTCTGACTTTTCAATTACATACTGGGCCGCCTGAAAGAACATGAAAACGCGAGGCACCTAAATCTATTAAATAAACACTGAAATGTCTGGCAATCTTATATGAATGTTTAAAAATTATAACTGATAGAGAACAGCGCAGCAGGGTACCAGTATGAAGGCCCTCTGCTCACAAACAGTGGCGCACTGACCCTCAAAGTCACATACAGAAAAGGTTTATGCGTCGGACGTTCCCTATCTTGAGCAAGCGGTACTTCCAGCTGTGTCATTAATATACTGAATGAGGGAGCAGTTACTTTCAGCAATATTCCAGCATATCGCTGGAATAGCTACAACGGGCACCAGAAATGGCCTTCACATATTGTACCCATGTGGGGAATCGAACCGGGGTCTTTGGTGTGACGAGCAAACGTGTTAGCCACTTAGCTACACTACCGCATCCATTAATATATAGTCAAGAAAGAAACTTCACAAAATGTAATTTTTAAAAATAATGAATTTTTTTCTCTGATGATACATCTATGTATCCGAAATGGGATCCCTATCCTTCGACTCTAGAAAAACGTTAGCAAAACCCACTCAAACCCACCCATTCGTTGTGCAAATGACGTTAGTGCCAAATCAGGTTTTGCACGTGCAGTCGATCATGTGATCTTCGCATCGAAGTTTTCTTCTGGTCTCAAGAATTGGAAAAAAAACAAAACTTTTAAACCACAGTTCTAACGGTACAGTAAATGTCACGATTCTCAAATGTGCAACGTGAACGTGCCGTTGGCATGTTGCAAACGGGAAGATCAGTTATTGACGTCGCAAGAGCAATGAAATGCAGCCGCTGTACTGTATATGACTTTCGAGGTCGTCTATAACAAACTGGCACCACTTCTGATCGACCATGGCCCACGTGTGACGTCACGAGCAGAAGAACGTCAAATCGTCCTACGCCACCTACGTGACGGATTTCTGCCGGCTACACTGTCCTCACAGACCATTCGAAATCGGTTGCGGGCTGCAATTTTTCGAATTTTTATTCTTGTGACTTGACATTCTGTATACCCATGTTTTGGAACGGCGGTGTAGCCTGATGGAACTGCTTGTGGCACTGTCAGTGTATCAAGTACATCACACAGATCTCAGCAATGCAATAATAGCAATTGAACCATCTTACCACACCTTGTTATTTTATAGTGCCCTGAAGAAAGAATGTGAAGTTTCAAGCATGGGTTATTGAAGATCTATTCTAACCCTGATCTTCGGGGTTTTCTACTCATCTTTCAGTGATATTTCAGCAATATCGCGGCAGGGGACACCAGAAATAGGCTTCACATACTGTACCCAAGTGTGGTATAGAACCCGTGTGTATGGCGTGACGAGCAAACACTTTAACCACTAAGCTACTCTGTCGCCTCCATTGATATGCTAACCTGTACATCAAACACGTTGACGACCATGACGTCGTACTGGCACTTGAGGGCGGCACTGTCGTTGCTGCAGGCGTGAAACACCTGAAGAAGACAAAGCATTAGAACTGGTGTTGGAACTGTCAAAAGTAAAGGTCACATAAATGTCATAGGTTTATTGGCAAGTGAGTGAGTGAGATTAGTTTTACTCCGCACTCAGCAATATTCCAGCTATATGGCGGTGGTACGCAGTCTGGACCAGACAATCCAGTGATCAACAACATGAGCATCGAACTGCGCAATTGGGAACCAATGACATGTGTCAACCACGTCAGCCAGCCTGACCACCCGATCCCGTTAGTCGCCTCTTACGACATAGTCACCTTTTATGGCAAGTGTTCATTGGTAGACGGTTCCGACGGGGAGCAGTCAAGGGCTGTTCGCCTTGGTCGGTTCATGGCAAACATCCACATTGCTCATGTCAAACACTTGTATTGTTCATGTCAATCATCTCCATTATATTGTTCATAATAAACAGCAACAGTGTTCATGTCAAACACCTACATTGTTCATGTCAAACACCTCCATTACATTGTTCATAATAAATATCAACAGTGTCCATGTCAAATATCTACATTGTTCACTCGGAACAATACATTATTAAAGTTAAATATCTAAATTGTTCAGGTCAGCAATCCACAATGTTCACGTCACACACTATATTGTTCGTGTCAGTCATCTCCACAACATTGTTCATGTCAAACACCTACATTGTTCATGTCAAACACCTACATTGTTCATGTCAAACACCTACATTGTTCATGTCAAACACCTGCAGTATACTGTTCATGTCAAACATCCATATTGTATATATCAAGCATCTACATCATTCATATCAAACATCCACAATGTTTATGTGAAACATCTTCAACGTGCATGTCAAGCATCAATATTGTTCATGACATCATACCTTGGTGATATCTTTGTTTTCCAGAAACGTCTTCAGTCGGCCTTCATTGAAGACCTTTGGCTCAACGAACACATTGAACAAGTAGACAAAACCGTCTCGTTTGGCCACCTGGAGAAGAGTGAGAGGGCCCTTCTTTCCGAGATGGATTCCCTCGCAGTTCACAGCAACGACAGGCTCCTTGAGGAGGTCATCGACAGCCTTGACGCAGTCATCGACGTTATCCACAACCTTGTGGCGTTCTCCACCTTCTGCCATCTACACAAACGATGACAGAGGGCAAAAGGGCCAAAATCAAATAAGTCGAAAGCCAAAAGGCCAAAGTCAAAGAAAAATCGAAAAGGACCAAGGGAAAGTTTAGTGGAACTTTAGTGCCTTATGGGGCTTTATAAACAACAGTCTGGTGTTTTATATCAAGTATGTTTATGATTCACATTGCCCAATTCGAGACATCGTGAGTCACACAGTATGTGACACTTAGATGATGTCCCTGTGTGATAAACACAGTATGTGACACTTAGATGTTGTCCCTGTGTGATAAACACAGTATGTGACACTTAGACGTTGTCCCTGTGTGATAAACACAGTATGTGACACTAAGAGGATGTCCCTGTGTTATTAACACAGTATGTGACACTTAGATGTTGTCCCTGTGTTATTAACACAGTATGTGACACTTAGATGTTGTCCCTGTGTGATAAACACAGTATGTGACACTTAGACGTTGTCCCTGTGTGATAAACACAGTATGTGACACTTAGATGATGTCCCTGTGTTATTAACACAGTATGTGACACTTAGACGTTGTCCCTGTGTTATTAACACAGTATGTGACACTTAGACGTTGTCCCTGTGTGATACACACAGTATGTGACACTTAGATGATGTCCCTGTGTGATAAACACAGTATGTGACACTTAGACATTGTCCTTGTGTTATTAACACAGTATGTGACACTTAGACATTGTCCCTGTGTTATTAACACAGTATGTGACACCTAGAGATTGTCCATGTGTGATAAACACAGTATGTGACACTTAGATGATGTCCCTGTGTGATACACACAGTATGTGACACTTAGATGTTGTCCCTGTGTGATAAACACAGTATGTGACACTTAGATATTGTCCTTGTGTTATTAACACAGTATGTGACACTTAGAGATTGTCCATGTGTGATAAACACAGTATGTGACACTTAGATGTTGTTCCTGTGTGATAAACACAGTATGTGACACTTGGAGAATGTCCCTGTGTGATAAACACAGTATGTGACACTTAGACGTTGTCCCTGTGTGATAAACACAGTATGTGACACTTAGACGTTGTCCCTGTGTGATAAACACAGTATGTGACACTTAGACGTTGTCCCTGTGTGATAAACACAGTATGTGACACTTAGATGATGTCCCTGTGTTATTAACACAGTATGTGACACTTAGACGTTGTCCCTGTGTTATTAACACAGTATGTGACACTTAGACGTTGTCCCTGTGTTATTAACACAGTATGTGACACTTAGAGGTTGTCCCTGTGTGATACACTCAGTATGTGACACTTAGATGATGTCCCTGTGTTATTAACACAGTATGTGACACTTAGACGTTGTCCCTGTGTGATAAACACAGTATGTGACACTTAGATGATGTCCCTGTGTTATTAACACAGTATGTGACACTTAGATGTTGTCCCTGTGTTATTAACACAGTATGTGACACTTAGATGTTGTCCTTGTGTTATTAACACAGTATGTGACACTTAGACGTTGTCCCTGTGTGATAAACACAGTATGTGATACTTAGACGTTGTCCCTGTGTGATAAACACAGTATGTGACACTAATAGGATGTCCCTGTGTTATTAACACAGTATGTGACACTTAGATGTTGTCCCTGTGTTATTAACACAGTATGTGACACTTAGATGTTGTCCCTGTGTGATAAACACAGTATGTGACACTTAGACGTTGTCCCTGTGTGATAAACACAGTATGTGACACTTAGATGATGTCCCTGTGTTATTAACACAGTATGTGACACTTAGACGTTGTCCCTGTGTTATTAACACAGTATGTGACACTTAGACGTTGTCCCTGTGTGATACACACAGTATGTGACACTTAGATGATGTCCCTGTGTGATAAACACAGTATGTGACACTTAGACATTGTCCTTGTGTTATTAACACAGTATGTGACACTTAGACATTGTCCCTGTGTTATTAACACAGTATGTGACACCTAGAGATTGTCCATGTGTGATAAACACAGTATGTGACACTTAGATGATGTCCCTGTGTGATACACACAGTATGTGACACTTAGATGTTGTCCCTGTGTGATAAACACAGTATGTGACACTTAGATATTGTCCTTGTGTTATTAACACAGTATGTGACACTTAGAGATTGTCCATGTGTGATAAACACAGTATGTGACACTTAGATGTTGTTCCTGTGTGATAAACACAGTATGTGACACTTGGAGAATGTCCCTGTGTGATAAACACAGTATGTGACACTTAGATGTTGTCCCTGTGTGATAAACACAGTATGTGACACTTAGACGTTGTCCCTGTGTGATAAACAGTATGTGACACTTAGACGTTGTCCCTGTGTGATAAACACAGTATGTGATACTTAGATGATGTCCCTGTGTTATTAACACAGTATGTGACACTTAGACGTTGTCCCTGTGTTATTAACACAGTATGTGACACTTAGACGTTGTCCCTGTGTTATTAACACAGTATGTGACACTTAGAGGTTGTCCCTGTGTGATACACTCAGTATGTGACACTTAGATGATGTCCCTGTGTTATTAACACAGTATGTGACACTACTTAGACGTTGTCCCTGTGTGATAAACACAGTATGTGACACTTAGATGATGTCCCTGTGTTATTAACACAGTATGTGACACTTAGATGTTGTCCCTGTGTTATTAACACAGTATGTGACACTTAGATGTTGTCCTTGTGTTATTAACACAGTATGTGACACTTAGACGTTGTCCCTGTGTGATAAACACAGTATGTGATACTTAGACGTTGTCCCTGTGTGATAAACACAGTATGTGACACTTAGATGTTGTCCCTGTGTGATAATATGGAGGTAATATGGGGGCAATGGAGATGCCTAGAGGTGGCGCGACCAATCAAATTGCGTTTTTGGAGCAATATGGTAAATGTTTACATGCGAACAGAAACACTGGTCTGTTTCAAAGGAACCACTCCTCGATTTTTCACGGGAGGAAGCGGAGCGTTTCACGGCCCATTCTCTGAGTCACGAAACACAGTGGAATTACGCCACGGAGAACCAGATCTTGCGTCAAAGAATCCTATTCCGCCCACAACCCCTAGACCAAGCCAAACCCAATCCTCAAGCCCCGTACAGGGGGCAAGGCGTTTGGTCACATGAGATCTTCGGTGACCTCAACATTTGGGACTCTGGCATGATATCTTCTGTTCTTCATTGTATTACTATGACTGTTGGCAAAAGGTTTTGGTACATGTTGATGTTTACACAACAGTGTCATCACTTATGGTTTGTTGTCTCTAAGCTATCGAGCTTAAAATCGGCTGCCAAGTTGTACTTTAACCCCGAGAAAGTAATTTTAAACGTACCTTAACTCACAGCCAGGCAACGCACGTCTGTGATGAAGCTCTCAGAACAAGGAGTATACTCACCCTTCGAAATAATCATAAAGTAGATACTGAAAATAGCAGATACGTCATTTATGTGTAATCGAAACAGAAACTACTTCTTAGAAAGGTATGAATGTCATGTAAGCGCAGGCGCATCAGACCCAGGGAACCAGGTTGTCTGACAATGTGCTATTTCGGCAGCAACAAATCACACCATATAAATTGGAAAGCAGTCACGGTGAAACTGGAGATTCAGAGCCCGTGTAAAATCGGGAGAAAGGGCAGAAAGGGCTTGATGACTAGGATATGAGAACTATGAGACAGACTCGCTTGTTATGATTTCAGGTCACACATATCGCATTGCAGTGGGCGGCTACTATTATATTCTAATGAAGCTAAATCAAGTGGGTGATCAATACATCAGCGCTGTCACGATCACGCATTGTGTGGAATGAGCTAACGCCTTTCGTATTACTTCGTCTTATCTTCACAACGGTTGTTTAACATTTAATCATGTTATTTAAGGGTGGAGGTGTCAGCGACATTTGGGGCATGGTCATAAAGGAATGACAGTTTCTGGGTTGTTTTTGTTTTTGTTAAACAAATAACACTTACGTTCTTGAAGCTCGAGGAAAACATCCGACCCAGTTGATAACAAAGATGTGCTTCCTGGATCGTGTACACTGTACTGAATAAGTACACTGAATAAACACATAACAGGTGTAATGCATATGCCAGGTGCATTGTGAATCACTTTACGACCGCAACAAACAGGGGGAGTTTGTGACGTCTTTGTTAAAGGTCACATGCAACGTAAAACACAACTTTGCAGATTCTGGTACCTTTCGGTATGCACTTACCTAAACAAATCATAAACAATACCAATTCAACCTATAAAGTTGAAAAAAACGCTATGAAAGAAAAGCCCGCGAAATCGAGTTCAAACGTTTCACTAAATTCCCCCCAGTGCTGGGGGGAAAACTGGTTTCAGCAGCTGTGCTGCGCTGCGTTCATAACGCATGCGCAGTGACTAGGTTCGCGGAGCTTGAAACAGTATGCATGCCCAGAGTCTGAGGTCGTGAGCAGTTGTGTACACAAACAAGTAAATAATCTACTCGTTACGTAAACAAAACTTGTTGATTGTGGTAAGCAGTCTCTGTCTCAGAGAAAGCTCAGTGTCTGGTTTATTCACACCTATATGTCAGACTGTCTGTTAAAGACAACATGCAGTACACAGCTTCAATCATTGACCACGTGCACTTTGAACTTAACACCTATCAGAATATACGACGTAAAGAAAAACTGATTTATGACTCGTGCACCCCAGTCCCGTCTCTGCCACATTATGTATTTAGGCAGGTGTGATACACATGTCAATTTTTTTTGGATGAGTGGATCTGACGGAAACTGGTGCAAACTCTTGTCAGTTTCAAGTCCTGCTTTGTACTTGGACGAATGACTGATTCCAGCCACGCAGCAGTTTACCATCTCTTCTGGGATGATTTTTTTATTCGATTGAGCGCAAATTCAGAGAACATGTATTTTCAAAACCTAACATCTCTATATACATTCTTCATTGATAACTTCTTTTAGTGTTTATGATTTTTTTGTTTGACAACAGTATATGAATCCATACTGAAACGGCACATCAAGTACACAAAAAGAATTTGTTATCCATAAAGAATCTTACTTTCTTGTGACTCGCCAAACAGATCATCTTTCTGTACACACAATGAACCCTCAGCATATCAGCAAATGAAACAGCCCATCGGAAGCCGTCGTTACACTTGAGTGCAGGTCCACCCGCTACGACTGGGTTCGGTCTCCCGAGGGCTTCGTTTCGGGGGAAGTAAGCCCAAGTACAAAATATTGCACTTTTGAATCGCGATTGTACGCTTATAATTTTGTTTATTTGTGTTTTTAAAAGCAGCAATGTATATTATATATCATGAATAAGTGATAAATGTGTTTTAATTATGTTTGATTTTTTGGTTGCATGTGACCGTTAAGATCCTGATGCCTACACCTCGCAATAAAAATAGAAATACGGTGTTATTAAAGTTTATAATTAAAATCCATTTGTAAATACCATTTACTTATGAAGCAAGAAATTGGAATTCAATGCAACCAGAGCTCTTTGTGATGTCTATTTTTACTTTTGCACAAGGAATTTTGGATGGCTAAAATGTAGGTTATTAATGAGACTCATGTTTCAGTATAATCAGTAAATACAACCCGCTATCGGAATATACTACCTCACATTCAGGAAATACACCCTGCTATACCTCACACTGAATAAACCCCACTACCGGAATATACAATAGAGGTTTCTGACCAAGTACCTTTCCAAAACCACCATTCTCTATACTAAACACCATGGATGCCAAATTTGGCTCAAATCGGCTGACTAGTTTTTGAGATGGCGACTTTTAAGTGAGCATGGGGTCGGTCGTGAGAAAGCTAAAATGATACCTACATGTGTTTAAAAAGTTATATAACAACCCTAAATCAACATGACTTTGCATGACATTTGATGTCCCATAACGCGCGACATGGGCACTTTGTGAACAATGAACTTACTGACCTTTCGCATGCATTCTGACACCTGAACTTTCCACACCTCAGATTGAAAACTGAAGAATGATTGATTATTCTCTTGTCTCTGAATGTTGTGGTATACACGTTCATTTCAAGCTAAACTGTGCATACGTCATGACACGGGTTACAGAAAATCGGCGTATTCGAGCCGTTGGTATACTGGAGAAAAGTGGCAGACATTTTTGTGTCCATCGAAACACGCCATCTCATCTCTATAGTGACATTTTTAACATAATAAGAACACCAGAGACTCACTGCCATTCCTGACTTACCTTCAGTCAGTTGCAGGGCTGTACGAAACCAACCGGGGGAGCACGACATCTGGCCTTGACGGTCTGCAAACTGTCTAGTTTTGCTCCACCGTCACAGACAGGCACACACCTTGCCGGAGTCTAAATGGGGTTTTGTATTTTGTTCAATGAACAGTTGAGATTTTTATCTGCACAGCTCAGATACAGGGATAGGATTTGGGCCTCATGGGCAGCCATTCATGCTTCAGCAAGATAATGCCCGTTCACATGTCGCTAATGAAGACACGCCGAAGGCAATTGTTTTTCATGAACACCAACCGTTTTCGCATGACATTTGCGTTTGTTTGTTCTACGCCGCACTTGGTAATATCCCAGTTACAGTAGGTGGTCTGGATTAAATAATAGAATCTGGACCAAACAATCCTGTGATCGACATCTTGAACATCAGCTTGGGAGTGGTAACATGTGTTAACCACATGTCATGGCAGAGACCCTTAATCCCTTTGTCGCCCCTTCCTCTCCCTTTATACAAGCATTGGTTTGCTAAAGCCCATCTATAACCAGAGTGAGTGACTTTCGTTGCATGTCGTACTCAAGTCATACTCCAGTTATAAGGCGGCGGTCAGTAAATAATCGAGTCTAGGCTAGAAAAGTGATCAACAGGATGAGCATCGATCCACGTAACTGAGGTACGATGACATGTGTCAACCAAGTTAGCGAGCCTGACCACGCGATCCTGTTAGTCGCCTCTTACGACAAGCATGAGTTACTGGAGACAAATTCTAACCCGGATCTTCACGGGTCACCTGGCTGCAAAGGGCATTTATTTATCCAAGAAAACGACATGTCATTTTCAAATCAGAGCGTATTTGTTTACATAAAGTCCGCGTTAGACTTTATCTACAACAGCTGAAGCTTGCGGTGAGGCTGACAACCAGGATATGTGGGCAGCCATGGTGACATATGTGTTATCCCAGTTGCGAAGACAGATGTCAATCACTGGATTGTCTGGCCTTATCTTGATGACTGACAGATCGTCTTGAAATATCTGGAATGCTGCCAGTGTTAAGCTATAAACAACACAGTATTAACCAAAGCAAAAGACAGTGTACCTTTAAATATAGAAGACAATACGTCATCCAAACAAAGAAAATGTATTTATCCGAGTAAACAAATTGTACCAGACTATTTTGAACGTCTGTACAAGACGTATTGTCATAAATAGAGAATATTGTATATGAATAGTATAATATTTTCGCTCGGGAAATACCAACCTTTAGGTAAACATAGTATGACATGGACATAAACATGATATTCTGTTTATTACCGAAGTCGTCAAATAGAGGAAAATGAACCCAAATTTCTTTCAAACACAGGCTGGCTACCCGCCGCCGTCGCACGTCGAACGCAACGTCACAGAAGAAACTGGACGTCATGGCATTGCTCATGATGTCACGTCACCATGACAAAGTGATATTTTGTCCTATGGCATCGTAGGAAAAATATGAACCCCGATATGTTCGCACACGTATGTAATAAAGATAATATAAGAAAAATAAATCAAATAATAAAATTATAAGAATATTTAAAGAATATATATATATATATATGTATATACTTAACAAACAAAAAGATAATATTTAAATAATAATAATAATAATAAATCCTTTGAGTTTCCTGCTCAACGGGGAGGAAGGGTACCATCCCGGACCTCCTCAGCACAGATCCCCAACACCTCTCACTCATCTCCTCTATATGGATGACATCGAGCTCCTTGCCAAAGGAGAGACCAATTTGAAAGAACAGGTTCTCCTTGTCGAGTCCTTCTCTAATGATATTGGCATGACATTTGGACTCGACAAATGTAATACTCTTCATCTGAAACGTGGCAAGGTAACTAATGATGGATCGGTCAAGTTACAAGGGGGAGGAGTTATTGAGCATCTTGTGGAAGATAAGGCCTACACCTATCTTGGAATGCAAGTTCGAGACAAGCTCCAGAATGCCCTGATTCAAGATAAACTTCGGGCCGAGTATAAATCTCGTTTAAAGAAAATCTGGAGTTCAGAGCTAAATGCTCGAAACAAAGTCAAAGCCACCAATACTTTTGCTGTGCCAGTCCTCTCCTACTCCTTTGGAGTAGTTGATTGGACAAAACAAGACATCCAGAGTCTTGACCGCCTGACCAGAAGGATCATGTCTGATAACAGAGCACACCACCCTCGCTCCTCTCTTAATCGTTTATATATGCCAATCAATTCGGGAGGTCGGGGTTTGATTAATGTGGAAGCTCTTCATGACAGAATTTTATTGTGTACTTTTGCACATATTTATTTGTCAGATGATCCTCTGGTGATGCACGTCAAGATTCATGATGAAAGCAAGGAATTCCACAGCTACTTTAAGCGTGCCAAGGTTGTTGGACACAATTTGAAATTTGAAGTTGATTTTGTTGATGGCGATGTACTGCTGGACGGTACAGTGATGGGAGTAAACCAGGTGAAGTCTCTGCCCAGAGTCGGTCCTTTGTGGAGAAGCTGTCTGAGAAGCCATTGCATCGTGTGTATATGCAGTGTGTGGAACAGAACAGCAATCCAACCGACTCCTTCGCCTGGATGAAGTCGGCTGGTCTCAAATGTGAAACTGAGGGCTTCCTTTTTGCTGCTCAGGACCAGTCACTTCCCACTCGCAATCGCCAGAATGTGATTCTTAAAGAAAATATCAATATGAAATGTCGTCTTTGCAATCAATTTACAGAGACTGTCCAACACCTTGTTAGTGGATGCCCTTCCTTGGCACAA
The DNA here is from genome assembly GCF_037392515.1 of Haliotis asinina. NCBI lineage: Eukaryota > Metazoa > Mollusca > Gastropoda > Lepetellida > Haliotidae > Haliotis > Haliotis asinina. The sequence continues at coordinate 16,607,059 of NC_090295.1, read as the reverse complement.
ACAGCATATCTTAAAAGACATGATGGCATGGCTCGCTGCTTTTATTATCGTCTCCGCCATGCCTGTGGTTTTGACTCCGAGGTCCATCCATGGTACGACCCTGAGCATGTCCAGGGCGTCCTGGAAAATGACAGCTACAAACTTCTCTGGAATAGGCCAATATACAGCCTGAGACGAATTCCAGCCAACAAACCTGATCTTGTCCTTTTTGATAAAACCAATGAAATTATTTATATCATTGAATTTTCTGTCCCTTTTGACAGCAATGTGATTGGCAAGATTCAGGAAAAGCATGATAAATATGCGGACCTCGCCTTTGAAATGTCTCGCTTGCATTCCAAGTACACTGTCGTCAGGCTCCCCATTGTTCTCGGTGCCCTTGGTTTGGTACCTCCTGATCTCTTGGCGCAGATGAGGAGAGTGCCCGGGTTCTCCACCGGGAGCACAGCCCTTCTGACAATCTGGGTAATGCAGAAGGCTGCATTGTTGGGGAGCCTTCATATTCTCCGAAAAGTTCTTGGTGGGTTCGACTGGGCAGTGTTTCCTGGGAGAAGTCCCATTCGCTGTGTGGGCTGCGTGTAGAGGGGGCGAGGGCCCTGAGCTGATGATGAGCTTGACCAGCCTGACTGTGCCAGGATCACCCGAACCCTCTGCATTTCAATTTTTAATCTGTAAAAAATAAAATTATAAGACTATTTGAAGGATATACCTAACAAACAAGAAGACACGGTTATTGTGGCTATCTCCCCGCCACAGCATTCTGGTCCAACCTGGTTCTTTTCTTTAAACTCTACCACGATATTCACGTCCTGAAACACAGGTCACGAGTGCGCGGAATAGTTTCCAAATTTTGCGAGCCAGTCAGGATAGCTATGCCTGAAAGATACCAGCCCACAACATAATTCACCAGCTCGAAAAATGGACGAAGAAACTATGCAAAAGAATGCGAAAGTAGATGAGAATAAACATGTCGGCATTGCGCGGGTCTTGATCAATAAGTTGCTAATATGAACATTTTTATCAGGTCATAATCTTGCATGATTTCAAAGTCTATGATAATAACCTAACAAGTCGGATCGAATGATATATTTACAAAATGACCCATTGAAAATTCGCTAGCTAGTCGAGCCAGTGACAGTGGAGACTGTCTTGATTTATTTATTGGCCATGTGTTTGTAGGCCAGTGGCTGGTTTGTACACTGCATGCCGCCTTTGGTTTCCATATCAAAACAGTTGCGAAATATCTGTTCCTATTGTGGATGCCATGCACTAAGTCAAGAAACGCATCACAAGGGCCATAACTCCTTAACAAATTGTAACCCTGCATCTGGTATCGAACCCCATCAAGGCATTCATGTCCTGAAAATGTCTATAATAATGGTTTCTGTTGAAGGTCACATGCAACGTAAAACACAGATTGTGATACCTTTCGGTATGCAATTACCGGAATAAATCATCAAAAATGCCAAGTCAACCTATAAAGTTGAAAAAAAACCGCGATGGATAAAAAGCCCCCGAAATCGGAGTTCAAACGATTCACTAAATTCCCCCCTGCCTGGGGGAAAACTGATTTCAACAGCTGTGCTGCGCTGCGCCCAAAAACGCATGCGCAGTGAATAGGTTCGCGGAGCTTGAAACAGTATGCATGTCCGGAGTATGAGGTGAGCAGAAGTCTAACCTTGGGTGTGTACACAAACAAGTAAATAATCTATTCGTTGGCACTGGTTGTGCCAAATTCTGACAGGTAAGTAAGCAGACTGTCCAGAGTTAAATACACACAGCTCAATGCCTCAAAATAAGACAGCCATCTGACAGAGTGAATCTCTTTATATGTCAGTTTTGGGTCTTCAAGTATTTTCTGAATTTCATGTATTCTGGATGCTCGCTTACTGCTGGCACGAAAGTAATAAAACAGATCTGTCAAAACTTGCTGATGATCCTTCAAATGCTGAATGCCGGATGCAGCCTGAGATGTTTTATGATGGCAGCTGCACCTAAAATTAATAAAGAAGAATACTATTAATGTCTTTCAGTTCAAACTTGAAACATGAAATATTTAGCAAGTCTACGTCTCTTTGCTACTACCTATTCTATTAAATATTTTTAATTGTTTATGCTGTGACTATGAAATTATTGAAAATCATTAATAAAATTTCCTGATCAGATAATGTGTATTATAATTAGTATAAACAAAATATTTGTTCAGTTATATTTACTCTCATCTGTGATAAATGTTTTCTTAATTATACTGATATTTCACTTCATACATGTATACATGGAATGTCATTGAAAATATTCAATTACCATTGTACTTCCCTGTCATCGCAGATGCACCATCTGATCCCAGACTCCTGATCTTCTCTGGGGGGATACCACGTTTCTTCAATTGATCTAGAATTTCCCTTGCAATTCCTTTCCCTGTCGTATCTGTGCACTCAATGTTGGTGACAAAATGAGTGCTCGGCACCATTTCAAGTATTATTTGGCAGTAAATGACAAGGCGTTTGTGATTGCTGATGTCAGTACTCTCGTCTGCCAAGGCCGTAACAAATGGGGACTTTTCCATTTTAATTTGTAAGTCATCCTCAATGACATCAGACATAGATGTTAAGAGATCAGTGGCAGTAGTTGGAGAATCATAATGTATTTTACCCTCCTTGAGCATTTGAATGTCTTTGGTTTCGAATTCATGTAAAAATTCGACAAAACTCTTAAATTTTGTCAGTGGAATATTTTCTGATGCTAACCAGTGAACTGACTTCATTAGGGCCACAGCTGCTCTGTCCTGCTTCTCATGTATGTGTGAAGTTGCAACTTGCAAATCATCTCTGAGTTTGGGAGCTTGAATGGACAGTTTATGGTCATTGTGGTTTATGTGTCTGATCAAAGTTGTATTTTGGAAATTTCTACATTTTGCATCTTGTGTCATGCCATTTCGTTTACCATTCTTAGTACAAAGTGTGCAAAACATGAAATCCCCTTCCCTGTCGTACGTAAGCCATGAACGATGAGTAGTCAACCAGCTTGACTGAAATTTCCTGCTTTTGTGTTTGGTAACTGTATCCACCACTTCCTGGGCAGAACATTCGGGTGATTGAATTGTATCTTTGTTCGTTTCACTTTGCCCAAACAAAGAAGTCAATGTTTTTTGTGAACTTGACAGCTTCTGTAGCTTTTTGGGTGGCATGTCGACTGCTACATGACAGTTCTTAACGTAGGTTTCCTGCAAGCTTGCTTCCGATTGGCTGCTTATTTATATTCCGCCAATCAGCTATCGCGTTTCAAAGAAATTGTTATTTTTAAACACAAACTTTCCTGGAGTATGTCCGACACACTTGGTGTGACCTATTTTTGAAAACAGGGAAATGAACAGAATATCATGCGAATGAAAGCAGCGATCGTTTTAAAATTACTGTGTAGTTATTAGCGGACGTCTATTTGAGAATGGAAGTAACTGACACCAAATGAAGAAGTTGCCAATTCATAAATCTGTTGTTATTTAATCGAAAATTCACACGCACATGTTAGCGATGTAGAGCACAGTAGCCATGGTAGTATACAAGCTTGTGTCTGATTGGCTGCTTACTTATTGTCCGCAAATCAGCGGTCGCGTGTGGAAGAAAATTATTATTTTTAGACACGGAATTTCCAGGAGTACGAATATTTTGTCATCTATACTTCGCGGGGACACTTCGTGCATAACGGCGATAATGCCTCTCCACAAAATTTATCATTAGGTTTCCATCAAAATCTTGCGTCCTTGAGGACGCACATGTAAAAAAATAATGAGTCCTGCCGGGACGCGGGGGTAGATTTATCCCTGGAAACCAAGATATTCTATTGTATCCATAAAGAAATGACACTTAGACGGTTTTAATGTCAAACCAACAGACTTCATTCGCTCAAACACCTCACGTAACACTGACAAATGTTCATCGGCCGTGGACGAATGGACACACACATCGTCCAGATACACCAAAATATGATCTCTCCACAACCCACTCAGGACAAGATGCATAGTACGTTGGAATGCTAAAACACATACGTGAGAATTGCCAGACACCAGACGAAGTCTCAAATGCAGTCAAGGGCCTTGACGTTTCATCCAAAACAATCTGGTTATAATCAGAGTTCATATCAAGAACACTGAAATATTTTGAATGTGTAAATCTCATCAGTGCCTCATTAGGAGTCATTAAAGGAAAACGTTCGTCAAGCAACTGGTCATTCAAAATTCTCAGCTCCAAACAAAATCTTACGCTCTTATCAGCCTTCTTAACCAATACAATTGGTGAAATGATAGTTGATGTACCAGGTTCCACTATACCTTGATCCACCATTGATTTAGTTTGCCCATCAACGATCTTATCTACATGAGGACCAAACCGCTTGCGACGCTGTGTAACTTTACTCAAATCTGTATTAGGTTTAAGTGTAAGCTTGAATGTATGGTCATTCACCTGTCCTAAACCTGTAAACAATGTATCTTTGTATTCTCTGAGCAGTGCTATTAACTTTTCCCGATGTAAATCATCCACGGGCCCTATGTTAAACTTAGGATCGCTTAACTCGCTCTGTTTCGAAGTTGAGGGAGTATTTGAACACACAGAATCCTCACACTCTCGAGCCTCCCCAAGAGTCTGACATCTGTACAGCTTCTTACTCACTGGTTCTGGATTCATTACTAACGCACACAGATTCCTCGAGCTAACAGACCTGGCTACAAACAGCCCTGTCTTGGTTTCAAAATTCTCATTCCGTTCAATCATCATCTGTTCACCATCACCCAGGTTCCGACTAACAGACACCCTCAACACTTTCTGACACCTTGGTGGTATAACAACAGATTCAGTCAAATGTACACTGGCAACCCTGTTACCACACTCGATTAAGTTACCCAGTTTGACTTCATTATGTTTAGGTACCAGAGTAACCCTGTCAAATTTTGATAGGAAATCCCAGCCAAGTAGAACATTCTCGGTACTGTTTTCCAACACATGGAAAATACACTCGTAGATACTACCGTCAATACGGACACACGTATCAACTGTACCGATAGTATCTAATGTCTCGCCAGATAAGCTCTTAAGCTTCGACTTTGTTTCCTGTATGGACACACCACTAGGAAAAGCCTTCTCCAACGAGCTAACACAAATGCATGACACACACGCACCCGAATCAATGACTGCTTGCGTATATAGCCTACCAATTTCAACAAGTTTGGATGGTCGCACTACATTCACTCTCTTACGACAGAATCGTGCAATGTGACCTCGCATACCACACTGGTAACACTTCCTCTCATCATGCGTACGTCTCCCGGAACCCGATGCACCACGTGACCCAAAGGACTGTGACATAACACCAGAATGTGTACCCACCTGACTAGAGACTAAGCGTAATCTAGTACGACAATCTTTTTCCTTATGACCAAGTTTTTTTGCAAAATGAACATTTGATACGCAATACTGCAGTATTATCCAAGTTTTTCTGGGACTCAGTATCTTGTAAACGACGAGTCATATCTACAAGACTGTCAGATTTGGAATACAGACCATCATAGAAACGCCGAGCACATAGTTCTTCCTTATTTGACTTTGCAAATGAAGGATAAGCCTCGTCTACTTTCAAAGCCAAACGATGCGCAAATTCATCAATGGTTTCAGAAACCTTTTGTGACAAAGTATGGAAATCACTTGCTGCATTTTTGTTTACGTTCAACAGTCCTGTCAATTTCTTTTATCAAATACTTCTTGAAAGTTTCAAAGTCAGATTTTAATTCAGGGGGGCAGAGACCAAACACGCTAGTACAATGACCCGGTGGTAAAGCACGTGAAAGTCCATGAAGTTTTTGTCTTTAACTCCAACCAAACCCCCAGGCTTTTGGTTCATAAATATTGTCAATATATGCAGAAAATGTCATTTGCTTAGGATCATAAACTGGCATTTTAAAACCTCCTCCGAAAGTACACGACTGGTCAGTATTCTGGGAGCCAGCAGCATTCTCTCCCTCAGGGACGGACATGTTAGCCTCACTCCGCGTTGAACACCCAACAAAAATTGCGACGACAATAATGAACAAAGTCAATTTTTCACTCACACGTCGGGTTTTCATCTGTTGCAACTTCAATTTCCTTTACCGCTGCCACCATATGTAAGGGATACCAATCAAGGCACCGGCCGGCACACAAAACATTTATTTACGACGACTGGACAAGACAGAAGACAAGACAGAAGACAAGACGAGACTGATGCACACATGTAGCACGGACGCCCCGCTTACAGTACTCTCCTCTGATCGGCTCACCGTGTCACGTGTGATGCACGGGTATCACACTAATTAAATGGACCGTCCGTCTCATGTTTACATCTCACAATGTGGCCTGTAACATCAGCCTCCCTAAAGTTTACAAAGTAAGAATCTTCCAACATCCCAATCATCAAAAATTTACTTACTATAAATCCAAAACGAAAAAGCAAGTGTAATAAACAGTAATAGAGTTCTTGTAGACACTCGTTTGTGATAATCTATCGCTGGCACTTACAATGTACCCTATTTCACTTTCGATAGAGAATCTAAATCAATAGATAGAATAATATAGAATAGATAGAATAGATAATAACCTTTACATGAAGATATATAGTTTACACTAACAAAAATATAACAACATCCTAGCATGTTTTAGTAGTGTTTGGGCAGACACCGCTTACAACTTTCTTTCCTATCAAACTACTGAATTCTATCATTTTTATGAAAATTACATTGCAAGGCAAAATAAAATGGCTATCACATGTGTTTTCTTATATAGTGTTCTTCAACATTCCAAATCATTAGATGGCCAGTCGAATTAATCCTTGTTCGGTTCACTCACAGGGTACATTAGACCTCTTAACGTCAGGACGTGCCTCCGAAAAATGATACATTATATGGTCATTATGAAATTTTCTTTCACATATTAGATATGATTTTCGTTTTATAAGCAAGTGTCTGGTAGGAACTGGTGATAATTAAAAGCGATACGGTCTCTTCCTATGTCTTGAGATGATTCCAGCCTTCTCCAGCATTTCCAGAAATCCTTTAGCCTTGGTCTTGAGTCTAAATGGGATTTCAGGAGCGCTGATGTAGTATTTGAACAGCCTATGATCACCGTCTCGAAGTCTGAAACGGTTCCCCTCAGCCTGGAACTTCTGTCTCAGGGTCTCGATTTCCTCCACGTCGCCGTCGATGCTGACGTTGTAAAGATGGCGGAGGACGGGGTTTACAATAGGGCTGGTGCCGGTAGACGATGGAAGTCTTCTCATGAATCTCTTCTCATCCTCCGAGATGTAATTCCCTGGAGTTGTCTCATTGTACTTGGTAATTAGGTCCGTCTTCAGAATCTCATCCAGTTTGAGATTTAGTCTGCGTGCTGTCATACTTAGTACAGGATCAGGGCTGCTCTTGCCGCCGGCCAGCATTCTGAAGTGCGATCCCATTGGGACGAAGGAGTCGGCCTTTTCTGTTAAGGCTTGGTCCAATTCGTCCATATCCTTTTTTAGAATTTGGTTTTTCAGTTTCATGGCAATATCAGGAAACTGTCCCGCGTCTTGCATTCGAATCTGTTTCAACGCTTGAATGTCATCCTCGCTTGTGATGTCATCCAGCTTGGCATTGCTGGTATATTTTGTTGAGAACTCGCGAAGTATGTTTTTAACAAGAGTCATGGTCTCTTCATTCTTGTCATCTCTGACATTCTCATTCCATCGAAAGTTCAATTCAAATTCTACTTTTTCTTTAAACTCTGCCCACAGCTTTTTTTCATCAAGTGCCCTGTAAAATGTAGTTCAAACATGAATAGGATTATCATTCGGGAATGTAGACGGGTGCATTGGCAACTCTCTCGGTTCTTAATGTTGTCATTAAATGACCCGTGAAGGTCCCGGGGTAGAATAGGCCTTCAGCAACCCATGCTGGCCATAAAAAGGTGGCTATGCTTGTCGTAAGAGGCGACTAACGGGATCGGGTGGTCAGACTAGCTGACTTGGCTGACACATGTCATCGGTTCCCCATTGCGCAGATCAATGCTCATGTTGTTGATCACTGGATTGTCTGGTCCAGACTCGATTATTTACAGACCGTCGCCATATAGCTGGAATATTGCTAAGTGCGACGTAAAACTAAACTCACTCACTCACGTCATTAAATCAAATGGAAAACCAAAATGATTATTTTTTCTTGTGCACGAATAAAACAGTGGTGTCATTGATATTTTCTCAAAATGTCCATATTTTAGAGTCACTTCTTGCCCGTTATTCACACCCCGCGACAAAACTGAAATAATATCAACGCGGTGTAAATTGAATGAATGTATGAGGTTTTAGTGTTTTTCGGAGGGACACCAAAAAAAGGGCTTCATACATTGTAACAGAGCTCCAGATAAGGCGCGTACTTGCCGCATTTTGCTAAATAAAAGTCATATTTACTCAATTAATTACAAATCTGGAAGTACGAAAAACGCACTAAGAATCACTTAAAATCCGATAGGTCTATAATACCTGCGTACTTTACTCAATTAACTGACAAGTTTGCGTATGATTCGTCATGGCGCCCAAACTCTATAACAGCATTAGCAAATGGTAGGCGATGCCTATATAAACTATATACTGTTATAGCTGTAGCCTCTGTCCGGAGTTTACTGTAATAGTAACATGACTTCCATGTTGAGTATTTGAAAATGACTGAAAACTATTTTGCAATATAACAATTAATAACAACTTTTAGTCAACTGAGAAGCATTTATATTTATATATGTAGGAGAGTTATTTACCCAATAAGGATAAGAAACTCTTACTGTGTAAAAGTACTCAAATTCTTTAAATTAGTGGGAGTATACAAAATGCTAGTAACTCCTCGAACAAGCAATTACGCACACATAAACAGACATGGGAGTAAATACCCAATAGCTTGAAAAGTTATCTGGAGCTCTGGAGTGATTGTAGTAATGTGGGGAATCGAACCCGGGTCTTTAACGCTTTATCTTTAAGGCTACCCCACCGCCCCTCAATTACAAATGATATACGAAGAGTTGGTTGGTTGTTTTGTTGTTTAACACGGCACAACGGAGTCTGGACCAGAATATATCCAAATTTTGTTCGCAGTGCGACTCAGATTTTTGGAAATCGTCCATACGGACAGGTTTTCAGAGTAACTCTGCATGATAGGTGTTGCCAAGTTCGTTTAGATAATTGAAGAAGCGAGCATGTGATTGGTACGCTCAACTTCCCAGCGTTGACACCTCATTGGATAAAAAGTCAGTTAACAGATATAAAGGTTACTGATTGGTTACTGTGAAAGTGTGGAGCCTGCAAAGGAAGGTGATAAAATTATCGGGCTGAGCCGTAGATGCATCAAGGGTATAGTGGAGATTGATCGTAACGTTTATCCTGGAGACATGAGCATGACACGCAATGGAATACAATGGACTGAATCAACTAAGCCTGACTATTCGACCGATTATATCATTGATCGTCACAGGGTGTTAATGCATTTGAACAGTGAGGTAGTTTATTTAATTGTTTCCATGTACGCTAGTGAATAAAGAGAGACTGATACACGAGCGAGTGTGTCATATTGTTTATACGAAACCAGTGTCAGAAAAAATGCATATTTCCCGCGCGAGAGCTAGTGTGTTAATTTCTTTATTATCCATTTGTGTCTAACTTTTTATATCTAAACAACTCCATGTAAAACGAAATCAGCTGTTGTCGCTTGACGTATAGGTCAAGGTCGCGTAAGAATACAGTGATACGGCACTATGGACGTAAACTCCTTGTGTAATGCTACTAAGAAAAGAGCGCGACATATTGACAAGCTACTCTCGCACGAAGATAAAAAATACAAACACATTTTGAATTGTAATCTTTATCAACTTAAGTAACTGTAAGAACTGTTTAAGTGGAAACATTGTTAATGGTAAAGTTTTCCGTCGTCAGAAGAGTCAATGAGAGGAGAGCGAGCAACACGGCGACGGGTTGTAACGGCTCGGTTGTTAAATGTTGTGGAATTTTCCCCCGTTTATTGGGCCTCCGAAGATAGTGTGAACAACATCACTAGACAAGGCTTTGCTTGTGTTTGTGTACGAAATGCATTGGGATGTTAGATTTATTTCCGACAAACTGCCGATGATGGAACGATTGAAGACGCGCGACGCGAGCATGGAAACATGGCAGGCTTATTTCCGGTCGAAGACAACAGATTTCCCACTTCCCAGTGTTGTGTATCAGAAAGGCGTGAATACTTGTTCACACTCTGTACAATCTTATGTCCAGACACTTGCACGATTTGCGTTGAAGCTACGTTATTGTCTAGCAACTTGTGAATCATATGTTTGCGGGCACTGTGATTAGTTAGCCGTTTGTCGCCAGTGACGTGTGCTCCACTTGTCGTTATCGAGCCGAATTTATTTTTACCTTTTCTTGAAATCTTACATCAATAAACACGGTGTGTGAAAAATTGCTTGTTTGTAACGTTTTGTATTTGATAGCATTTCATTGGTTTGTTCTCGTAGTAGCGAGTGCGGTCATGGAGGTCATAGCGAGACTGAACATTCATAGCAAATTTGTAGTAAAAAGTTATGAATGAAAAAAGTAGTTCCACATTCCCAGTGGGGTCATGGAGGTCATGTCGGATAACTGACCAATGAAATTCGTTTTAGGGTTTATAACACGTGGATAACATATGATTTATATGTACTCGGTTATGTTTCATTGTATGGATAATAAAATGTCTCTTAAAACGTTTGAGTGAGTGACTGAGTATGGCGCTTTCGGCGCTTTTAACAATATTCCAGCAATATCATGGAAGGGGGCACCTTAATGTGGGAAATCAAATCCAGGGCTTCAGTGGCCTTATGTTAAGTCACCACTGCGCCGGACCTACCTCTTCAATTTGTCATACACTTCCGGTACCAGAATCCGCACATCTGCACATGCGTAGTCTACCATTTCAGGTGAGAATTCTTTTTTAGCCCAGTACGCACCATCTGTCTTGTACCATTTCGCCTGTACATCGAAGAAAATAGTTACCATCTAATTACATTCTGGTTTAAAGGGGGATGGACGAAAAAAATGTCAATGCGTGCCATGTGGAGGGATCGATACACGCAAATACCGGCGTCATTTCACACTAACTTTCATGCCAACTGCTGATTTAATCATCAACATTTAAGACAACAATACCATATGTGTAGTTGACACCGTCCATCGCAACATAAGATCAGAGAGAAAGAGCGAGACGTATCTAACTGGGGTCTATACCTGTACTCTTAGTTGTGTTGTAGTGGCTGCCGAACAGTTATCACTGGATAACACTTATCGGGCCGGAACAGTTCCAGTCATTAATTATTTCTATATTTTTTCCCAAGGCAAATTGCGATAACTGATACAAGTTGTCAGACAATACCTACTTACACAGCAATGATTCCCTAATAAGATCGGCGACAGACAACGGGCTTGAAGTATCGTTGAACAGCCAAGTAAGTGTCATAATTAATATTGTTTAATTAATTTAACGAACGGCGGAGTACATACCGTTAATATAAGGCGATAACTGGTCGGTAGCAGTTATCTGTCCTGATAACGACTCCTTAAGTCATTCTCATATCGTAACCAGCTGTCTTACACAAGCAAGGAAAGACTGTGTGTCCACAAGTACATTTAACCTCAAACACACATCAAACTACATGACGCAGTAAATGGCAAGTTTATTAAACGATTGATATGGCCTACTTGAACTTCTTCTTTCCCCTCAAGGGATGTGACGTCTGTGTACAAGCTGCACAGGTCCAGCAACTTCCGGTGAGACGGGAGTTGTCTCCCTTCGGACTTATCAATTATGTACTGGGCCGCCTGAAAGAACGTACATATTCGAACAAATAAGAGGCCCCGAAATGATGAATCCATTTTTCAATTGTTATCTTGATTATCTCAGAGTGACGGTCCACACTGAATTCGACTGACGTTAAAATTTAACATGAAAACAACATTAAATTAAAACGTATTGTTTCCTATTCGATTGCACATATCCTCCATTGACATTTCGCCAAATACTTCTAAACAGTGCACATCACAGCAGGGTACAGGCATGTAAGCCCTGTGCTCACAAATAGTGGTTCAATGACCTGTGTGGCTAACTGTGTCATTAATGTACTGAGTGAGTAAGTTTAGTTTTAAGCCGCCCTCAGCAATATTCCAGCCATGTGGTGGCGTCTGAAAATAATCGGATCAGAACAACACGATCCTGGGATGAATAGCATGAGGATCTATCTATGTACTTGGGATACGATGACAATTGCCAACCCAGTCAATGAGTCTGACCACCCGTTCCGGTTAGTCTCTTCTTTCGACAAGCATGGCTTATTGAAGATCAATTCTAACCCTGATCTTCAGGATTTTCTACCCCTCTTTCAATGATATTTCAGCAATATCGCGACAGGGGACACCAGAAATGGGCTTCACATACTGTACCCAAGTGGGGTATAGAACCCGGGTCTTTGGCGTGACGAGCAAACGCTTTAACCACTAAGCTACTCTGCCGCTCTCCATTAATATGCTAACCTGTACATCAAACACGTTGACGACCATGACGGCGTACTGGCACTTGAGGGCAGCACTGTCGTTGTTGCAGGCATGGAACACCTGAAGCAGACGAAGCATTAGAACTGCTTTTGGAACTGTCCAAAATTCTAGGCAATTTTGAGGCGTTGAATGGTAGATGGGAATGATTTAGGGATAACAATTTTATTTCAAATATCCCTATTGTTGTGTCAAACATCTACATTGTTCATGTAAAAAGTCTATCGTCCATGTCAAACACCTACTTTGTTTACGTCAAACATCTACTTTGTTTACATCAAACATCTACACTGTCATGTCAAACACATACTGTTCATGTGAAACATGCACCGTGTACATGTCAAACACCTAAATTGTGCATGTCAAACATCGTCATTGTTTACGTCAAATACCTACATTGTTCACGTCAAACATATCCATTGTTCACGTCAAACATCTACACTGTTCATATGAAAGGTCTACATTGTTCATATCAAACATCCACATTGTTCACGTCAAACATCTACACCGTTCATGTCAACCATCCACGCTGCTAATGTCAAACACCAAAATATACCTGATATCATACCTTCGTGATATCTTTGTTTTCCAGAAATGACTTCAGCAGGCCTTCAGTAAAAACCTTTGGCTCAACGAACACATTGAACAAGTAAACAAAACCGTCTCGTTTGGCCACCTGGAGAAGAGTGAGAGGGCCCTTCTTTCCGAGATGGACTCCCTCACAGTCCACCGCAACGACAGGCTCCTTGAGGAGGTCATCGACAGCCTTGATGCAGTCATCGACGTTATCCACAACCTTGTGGCGTTCGCCACCTTCTGCCATCTACAAAAACAAAACAAAAAAAGGTCCTGACATTGTCTTTTTTTATCAGTGAGTTTATTGAATGCAGTCTATTGCCTGATGAGGGGCTATGAAAAACAGTCTGCCCAATAAGAGTCATTGTCATTAAGTCGGTGTGTGACGTTGTGTGATTAACGTAACATGGAGGAAGTGATGTTGTATTAACCGCAAACTATACGGTAATGAAACCAATATTACACAAATGAAATATTTAAAATAATGTGTACGGTAATCAAACCCACATCATACAAACTGAATATTTACCATAACATTTACGGTACTGACACCCATATTACTCAAACTGAATATTTACTGTAACGTATATGGTATTGGCACCCACATTACTCAAAATGAATATTTACCATAACATTTACGGTACTGACACCCACATTACTCAAACTGAATATTCTGAGTCAAAAAAGAAACTTCACATTCTTTCTTCAGGGCACTATAAAAGAACAAGAGATAGTGAGATGGTTAAATTGTTATTATTTCATTGATCTGTGTGATGTACTGGATACACTGACAGTGCCACAATCAGTTCCATTAGGCTACACGCCGTTCCAAAACATGGGTATACAGAATGTCAAGTCACAATATGGACGTCGAGAATGGAGATTGGCAGCCCGCAACCGATTTCGAATGGTCTGTGAGGACAGTCGACCTTTAAACATCTCAGCCCTGGTTCGTGTAGCCGGCAGAAATCTGTCACGTAGGTGACATAGGACGATTTGACGTCACACGTGGACGACCCGACCTTGGTCGATCAGAAGTGGTGCCAGTTTGTTGCAGAAGACGTCGCAAGTCATATACAGTACGACGGCTGCATCTCATTGCTCTTGCGACGTCAGTAACTGATCTTCCCGCTTGCAACACGCCAACGGCACGTTCACGTTGCACACTTGACAATCGTGGCATTTAAAGTACCATTAGAACTGTGGTTTAAAAGTGTTTGTTCAATTCTTGAGGCCAAGGCAAACACGTGCAAATGAAGAAAACTTCGATGCAAAGATCACGTGATCGACTGCACGTGCAAAACCTGATTTGGCACTAACGTCATTTGCACGACGAATGGATGGGTGTGAGTGGGTTTTGCTAACGATTATCTAGAGTCGAAAGATAGGGATCCCATTCCGGATACATAGATGTATCATCAGAGAAGAAATATTCATTATTTTTAAAAATTACATTTTGTGAAGTTTCTTTTTTGACTCAGTATATTTACCATAACGTGTATGGTAATGGGACCCACATTATTCAAATGAATATTTACTATAATTTGTACGACAATAACATGTCATTGTAACCTAACAGAAACTTTATCTCACGAATACTGTATTAAAATATCCGGATCAACTTGTATTGCAGAATCAGAGTGCAAATTCAAGACACCGTTGAGACAATGCGATAATGTGTAAAGCATACTGTATACTCTCAGGTCAAATGTTGAGATAGAATCAAAATCAGGTAATATGATGCACCCAGCCTTATCACCCATACTGCATATCTTGCCCATGCTGAACACCAGTGCTTTGTCACCACCCATTAGACAATGCGATCAATACTAAAGCAGTTTGCCTGTGAACATGTGGACACTGTTTCAACAGTGGACTGAACCCAGTTAATTTTTAGTAACCTGATACCTCCTGTAGCTAGTTCCACATAAACAAGAAATTTTGGAGGGTGGGAATTGTCATACTAATCACTGAATAACACGTTTACTGCTGCTGAGAGATCCTGAGAGATAGGGACTTTTCTAGCATTTGGCCTAGGACTAGTTAGATCTATGTATTATGAGACGGGGCGAACTGTTCATGAAAGAAAGACAATTGATGCAATGTGCGACAGTTTTCTAGAGTATGTTGAGTTCCTTTTTAAAACACGTACCTTACTGTGTATCGGTCAAGAGTCAAGACACCTGAGAAACACTGCTACCGCTTAAGTCAAGAGAGACTGGATTGATACGAAGATCATAAACCGAAAGTTCATTCACGGAACGAAGGGAGGTAACTCTATTCCGTTCACTATGATGTGGCGCAGACAGGGGTATTATCGGAACGGGGGCTACAGATGTGTGTGTGCCTACGAAAGCCGAATGCGGCCACTATTGCGGCATAAAATATTTTATTCTCTTTGCTTCGATTGTTTTGCCGGGCTTCCTTTATTTCAGATGGCTTCTCGTCACTTCAGGTATATTTTACGTTGCTTCGATCAATATCTCGTTGCTTAGAGTCGTTCCTTGTTCTTTCAACCTGCTTTAAAAATCCTGAACTTAAGAGGAAATACTAAAAGCAAACACTAAATGCTTTAAATTTCAAGTTTTGGAGAATACTTGTGGTTGCGAGAAAATACTTGAAATTTCCAATTTCAAAATAGTTCGAAACAAATATTCCAAAGAAAAGAGACAATACTAAAATGGACACTTTTTTGCTAAATACGTAATGGAAAAAATGTCGGATGTGGTGATTCACATTCATTATTCTTCCGAAATCAATCAAACCAGTGATTTCTCAGACTGTGAGAGTCCTATGTTGAGTTACGCAGCTGTATGACAGCTGACAGTACACTATCGATACTGGACCAGACAATCCAATGATTAGTCTCTTTTTAATGAAGTCAGAAGACACATTTTACTTTCTTGATTAGGAAAGCGATTCTCTGACTTATCAATAGAAGGAAGAGAAATGTTGAAGGTGCATTGTCATCTTGCATAGCAGCGGTGAATGATAAAGGGAGATAAGTCTTCAAACTTTAAAGGCGAAACCGTAATATTTTTTTTTAAAGAGTGTCCATAAAAATTAATGGTATCAAACAAGTTTCTTTAAACTAATCTTTATTAATATATATACGGGTTAATACTTCATACTGGAGCGGTGGGGGTAGCCAAGTGGCTAAAGCGTTCGCGCGTCGAGCCGAAGACCCGGGTTCGATTGTCCACATGGGTGAAATGTGTGAAGTCCGGTGTTCATTGTTATTGATGGAATATTGTGAAAAGTGTCGAAGTGTATCTGTCTATCTATCTTTTCACCTGATGAAGGAGCAGCAACTAGCTTTGAACGGTGGTGTTAATAATTGAAAATGAAGCTATCCATAAAACGTGTCATGTTTTCAATACTAGCAAATGAGTGAGGAATTTCAGTTTTAGGCCGCGCTCAGCATTATTCCAGCTTTATAGCGGCGGTCTGTAAATAATGTAATCTGGACCAGACAATCCAGTGATCAACATCATGAGCATCGATCTGCGTGACTGGGAACCGATGACGCGTCAGTCAAGTCTGTATGGGTTACTGAAGATACATTCTGATCCGGACCTTCACGGGTCTTTTCAAAAAGAGAGGTCATAACACAAGAACCTCGTCAAACGTGTTTATTTGGTGTTAAGTTAAATATTGAAGATGCGATTTAAATTTGTTGCAGGTAAGATATAGCAATACAAAGATATTAACTTCTAAGTTTTGTTAAGAACCCGCAACAAGTTTAAGAGACACATTAAGTCTAGAATATATCACCCTGACCAAGAATCACAGTTCATATGGGCATAACGTGAGCATAGGGTATAACATGTTTACAATAAAATATGTTTGACAAATATAGTGAATGAAAGCAATTTAAAACGTGTAAGCTGACACAACATAATTGAAAAGACAGTGTTACATCATTGTCACGGATGAGATCAGGATAGGATCAGGATGTATACAAGATTATCACAAAACAAGAAAGCATGGAACCAGTTTCAGTGATTAAAGAAGGCAATCTAAAGGATTCAATACAATGAAAATACATTTATGTTTGCATATAGGCATTGTTTGACATGCAAAAATATGCAATAATTAATGTCACGTAGCTCCGCTTTTGATGTCAGGATGTAAACAAGATTATCACAAAACAAGAATGCATGGTAACAGTTTCAGTAATCCAAGAAGGCAATCTAAAGGATTCAATACAATGAAAATACAATAATGTTTGCATATAGACATTGTTTTACATGCAACAAATGAAATAATTAATGTCACGTAGCTCCGCTCTTGATATCAGGATGTACACAAGACTACCGTAAAACAAGAAAGCATAGTAACAGTTTCAGTAATTAAGGTAGGCAATCTAAAGGATGCAATAGACTGATGATACAATAATGTTTGCACACAGGCATTAATTTACATGCAAAAACATTAAACACCTTGACTAACAAATCTAAACTTAAAATGTAGGCGTCGGTTGAATTTTCATTTGATGGTACAAGGAAATAAACGGACAGTGTCAGATATTCTGATATGATTTTAGTAAAAAGTAGAAGTCTCTTTCGTTAAGGTTAAACATCAGTTGTGAAAAGCTAACAAATAATATCTCAAGGACAGACATAGCATGATAATACCTCCTAGGGGAGATGAACTCATTTTGACGCTTTTTCGCTTTAGACCCCTGGCAATATTATCAGAAAACATAAGAAAGGTACGATAGTTTGCATGGACAACAACTTTGTCATCCATAAAGCATTGTATCTTTCTTATTATTCATCAGCTATTGAAATGCCAATCAAACCGAATAGAAACATGTTTATTTTAAATGGTCCGTTTGCCATTTTGCATTAATTTACTGTTGAAGAATGAAAAATGGTATTTAACGTCCTTTAAAAAAACACAAGTGTATGCATAACATTAACACTAGCAATTGCTCCCACCAACACTTCTAGCGAAAAGGAAACGTATAGCAACTCAACAAAAGCAAGGAGAATGGAAGAGGCTAAATCATATTTACACTTTTCATTAAATTACTAAGTATACTTAGTTTACAAAAATGATCAGACGTGTGAGATGAGATCGTTTCAGGCCCACACACTGACGATCCTTCCATTCGTAAGTAATTCGTGTTGTTCCGGGACATCCGAATAGGAGGCTACGGAAAGGGGCGAGTGGTGACGAATGCGACCTTTCGTGACCAACTCGTGTTATTCCGGGACAAGTCGAATAAGAGGTTACGGAAAGGGGCGCGTGGTGACGAATGATTGTCGTCCTGACCTTGACACATTATCAGCCATCGCACTGAAGGCCTTCTGAGGGAGTTTTTAGGATTCAAACAACAATTTAGAAAACGGCAGAAACGCATTTAAACCATAATAGTTAAACAAACGCTTGGTCAAACGTGGGACCAACCATCAGCAACACCGATGCACTGGGTATCTTCGGCGGTGAAGAATAATTAAGGCTTTCTCTCATTGCAAGGTATTTTAACCGCGCATCTGTTTCCTTGACTCATAAGTTGATGCGATTTTCTAAATATAAGATCTTTTAGGACTAATTGTTAGCAGTTAGGGTAAATTTTAGGCTAAAACAAATTTAGAGCCTTTTTGAAAATGTGTTTTTCAAGCCCTCGCGACCCCTGAACATTAATTTTAAATACATTCTCTCACGTGTTAACATTAAAATCTCCAATACCATCTCTCAAAGCAGAGTATCACAACATCGGTGTTCTGTAGCTCACAATACATAGGAAGGTTCTTGACAGGCACAAAGGGCTGAAGCAAATTCGTGTTATTCAGAAACAGTGCAATCATGGAATTGTTTCACACAATTAATATTGAGGCATTACTTGTGGAATGAAATATCGTCATTGCTGGAACAAGAGTATATTTGAAAACAGACACAACTCAGGTTCTTGTCATGGAGACAATTCTAAAGACATACCATATTTATCTTAACTGATTCCGTGGCCTCCGTTTGGGAGGTGTCACCAACCCAGCGTCCTCTAATTCCCTCAGAAATTGCTTAGCTTTAGTCTTAAGCCTGGAAGGGACCCCAGGGTTGCTGATGAAGTACTTGTACTGTCTGACGTCTGCATCGTTCAGTCTGAAAAGACTACCTTCGCGCCGGAGTTTCAGCCTCAGAGTCTCGATTTTGTCGACGTCGCTGTCGATGACGACGTTGTAAAGATGGCGGAGGACGGGGTTGACAGCTGAGCTGGTTCCGGTTGATACTGGGAGATCTTGTAGCAACCTTCTCTCTCCATCTTTGAGATGGTTGTTTGGGGTTAGCTCCGTGTATTTGACGATGAGGTCTTTCTTGAGTATTTCATTTACTCTTTGCTGTAGTCTTTGAGCTGCGTTCTTCAGTTCTGAGCTGTTGCTTCTCTTTGCCGCATACAACGAATTCAAGTAATATGAAGTCGCAATAAATGAGTCCCCTTGTGAAGTCATCTCTTCTTCAATCGTCTTCAGTTCGTTCTTGAGAAATTCAATTTTCAACCTCCTGACAAGAGCAGGAAACTCGTCAATTTCTGTGATTCGGACCAGTTTCAGAGCTTGAATGTCATCTTCGTCAGAAATATCAGCAAAGGCAATGTCGCTAGAGTACTTCGATTCAAACTGGTGCAGAACCTTCTTCACGACTGACGTGGCTTCATAGCTTTCTGATTTCACTGCTTCGTTCCATCGACAGTTCAGCTGGTATTCTACCCTTTCCCTGAAATCGCTCCAGAGATCCTTATCGTCAATTATACTGAAACAATGTATAATGTAAGTATTACATGCAGTGTGTTCCATAAAACTTGAGATATGATAGGTACTATTTGACTGACCTTGTGTTACACTATTGTTGCGTACACTTGTCGGACACATGTCAAGCTCGTCAAATATTCCCAGCTGGGCAGAATATGTCCATAAGAACCTTCGCAGATTATGTCAGTCTGAACTGCAGAACCTTCATCTGCCTTTATATGCGGTCTATAAAAGCGGAACAGACAAAGAGATCCTTATCAAACAGGGCAGGCAAACAGGGCAGAGCCAGCAGGTGAACGCTGACAAACCAGAAGAAAGGCAAGCTAAGGACCTTGAGGGACCAACTGACCAGTCGATCCAGCCACCTTCTGCCACCTTCCCCTGGTAGCCTCTGTGTAGCCCTGCCGTGCATGCTCTACGTTAAACAGTAAAAAGTATCATTCTTTGTTGACACTACACCTCGTGTTGTCTCACAACTCCCTGCTAGTGACATCTGTTACGAGAGTATTTTCTTTAAATTGAATTTATTAATTAAGTAATAATTATTAGTGGGTCACAAAGTTTAGTGTTTTGAAAAATAATTATTATGGGTCACATTCCGTATGATAGAAGTTCAGTGGTGTAAGTATTTCATCGGTAGGCCTTTAAGGTAGTTCAATAGAGTTACCTTCCTTTGATTATTTTTATGAGGTAAACACGAGGCTGGTCTAGAGCATGCTACAGTGATGGCGATGGTCGTTAGTGCTCGAACTTTCAGGAATTGTTGACTGTATATATAAAGGCTAGTTGCCGTTTTGTCGACACGGAAAATACACACAGGCAACTGGAATATATATCTTCCTGTCTCTGTCAATACTTGATCTTCATAATTGCTGCCTGACCGCGCTGTGTTACATTCTGCTTAACTGTTTCTCACTCTCATATCAAAACTTCGGTGAGTTGACATTATATGTCTGACCTATTATTTTAGAATTGACTCATTTGCACTGTATATGAAACCTCTCTCGTGAATCTGTATCTGAAGAGTCATTAAAAATCTTAGACTTGTCAGTGTTATATTTTTCTGGTTCAGTGGGGATTTCTTACACATTTTGTCACGGCAAATTATTAAGCGTAATACATTCCTGACCAACCTTTTCAGTTTCTCATACACCTCTGGTATTAAAATCCGTACATCTGCACATGCGTAGTCGATCATTTCCGGTGTTAATTCTTTTGTTGCCCAATAAGCAGCATTGCACTTGTCCAATTTGGCCTGAAATGTACGAAAAGAATCATAAAGTCAGAATCATAAAGAAAAGTTCTTAACCGTGTCACATCATGATGGTTAAAAACATCGGTTGCATTAACGTTCTTTGACGTGACAGCCAGCATTGTTCCATCTACAGACAATCCGGTGATCAAAAGCATTAGCATTGATCTATGCAAGTGGAATACGATGACATGTGTCAACCAAGTCAGCGAGCCTGACTACCCGATCACGTTTGTCGCCTCTTACAAGCATGGGTAACTGAAGATCAATTCTAACCCTGATCTTCACGGGTTTACCGAAAAAGCAGAACCCCCTATGACATCGGGGTAACCTGACGATCCGTTGATTTGAATACACTGCTTGTAAAATAAACTGACCAACAAAAGAAGGTATAAACCGTTTTTTTTTCAGAAGCCCCAAACGACGTAAATGTTTTAGTTCGTCAGTCTTAATCACAGCTGAATGAGGTTATTTGAAACACGCGTCAAAATGCTGAGATAATAAGCAGCAAGAGCAGTGCCATCACAAACAGCAAGAACAGTGACGTCATCAGCAGCAAGAGCAGTAACGTCATCAGCACTGGTCACCACATTTGCAGCAGTGACGAAAGAACTTCATGCTGTCCTGATCAGGGTTTATCATTCACCAGTCAACATCGGCTGAGTCGTCCATTGAGCACGTAAGACGCTGACAAATTCACAGTTTGGGACCAACTATGTGGTGCTTTCGCAACACGTACACAATGTCTGTGACTTGTCCCTCTAAGAATACTGTCCTTGTTTTTAAAAATCACCAAAGAGCTTCAGTTGTGTTTCTTCGTGTGTACGTCAGCAAATCAGTCGAATTCTTTATTTTAGAAGTGAAGGCCATCGGCACATAACTAAGGCTAAACAAAAAAAGTGAAATGTTTCTCGGGCATCGGCACGTCACTTTCATTTGTACGCGTAACAATATATTTTTTTACCATTCAGAAAAATTTATTTTGGTTTGGCCGCGTCCCGATCATCCACTTGTCCGCTATAAGAATGAGTGTCTGTAAGAACAGGTGTCACTGAATCTATAACTCATTAACACGTGCTAAACTTCCCAATCTGTATTTCTGAGAGCACAAAATGAAAATGTGTTGCTCCCGCGTCACTTTTTTCTCTCAAATTTTTTAAAAATGTCCTCCTCTCTAGTCACTTTTGAAAAAATGTGCCCGAGAAACATTCAATTTTTATGCAGTCTAAATAGGTTACATTGTACATGAAAAAATAGTGTGTGCAGTACAAATTAATATCTTCGATGCACTGTCTCATAAATAATGCCAAATAAATAATAATAATAATAATGAATAATTTATTCATATACTATCAAACTGATGATGACATGAGGAATTTTGATTAAAGGTCACATGCAACGTAAAGCACAACTTTGCAGATTTTGATACTGTTCGGTATGCACTTATTGAAACAAATCATCAAAAATGCCAATTCAACTTATAGTTCAAACGATTCATTAAATTCCCCCCTGGGAGAAGCGCTTTCAACATCTGTGCTGCGCTGCGCCCATAACGTATGAGCACTGAATAGGTTCGCGGAGCTTGAACAGTATGCATGGACGAAGTATGGGGTTGTCAGCAGTCGTCTAATCTTGGTTGTGTACACAAAGAAGTAAATAATCTACTCGTTACATAAAAAACTTGTTGATTGTGGTAGGCAGCTTCTTTCACAGAGAAAGCTCAATTTCTGGTTTACTGACACCCATATGTCTGCCTGCCTGTCTGCTAAAGACAACATGCAATGCACAGTTTCAGTCATTGACCACATGCAATTTGAACTTAACACTTATCAGGCTACACGTCATAAACAAAATTAATTGATTTATGACTCGTGCCACATTATGTAATTAAGGAAACATACATACACACATGTTTTTATGTCTGTGGGTTGCAAACTACATCCATTTTTCTCGGATGACTGGATGTGGCGGAAACTGGTGCAAACTCTTGTCAGTTTCAGCTCCTGCTTTGTACTTGGACGAATGACAGTTGCTAGCCACACAGTAGTTCACCATCGGTACTGAGATGATTTTTGATTGGATCGAACAAATTCAGAATACATGTATTTAAAAAACCCAACGTCTCGATATACATTCTTTATGGATAACAACTTCTTCTAGTGTAAATTATTTTGTTTGACAACGGTATATGAATCTATACTGAAACGATGCATCAAGTACAATAAATGAAGTTGTTATCCACAAGGAATCTTACTTTCTTGTGACTCGCCATACTTCTGAAATGCCCATCAAACAGATCATCTTTCTGTACACACGATGAGCCCACAGCAAATGAACCAGCCAATCGGAAGCCGTCTTTGCAATTGAGTGTACCCACTCTCCTACCCAGGCCCTAGATTTTCTAAGCTCTCTCACCTCTAAGATAGCCGTAAGTGCCATACATTAGCTTACGTCTATGTTAGTACTAAGTGAGCTTCGAAACTTGGGCCCAGAGTTCCATGTGGCGAGCCAGCATTGTATATGTTATAGTGTTTTGCTAAGTCATCGCTGCGCCGGAGTGTGGAGTGCACCCCTACCTGCTATGACTGGGTTCGGTCTCCCGAGGGCTTCGTTTCGAGGGAAGTAAGCCCAAGAACAAAATATTGCACTTTTGAATCGCAATTGTACACTTATGATTTTGTTTATTTGTTTTTTTTACATGATTATATGTCATGGATAAGTGATAATTGTGTTTTAATTATGTTTGATTTTTTGGTTGCATGGGACCTTTAAGTTTTACTTGGATTGGTACAATAGGTTTAAGGTAAACGTTTCAAGCGGAAGTTTAAATTTGGAAGACACGAGAACATAATGGTAGTCATTTTCATTATAACCTTTGTCGCATAGGTAAACAAATAATAATACACTCCAATTTTAATACGTTACTGATGCGTCTGATGCGAAATACATCAATGCACTGGGCAAGTACATTTAAGTACAATTCCATGGATGTTTGACTGAGATTTACTGCCATTTTGAAGTGATGTACACCAATTCTGTTCATAAATACATTTAAGCCGACGCTCAAATTCAGATAAAAACGAGACTAGACCCCCTTAAAAACCGATTTAATATAATCATTCTGACAGAACTTCGGCACCACAGAGCACAATAGGAGCGATTTTGTATCCAGCCTACTTACTAGTTTAAGGCACAGGCAAACTGTAGCGCAAATGGAGTTCGGCATCATAGTGAATATGACCAGTACTTCCCTCGCTTCAGATGGAAAAATATTTTTCATGTCAAAACAAAAAATCACTACCATCAAAGATACATTCCCGTTTCCTCACTTGGTTGTACTCTTCAATATCCTACCCCATGTGTAATAATTACTCACCCGAAATGTTTTTTTTTCGCAACATTTTAAGCGCCACTCGTGGCATTCAGATCGTTCTTCACCTCCGTTACCCCTGCCAGCGTCCGTTTGAACAGAGTGACGTAACAAGAATAAGCAAAAATTAAAAAGAAATTCCACATTGCCTAGTTTTATTATGAACCTGTTGGAATTTATTTGTCTTATTTGTTGTCTCTGTTGTTAGAAATTTCGTAACATTAGAACATTTTAACGTTACATAAAAACACTTCAGGCGTAATGAGCGAACGAAGCAAGGGAGATAATTGTAAGTATTCCATATAGAACAATACCCTCCTGTTCCTTCACTTCGTTGAACCGGAAGCTGGAAAGGGGAATGGAGGCGAAGTACGGTCTGATATACCACTAGTTGCGATTAAAATGTTGAATAAAAAATATTTCACGTGAGTAATTGTTCAACATGGAGTTGGAAATGTAAGAGCACAACCCAATGAAGAAATGGATGTATACCTTTAATGGTGGCGAAATTTTATTTTGACATGAAAAACACATGAAAAAACACACCAAATAAAGCCTTATACCGTGGAAAGCTGTATAGAAACACTGACTGACTTAAGACAAACCCATTGAAAACTTTCTTTTGATAAAATACCACCTTTCTACATAAAAAACCGACAACTATATACGAAATTATGTATACATGTCGCTTTTGCTCTACCTAGTACAAATAGGTACCACACAGTATTTAGTGAACTCAGGTTTGTCAGTAATGCCACTTTCTTTCTTCTTCAGCTACGTGTAACCTACTGTGACGTCTTCCTTTCTCTCAAGGGAAGTGACGTTAGTGTAGCGGCTGCAAACATCCATCAACTTCCGGGAATATGGAAGTTGTCTTCCTTCAGATTTTTCAATGATGAAAAGAGCTCTCTGTGGAAAATATGGAGATTGTACATTAGCGTAGCATGGATCACGTGATCAGGATGGGCTGGCTGAACATAGACGCAATATTGATGGGTTGGTTGTACGCTGATGCAATATGAATGAGTATGGCCTTGTTTATGAAACAATGAAACAAGCTGAACGAGAGTATGAAGCGTAATCGTTTCACAATACCTGCACGTCAAAAACATTGTTCAGCATGACATCAAACTGGCACTTCAGGGCCGCGCTGTCACCACTGCACGCATGAAAAACCTAAAATTGAAAGAAAGGTCATTCATTTGATGAGGTGATCTGAGCTTCAACGCCTATCATCAACTGGTTGTTGTGGAACCCAGTTTGAGACAGGCCATTGTGTTAGTGTGAAATCCCCAACAGACTTTCTTATTTTGCATAGATTTACTTCCGTCTCTACGCATTTCTTGATACGAACACGATCATCCGAGGTGCATAAGCTTTGAAAACGTGTAATAATAAATATATTGATCAAAAATATATTTGTTCGTCCTCCAATAACACACGTCTGAATTTGTCATCCCGAAATTTAAATTGAAGCCCAGTAAATCAACATGGCGGAAAATTGAGGCAGTCGTGAGAATGTTTAAGATCTATTTTGAGTTTGTGTCCTACCAGAAACACTGATCATTGACATCATTTGACAGACAAACCTTGACAATGTTTCGATTTTCCAGAAACGACTTCAGTCGGCCTTCAATAAAGACTTTTGGCTCAACGAACACATTGAACAAGTAGACAAAACCGTCTAGTTTGGCCACCTGGAGGAGAGTGAGAGGGCCCGTCTTTCCGAGATTGATTCCCTCGCAGTCCACAGCAACGACCGGCTGCTTGAGGAGGTCATCGACAGCCTTGATGCAGTCATCGACGTTATCCACAACCTTGTGGCGTACTCCATCTTCTGCCATCTACAAAAACCAACACATAATAGCCCCTGTGTCTTTGCTTACACTTAAACATTTATCAGGGAGTTTACTGGAATTCGCCCTTTTGCCTCACGAGGGGCTATACCCAACAGCGTAGTGTCTTTGTTCTGCCCAATACCCACATTGTGATTTATATATGGTGTGTGACACATATGGTCTGTGTCATTAATGTATTGAGAAGACAGTGGGGTAGAGGTGTTGGTAAAGCATAATCTCATCAAGCCAAAGTCCGGGTTCAAATTTAACACGGTTTCTGTGTATATATTACGGTGTAAGTTGACTGTGATAGGCGGAAGTGACGTGGACTCACCACGGAGGTACAATCAACTCCTACCAGGTTCCATGTGACCAGCCACAGGCAAAAATGACGTGACGCGTCGTCACGCATAGTGCATTCAGTGTAATGTACATATACTCTTAAAAAAAGTAGGGGAACCTGAACTTTGATTTCTGGCAGAAAGAAAACCCATTGAGGAACGTCATAATGACATTCATCTTGTGTATGCAGAATCAGTTCACGTTCTCATCACACGCAAACACACTGCATGGGAAGCACGTGCACAACGTGTGAGCCTCCTACCCGTGCATGGGGTGTCATTATGAATCTAGACGTTTTTTGAGGCAGGTCGACAAATCACTGTAGACCATTTTTTCCGATAATTTTCTTGCGTCTGTGCATGGTCAGGGTTTTCAGGGTCAAATCACACACTACTGACTGAAAATTGTAAACCTGAAATTTTCATGCCATACTCCAGTCACCTAACAGGGGAATAACTGAACGAATAGCTTTGCTTTATATGAATTCCATGTGGTGATGCATTCTCAAAACATCCATTATTACTGTATCAACAGTGATTCAGTCTCATATATCTGCCAATTTCGACCATCGTACATTGACAGTACAGTTCCTATACTTTTTTAGGATTATATTTCTTAACTATTTTTTTATGAGTCTACAAGTCTAATTAAACATCATTGTTAAAATGGTTTAGTTTTAATGAGAAAATATCTTAAAACGTGGAACACTTTTAGGTAGCGATCCTTTGCTTCCATCGGTTGTGACATTCGTGACTAACTCGTGTTATTTCGGGACAAGCCGAATAGCGACAGAAACGGTAACTCTGGTCGTGTTTGATTCAAATGATACTTAAAAACAGAGTAGAGTCAGGCTAAAACAACTAAAAGAAGGGGAAAACACATTAAAGACATATTCAGACGTAATTGTCACCTTATATTTCAAAATATATTTTAGAAAAAAGATTTACTGACTAAATGGTATTTGTTTCATTGAATATACAAATAAAATTAATTTAATTACAAAAAAATGCTACATTACATGCCAAAGCAGAAAGTCCAAACTGACTTTGAAATTAAAGATAGCTTTGAATACTTATACAGTATATTTTACAGAATATTATTGGTTTGAAACGCCAATCGATTTATTATTACATTTCCTAAAACCGTTGGACGTGCACATACAATCATCATAACAAGCCCGCACGATCGCCAGAAAAACGCTCAGCTGGACCAGTGAGAGCCGTTATGTCAATAAACACACTTGCGTGTACTTGAATCTCCGGCCGTCAGTAGCATGATTTTTATCAAAAACTTCACATTAGACAACACAGTTCTGTTAGGTACGTTCTTTGTACTTTCAATATGACGATACAGTCAAACCCCGTTGTGTCGAACTCGTCGGGTCCAACGGGAAAGTTCGACTTATCCGAGTGTTCGACACATCCGTCAGCATTGAAAAGACCAAGAACCAACACGACCACGGTGCTTAACACATCGTTATTTTGCAGTAGGATACACATACGAACAATATATCTTTGCAATAAACGTTTACGACAGTATTGATCTTTAAATTACAACATATACAAATGTAAATCAATTCAATCACTTTATTCGTCATGGCAAATAAATATGCATACAAAAAGATAAGAACAAGAATAATTTAACAACCTCACTAGCGATCCCATTTAGTTGACAGCACTAATTCATTTTAAGTCAGTATAAAAAGTTGTATAGTTCACACAAACGGAATCGGAATGTACATACGTGTACATGTGGGGAATTTATCTCTTAAAAAAATCCGAAATTACAGTCTGTTTGGCGTTCGGGCATGGCATCACAGCAGAATTGCTCAAAAAGTTTCTTAATGTACCAAGCTGGTTGTATTTACTTTTCACGATTTCCTAAACAATAGCATAATGCCATAATGGATGTAAGGAGTCAGGATTTTTTTTCAAAGCACAATATCCACTGCGCGCGTTCGAATCTGAATGACCTGTCGTATTTTCGCACAGAACAAGCGTCGAGTGGGGGGGCAAGTCCTTTTCAGAGGATAAGGAAAGGGGCGAGTGGTGACGAATGGGGGCATCACGTGCTGTCATCGAAGCCGACGGAAAGCAAACAATCGATCCCCTTTGATACATAAATATGAATTGTTCCATACCTTACTGTCGCAGTTGTAGAAGATTATTTATGTAAAAAAAAGTAAAACATGGAGAAGCCCGCGCCGGTCTCTTCTTATCTAAGAAGAAGTTTAGAAGAAGAGAATAGTCCGATCACGTGATATGCAAATTAGCCTGTGGCAGTGATGTTAAGCTGAATCATCTCTGTGCCGGCATGTGAAGTACAATTTGTGAACCCAATTCGGGTGTCGTGCCTGGAATGTTCTCAAAAAGCGGCGTTCAGTTATATTCAATTACTCTACACAACACATTAAAGAGCCTTCTCCAGAACGCAAACCGAGAGATAAAATTAAGAAACGGGTGTGTTTTGACTGCACCATTGCGATGATTGTCCAATAGGAATTTGTGTAGATAGCTGACGTAAGCATCAAGAGATATACACAACTCTGACGCATGCACCACGGGATATAGATAGCTCTGACGTATGCACCAAGGGATATAAATAGCTCTGACGTATGCACCACTGGGTATAAATAGCTCTTACGTATGCACCACGGGATATAGATAGTTCTTACGTATGCACCACGAGATATTGATAGCTCTAACGTATGCACCACGAGATATTGATAGCTCTGACGTATGCATCACGGGATATAGATAGCCCTGACGTATCCACCACGAGATATAGATAGCCCTGACGTATGCACCACGGGATAAAGATAGCCCTGACGTATGCACCACGGGATATAGATAGCCCTGACGTATGTACCACGGGATATAAATAGCTCTGACGTATGCACCACGGGATATAGATAGCTCTTACGTATGCACCACGAGATAGTGATAGCTCTGACGTATGCACATCCTCTGCCAGCCTCTGCCAGCTTCCAGTTGAACGAAGTGACGGAACAAGAATAAGCAAAAATTAAAAAGAAGTACCATATTGCCTAATTTTATCATGAACCTGTTGGAGTTTATTCGTCTTATATGTCGTCGCTATTGTTGGAATTTTCGTAACATTAAAACATTACATAAAAACACTTCTGGCGTAATGGGCGAATGAAGCAGGGGAGGTAACTGTAAGCATTCCATATGGAATAATACCCTGTCCCTTCACTCCGTTGAACCGGAAGCTGGAAGTGGTAATGGAGGCGAAGTACGGTCTGCTATACCACGAGTTGCGTTTAAAATGTTGAATAAAATATATTTCACGTGAGTAATTGTTCAACATGGGGTTGGAAATGAGAGAGAACAACCCAGTGAAGAAATAGGTGTATAGTTTTCATGGTGGCGATATTTTATTTTGACATGAGAAATATTTTTCGAACCGATGCGAGGGAAGTACGTTGCCAACCTTTGCTCGCTTCACTCGCATTTAAGAAGACTGGTCATTTTCGGTATCCTGCGCAACCCATTTGCGCTACAGTTTACCCGTGCCCCAAGATATCCGGGGAGTTTGGCACAGGGGAACAATGGGGGAGCAATCGTTTAACGATCAAAATTAAATAATCGAGCTTTTTTTATTTAAAAAAAATACTACAACAAAAACCACGGAACTACAGGCATTTATGGCAAAGGGTCTTGTTAAAAATGACCCTAATAAACGACCAATATATGTGAGTTAGTTTGGGTTCGATTCCTCACATGGGTACAATTGATGAAGCCCATCTCTGGTGACCCCCGCCGTGATATTGTTGGAATAAACGGCGTAAAACCATACTCTCTCACTTTTCTGGTGCTTAACCATCTCGCTACAGACAGGATACAAGTAACGCACCAGCATTAGGAATCTATTCCTGATCTTCCCAATGTCTCTGGAAATTAAAACTCACCTTGATTCAGAGCCAGCTGACACACGTCTGTGATCAAGCTTTCTTCAGAGCGACTATACTCAGCGACCGATATAAACATTATCTAAATCCCGAGAACAACAATTACGTCATGACGGTGGACTCGAAAAAGAAAGCGAATTTTACGAAACGTGTATATTATCAGAAGTGAACGTGACTAATATACGTCTTACATATCAACACACAAAAAAGTCAAATTTCAGCTTGCTTAACGGTGGATAGATAAAATAACTGCGTTATACTGAGATCTATTTCAGCACATGGATGACATATATTTAGAAGTACACTGTATTTTGCTATAGTTAATTCTGTGCTGTTTATAGTTTAACACTGCAGCATGCCAGATGTTTTAAGGCGATCTGTCAGTCATCAAGACAAGACCAGGCAATCCAGTGATTGACATCTATCTTCGCCACTGGGATAAAATAACATGTATGTCACCATGGCTGCCCACATATCCTGGTAGTCAGCCTCACAGACAGAAACAAATAACTCTGAACTGATATAGTTATATGGGAGATTCAGAACTTGAACCCGTGGAAATCTAAACTGGTTCATTTTGGGCTTTAGCATTGCAGAAATGGTTGGACGGAAGGGAAATAATGTGGTTCAGAGACTGAGGGACTGACTGTTATGAGGCGAACGTCGGGGAAAAATTCTCATGGACTGAATGAATAACATTGATCGCGTGATGCTTACGTCAGCTGTGTATACAAATTTGTAATGGACATTTATCACCACGGTGCAATCAGAACACACGCCTTTCTTAATTTCAACTTTCGGTTTGCGTTCCGAGAAGACTATTTACTGCGTTGTGAGGCTGGTGGGCCGTTTTATCTGATCGTCACCAAAGGTGAGTAAATGGTTTAACTACGCTTTTGAGAATATTCCAAGCAGGACATGTGAGACAGACTTCACATACTGCACGCGTATTATATACTGGTATATATTTGTAAGCTATCGTCACTTCCGGCTACCACAGTCAACTTACACCGTAATATAACAAAGACCGTGGTAAACTCGACATGGCGCGATAAAGATACGCTTTATCATCTCCTCTAGCTTACTGTGCTCTCGATACATTAATCACACATAATTGTATGTTATGTTGTAATTCTCTTCGATCAACCGAACATAAAATATTTTGTATAACATATATAATTGTATAACAAACACACAACGTGGGTTATGTCTACCGCAGCTCGAAATTAAGAGAACGGGTAGATGTTTTCCGACATTTTATTCTCACAAGCCCAACAACGATGTAACACTCAACAGTTCTTTTACATTATCTTTGACATATCCATCTTTTGCATTCTCAGAGCCCCAACGGCCATCTCTTTTGAACAAACGGTCTGGTACACCAGCACTGGCAGCAGTAGTAGCGCCACCGGGGGCGGTATTCATGAAAGGAGTTAAGTCTGAAAAAAACCCTTAAGTTTGGACTTAGGAAAAATCTTAGTTCTTATGAAACTGTTGTCTTAACACCGTCCCCTACAAGTTTGAATTCTTCAATAAATATCTTTCTGGCTCTGGAATATGAAATATGCGTGTCTCCCCTCAGAATGTGGCATCCACGTTTTCTACAAAAACGTAACTTTCTGAATAGGTATTCCTGCGAATACTCACAAATTCCAGCTTTCACTATGTAACGCCTAAGCATAGCAACAGGAAAGAGTTCGGATCCAGAAGCTGAAATTAAGACATACGAGAGGATATCAAAAGGTTTTGAGCCTCGCCCTGAAAAAGCAAGATTTTGGAATTCATACTGCTTTATTTTTCAACATAGTCCCCTTCCAACTTCACACACTTCTCCCATCCGGTTTGCCAGTTGCTGATTCCTGATCTGAAGAACTCCACATCTTGGTCCCCTAAAAACCCTCCACAGCAGCGATAAGCTCATCATCATCCTGAAATTCCTGGCCCCGGGTGTGTTTTTTCAGTCGAGGAAAGAGGTGGAAGTCGCTAAGGGCTTTGCAGCTTGACTGGTGTCGACTGACGCATTGTCCTGGTGAAGAAGAATCCCTCGCCGGATCTTTCCTTGCCGCTTCTCTTTAATGGACTGGCGTAGCTGCTTCAGAAGGTTAGCATATTACTCTCCATTCATTATCGTATCATGAGGCAAGTAGTCGATGTGGATAACACCTTTACTAAGAATGAAGATTTTTATAGATATCAACTTCTTTAGTATGAGTACACAAAGTTTCGGAGTTACTGCTTACTCCTTCATCAGGTGAATGAGAATGGGGTGCAGAGCTATATTTATATGATATATGATTGGATGATGTTACATAACAGTAGTGAGTCGCTCTTCAACCTGCTTGGCCGTGTTGCCCACCACGACAAGAAACTTTGTAACTGCTCTATATTCAACCTTGTCCATTTTTCACATTCACTAGGGGGTATATCTCTTCTACAAGGCACTGTCATTGAAGAAATGCATCCAGCTATGTGATCCTACCGGGAATATATAGCTAGGACTCTAATATACGTTAGGTGCCCTGCCCATTACTATTTGTCAAGTATAAATATGCAAGGCTCAAAACATTTTGATATCCCCTCGTATTTACCGTCTCTATATACATCAGTCTTGCATTTTTCTATAAAAATGCTCATGTACCCATCACAGAAATTTACATCTGACCTTCTTATACTAACAACTTCAGCAAATCTGAAAAAACCTGCAAACGAAATGGATGACATTGCAAGGAACCGAAACTCCTTGGTTTTCGAGTTTGAGGAAGTATTGAAGTTAATAAAATGGGTGTTATGTCGTGGAAATCAGGGAGGATGTGTGGGGAACTGTATAATTGAGAGGTACGTGTGCATAGTTTCGAATGTCACCGAATTCTTAGCGTACATTTCAGCTTTTCGGAAAGAGTGGATGTCGGCACGACGACCCAATATGGCAGCTGCTGCTCCTTTACTCTTTTAAAATACATATGACGTGTGTTTAGATCTATGGTCTATGTTTAACCTATAGTGAGATATCCGGTTCCTGTGGCAGACAGGGATGTTGTCGGAACGGGAGCTATAAATATGCGTGTTCCCAGGGGTGGCCTAAAAGTCGGGCCAAGAAAAGTCGGGTCGGGCCGGGCCACCGGGTACTACTAAAAATGGATTGCAGAATATTAAAACGAAATCTGCGTATTTGGCTAGCTAGAATTCCAAGTATGGTTTGGTTGAAAATGTATAGTTAATGATGAAAACCCAACACTGATAACATACCGAGAGTCCCAGAGGAAAGACATTGTCTTCTTGTTGTGCGTTGTCCTTGATATGTCTGTGTGAGAAGGTTACTTATTTCTGAGGCGTGACATCCTGGGGTTCTGGGCAGGAAGTGACAGTGTTTTACAGCTTTTCTTTCCTAAATTGATACAGTTGGGGTTTCCTAATTAGCCTTTATTGTCTCATGCTGAATCAGCAGAGGATGTTTATGTTAAAGAGGAGCGGGCATTGGCGAGAGCCAGTGGACAACTGTGACATTAAAAATATTATTATACATATGGCCAAATTTCTTTGATAAATATGGGTTGTCTCCCTTTAATGCATATGAACCTATATTTACATTACTCCTCTGCCCCTAAACAGGTGTTTTCACACATATAAAAAATATTTATATTTAGAATTGGACGTATTACATCTAAATTATTCATCCACACAACTTTAAAATATTTGTGGAAAAATGTTTCCAGAATTTAATTTGATAAAACTTACGTAGTTTTGAGTTTATAAAAAATAAGGCACAGTTATTTCAGAACAAGAAGTTTTGAGCTTGCAGTCTTGAAACTAATAGGCCAAGGTCCTATTCCAAAAACACATTTAAGATCTTTACATTATTTCTCACACGAATTCATTCTAATAAGATATAGATTACAGAAATAACATACGTAAATTTTAATTCTAAATCGTGTTATCATCAAACGGTGTTGTATGAATCTGGTCCCTAAGAAATTGATCACTTCATCCTGCATTGAGCACAATATAACAAGGAACGCCTTTAATGATTATGTCTTTAATTTCCAATAGTAATGGTGATACAACAGAAGTAATCATGTACGGAAATGAACTTTACAAATGATAAAGTCTGAACACTCTGCTAGAGATTTATCCATACATCCAATATCGTAACTCATAAGTAATCACCTCCGTTACTACTCAAGTCAGTTCTGAGTACAGATGCATATACGTAAAAGAAACTAAACCGCTAAACTACTACAGTGAGGCGGCAAATCTTGGGAAGTGTAGCTTAAAAATGTTACCAAAACGTTAACCATTCATTAACTGGTCAACCTGAAGAAATAACGTCCTGATTTTGACCGGTCGCAGTTAAGAGCGTTCGCTACCTCCACGCGTTTCTGTAGCTTGTATGCTCTTGGTCGGCGACGCTCTGATGAAAGTTCCAATAATCTGTTTTGTTTGCGCATCACTTGTTGCCAAGAGTCAAGACCCTTGTGGTTAGAGGCTGAGAAGAAGCGCTTGGTTATGCTGTCATTGAGCTTCTCGAGACTCTGCTGACTGAAACGAACAATACCGTCATGTAATCTCAAGAGCTGAGGAACTTGGTATCTCAGATTATGCATGTGGGGTGTTACATCTCTACATTGAAACGTCTTGGCGAAGTTATTGCACCACATTTCAGTCTTTGTGGCTACATCGTCCGGGTCGGGAGAAACGGTTTTCAGTAAACAGTTAATTTCACGAATCCCCTTAGACACAATGACCATTGTGACCCTTATTCCTACATCCAGTCACTATTCAGAAGTACGTCAAAGTGCGATATGTTGCCTGCAACTTTGACGAAAGACAAGCACAAGACTTGGGGTCTTGGGATAAAAACCTTCTGGTCAGGAAAACGATATCATCTGCGAGCGGTTTCGGTGTTTGGTGGGTTTTTTTGTGAAAACGGACGGTTTCAGTTTTAATGTAAATATTGTCCCCATTTCCATTCAGTATCCGATTGTCCCACCCTATCCCCATCAAACGATTGAAGTCAGATCGCCACCGGATAGTGTAAATAGTTTTGGATCTGTTCTGCTTGTATGGTCGTCCATTGGTAGCTAGGAGGTTGAAATCCTCATCTGAGATTTGAAGCGTGACTCGTACTTTTGAGTCTTGTCGAACTGTAGGCACAAGTGTTTCCTTTAGCTCTATCTTCGGATTCCGCTGAAAACCCGGATCTGTGAAGAAAGACGGGCACGCGCATAGATCCTTTTTCTTTTTTATCTCATCATACTTGGAATCCCAGCCGATGTAATGAACCCGGTATATGTCGGATGATATAGGTGTGACCTGTGCAGGGTTCCATCCCTCCTGCCAGCTCCTCGGGGTGGAGGACTTGGGGTAACGTCGTGAGCGTGCTTGACTTGATCCATCACTGCAGTGTAAACACTTGTTTCTAACTGGATACTCAAAATAGTTTAGGCATTAATCATTTAAAGGTCACATGCAACGTAAAACACAACTTTGCAGATTCTGGTACCTTTCGGTATGCACTTACCGAAACAAATCATAAAAAATGCCAATTCAACCTATAAAGTTGAAAAAACGCGATGAAAAAAAAGCCCGCGAAATCGGAGTTCAAACGTTTCACTAAATTCCCGCCAGCGCTGGGGGGAAAACTGGTTTCATCAGCTGTGCTGCGCAGCGTCCATAACGCATGTGCAGTGAATAGGTTCGCTGAGCTTGAAACAGTATGCATGCCCAGCGTCTGAGGTCGTGAGCAGTAGTCTAATCTTGGTTGTGTACACAAACAAGTAAATAATCTACTCGTTACGTAAAACAACTTGTTGATGTGTGGTAAGCAGTCCCTGTCACAGAGAAAGCTCAGTGTCTGGTTTATTCACACCTATATGTCTGCCTGCCTGTCTGCTAAAGACAACATGCAATACACAGCTTCAATCATTGACCACGTGCGATTTGAACTTAACACCTAGCATAACGACATAAAGAAAATAAGTTGATTTATGACTCGTGCACCCGAGTCCCGTGTGTGCCACATTATGTAATTAGGCACGTGTGATACACATGACATGTTTTTATGTCTGTGGGTTGCAAACAAACTGCATTCATTTTTTTCGGATGACTGGATCTGACGGAAACTGGTGCAAACTGTTGTCAGTTTCAAGTCCTGCTTTGTACTTGGACGAATGACAGATTCCAGCCACGCAGTAGTTTACCATCTCTACTGACATGATTTTTTATTGGATCGAGCGCAAATTCAGGGAACATGTATTTTCCAAACCCAACATCTCTATATACATTCTTCATGGATAACGACTTCTTTTCGTGTATATGATTTTGTTTGACAACAGTATATGATTCCATACTGAAACGACGCATCAAGTACACAAAAAGAAGTTGTTATCCATAAAGAATCTTACTTTCTTGTGACTGGCTATACTTCTAAAATGCCTATCAAACAGATCATCTTTCTGTACACACAATGAACCCTCAGCATATCAGCAAATGAAACAGCCAATCGGAAGCCGTCGTTACACTTCAGTGCATATCCACCCGCTATGACTGGGTTCGGTCTCCCGAGGGCTTCGTTTCAGGGGAAGTAAGCCCAAGTACAAAATATTGCACTTTTGAATCGCTATTGTACGCTTATAATTGTGTTTATTTGGGTTTTTTTAAAAGCAGCAATGTATATTATATGTCATGAATAAGTGATAACTGTGTTTTAATTATGTTTGAATTTTTGGTTGCATGTGACCTTTAAGTGATGGTATATGAATATATCTGTGTTTTGTATTGGTTACATTTGGAAAGCATTTATAGTAACGGAACGTTTAGCACAGAGAATAAGTTGTAATTGCATCAGTACTTATTCTGAGACGTTACTTTAGCCAATTTTTAAAGCATTGTCGTTTACTATATTTAGATTTAATCCACCATACATACTCACTAACGTGAACTGTCATCCTCATCAAGACTCGACATCTTGGAAGTACACGTGCTTGACGTATTTCGCTTATAATAATGGTTGTGTTGACGTTGCGTACGCGCCCTTTGTCAAGCGGTGAACAGAGAAACGTGGTGTAGGAAGGGGGATAACTCTAGGCAGCTCTTGCCGTTTCAAGCGATACATTTCGCCATCTGATATGTGTTAAAAGACATATATTAAATCACACCATTTTGTAATGTGTTAAAAGGGATAAAAAAGGAAAAATGCATTCGCACGCGCAAAAATCGTATGTGTTGCCACTGTATTCTAAAAAGCATAAATCCAGCAAAAATTCAATAGCCTGCGAGTATGCAAATGCTTCAATTTACTAGTACATATGACAGACAAAATGCAATAATATCTACCTAAATAACACTTAGCAGAGCATGTGCAAACACGTTTCCTCAACGCGCAGCGCTCTTTTCTATACAGTCTCAACATACACACTGTGTCACAAGCGTTCGGTCCGGCTTTGCATGCACGTTCCATCAGAAGCATCTTTCATCTCTCATGTATCTTGAAGTATATTTAAATCCATAGATTGGTATCATATCTACCTAAATATCACATTGTAGTGTTACAAAATGCAACATGTAAAGATAACCGGTCCCTTAAAGTGAATTACCTGTCTTTCAAACATAGTCTCGACCAAAAGTGTCAAGTCTCTGTTCGGCCCGACTTGACCCGACCTCTCAAAAACACTTAACACCTCACAGATGTATCTTAAATTCTATTTAAATCCATAGTTTAGTATCATATCTACCTAAATACGGCTTTACGGAGTTTCAAAGCGTTGTATTTGAAACAAACACGTTGCTTAAAGTGAACCCTATTTTCTATACATTCTCAACAAAGACACAGTATCACAAGCATTCGGTCCGACTTGGCCCGAGCTCTCAAAGGCAACTTAAACCTAACTCATGTATGTAGAAATGTATTTAAATCCTTAGCGTGGTATCATATCTACCTAAATACTACTTCATAATGTT
Source organism: Haliotis asinina (assembly GCF_037392515.1). Taxonomy (NCBI): domain Eukaryota; kingdom Metazoa; phylum Mollusca; class Gastropoda; order Lepetellida; family Haliotidae; genus Haliotis; species Haliotis asinina. The sequence continues at coordinate 16,568,427 of NC_090295.1, read as the reverse complement.
ATCAGCTGCAACATGTAAAGAAAACTGGCCAGTTAAAAGTGAAGCCCTGTTCTCACTTCATTCTCAACATAGCCTCAATCAAAAGAGTTAAGTCTCTGTTCTGCCCGACTTGGCCCGGGCTACCCGGATTCCGGAGCCAGAGCTCTCTAAAGCAGCTTAAACATAACCCATGTATCTTGAATTGTAATTAAATCCATAGATTAGATCTACGTGTACCTAAATATCACCTTTTTATCTTACAAAATGCAACATGTAAAGATAACCGGTCCCTTAAAGTGAAGCCCTTTTCGCTCTCCATTCTCAACATAGCCTCGATCAAAAGTGCTAAGTCTCTGTTCGGCCCGACTTGGCCCTAGCACTTAAAAACAGCTCAAACCCCACGCATGGATACTGATTAGTGTTCATATACATACAGTAGTATTATATCTACTTAACTAATCCTCTCTAGAGTCTAAAAGCGAAGTATTTGATGGAAGAAACGTTGCTCAAAGTGCTGCGGTCTCTTCCATATATATTCTCAACAAAGACACTCTCCACGAGCGTTTGGTCAGGATTTTCTCTGGCCGTCAAATTTAAAGCATCTTACGCTCCATAGATGTATAATAAATTCTATTTTTGTCCATAGATTAGTGTCATATCTACCTACATATCGCCCTATAGGGTTTCATAGCGTTGTATTGGAAACAAACACGTTGTTTAAAGAGAACCCGACTCGGCCCGTTCTCTCAAGATTAAACCCCACACGTATACTGGTTAATGTTTACATCCATAGAATAGTATTATATCTACCTAACTAGTTCTTTATAGAGTCTCAAAAAGGAGTATTTGAAGCAAACACCTTGCTTAAAGTGACGCCCAGTGTTTGGTCTGAACTGCACGCGGGCTAATGAACTTGGTGGACCTGTTAATTACACCTGCATCCAGCTTGCTTAATTACCCTTGTCTAATTGCAATCAGCTAGGTGTTGTGATTCAGTCAACATACTTTTGCCCTTAATTACCTGTCAGGGGCCTTCAGAGTTATTGATTACTCCACCGTTTCTTTATAACGTTTTTCACAATAACTGACTAAATTACAACTACTAAAATGAGACATTTGTTTCATTATATATTTATAAACATGTACACATATAATAAACTGAACAAATAGTAGAAGATATTACACCCAGTTATATGACATGAAACGCTTGAAAGGCTTGGGTTTTTTTTCAGTGGTGAAGAATATAGAAGGTTTTCCGCACATTTTCTACAGCATAGACATCAATGAATACTATCACAGATGCAGACAGACGGGTGAGGCTATTCATGGCATGATTTATACATATCAGAAACTTAATACGTATCCGACGATATTAGCTAACACGAGACATCTTACGGAATTGGTGAACATTATTGGTTCGTATTTGAACATACGAAACTATGAAAACACATCCAATATGTCTCTAGGTTGTCCAGCTCCGGACCAGGAGAAATTTGTTTTCACTGCATGTGCTTTGCAACACAAAGGCAACTCGGAGATGCTGTTTCCGGATGTTGTAAACTTCCAGCCATTCTGATAAACTTGTTTTCCTGAACACACATACAGACAATAAAAACATTAAAGAGGGCCGTGGGAGAAGTATGTTTTCATAAACCTTCAGTGTCTCACGTACCTTTCTCCAAATGTATCTCTATAAAACTGGCCGAGCTGGGCAGTATCAGCCTGTTTTCAAATCATCTGATCTGAAAATGTCTGTATTACTTGTTGGCGACTCTTTGTGGAAGTATGTTGGACGTTGTACATAGAAAGGAGGGATCGTGACAAGGTCTCTGTCCGGAGCCAAGGTGGCTGACATTCCCGATCTCTTGTGGGAGCACTTTAAGGTGGGAAACAAATGAAGAATGTAGGATTTTGCACAGAATGAGGATTATTTCACACGCGTAGTCGTAATATATCATTGGATATTGCATGCTACAAAGCGCATATTATATTTTGATCGCCCACATGGATTCATTTCTAAAGTAATTGTTTCCAGTTCTTCATCGTCCACGCAGAGATTAATGACCTGGCGTACATTCCTAGGACGCCTGGACAGGTCTTGGTCAACTTTTCGAAACTGGTTGACATTATAAGGAAACGGAACCCAGGGTATTTCATCTAGTTTTATGCATCTGTTTAAAAAATGGTATTTGAATGCCTATTATGTTTTTATGAATAAGAACTGTTTAATCTGACATTTACTTATACAAGCGGTTGCAAAGTAAGGTCTAAAAGGACAAGACATCGTCCGACTACAGGTTAGTTACTGAGATAAATTCGATATTTCGGATTTCAGCGGGTGGTTTGAAGATGGGTGCACATAATGTTTTGTATACTATATTTCACAGAGATGTGTTGCTCCTTTCCGGTGTCACCCCAAGATGCCGGAATAGATGGCGACAGGGCCGTGGAAATCATCTTGCCCTCAACGAGAAGGCTTACACCCTCAAGGAGAGATTGAAACACCTCTGTGGTGAGAATGGATTGACCTATGTCGGCCACCCTAACTTTGGGTCTTTCGGGAGAGTAAGGCAGGAGTTCATTGCCTGCGACGGGCTTCATTTGAGGCCAGCAGGACAGAAGCAGCTGGCTTCAGATATCATCTGTGCATTAATTCAATACTTACTTCATTAATGTGTCATTGGGTCAAAACTCCGGTTTGATGCAGAACCTTCATTTACCGTCTGCTTGCCTTCTATACTCACAGGTGTGTTCTACTGACATGAACAGCTGACATACAAATCCAACGTCAAACCTTATAAATTATATCACCCGTTCTCTTACGTATATTTCTGTTTAATAAGCATAGCAATCTGAACATAAATTACTCTGTTCAAGATAGTAATGCCATTTCCAACCGATTGTTCCTTTTGTCCAGTGTACGCACTCGTTGAAAAATCCCACTAAAGTACCGTTGTCATCTCACACTGCACCATCGACTACGTCGAGAGTGACTTACGAACAAGCTTGCGAAGAAACACCTATTGGCGTCACACCCTTACTGGATATCGGTTCTGAGGTAAACATAGAACAATCGTATACAATATATAGAACTTCATAACTCGTTGTTGTTTTTGTACCCATCTAAACATCACAATATACTACAGGTTCACTTCCCACCCCTTGTACGGGCAGCAGTGAAGAATAAGATGACTGACAAGGTGTTCCAGACCCACCTGACAGCTGTTTCGCGCCCCGCCGCCAGTAAGCAGCCAGTGAAGGTAAGATACTTGCAACACCTAAGCTAACAGTATTCTCCTTCACATACCAGCTTCCAAAACTCCCTTTATGAACTGTAAACCCCGTCTTCGTTGTTCCAGACCCACCTGACATCCGCTTCACGCCCCGCCGCCAGTGAGCAACACCCTTCTTCACATACCAGCCAACACATAAAGTAGCATGCATTTTTTTCTATAACTGTGAAATATAGTAATTATTAGCGTGTATGTGTCATTACTTTTTCAGGATTCCTCGATGCTTTACGGCGGCAGTCATGTGCCTGTATATCTCATAAATATCTCATACCGAACCCACACCCCATGACGTCCTCTCTATTTTAGGTGAGACACGTTCTGCACAACCATAATATCATTCCCTACATATACCTCCCTCTGCCAGACACATTCAGTTGTCCCTGACATGTCTGAAATATTTTTTAAATACTTTTCAGAACATCCAGTGCAAGAGCGAATCACATTCTTTCTACCATGCAGACCAAAGTGTACGGAAGTGTACCTGTTCTCTACAGGTGGTGACCCCAACAAAAAGTGTAAGTTTTCAGATCATAATTAGAGTTTACAACTGGTTCAAATTACCACAGGCCACTGATGAAGCAGGCAAGCAAATACTCAAGAAATATTATTTTTCAGTAGATTCTGAAGAAGTCCCACCACCATTCACAAAACAGGAATTCCGCCACCCAGACATCACCCATTTGGTTCTAGTGTATTACAAAGGAGACCATTTTGCATACAAGCCCAAGCCCCGTGGTAACAGAGTACACGGGAATCAGGAACATCGCAGAACTGTTTTGTCTGTCCTCGCAAAGGCCAGGGAATCCACCAAAGGCCCTTCCGCAACGTATCGCGATTTAGTAAGTGATCCATTCGTTTGCGGCACATTCCAAAGCATCTTGAACCCACGAAATAGAAAGCAGGTCCGGAACCAAGGGAAACTTCGACAAAATCAAACAGAGACTTAAAGAAGATACTATATATAGTGTTCAAGAACTTGCTTATCACCTTGTCCTTGGTATTGTCCAAGAGCGGTCGTCGTGGTCGCTCTCGGGTGGTAGTTTAGGATGGTGGACTAGAGACAGGGAAGACAGGCAAGAGTCAGCGGTAGAGATGAAGACAGCAGCAGCCATATTTTATTACTGTTTGGTCGAAGGATGGTCAAAATGGTAAATACAGTGGTAAACATGTGACAGAACGCACATCGGGACTGAATGGCCAATGATCCCGATGTGGAGACCCGCTCTGTCACTTACACACATTCAGAAGTCCGACGGCGATTCTTCGTCGTCGACGTAGTCGTAGGTGGGGCGACGGCCTTGGCCGACACCCCGACTACCCGCACAATCCGCCCACTTCTGTCGATGATCTAGACTCCATGGTTGGTCTTGCTGGTTGGTCTCGCTGGATGGTCTCGCTGGATGGTCTCGCCGGTTGGTCTGTCGACTGACCATATCAGTCAGGTTTTTATACACAGGGCCATTACGTCACATTGTGTAAGATCACAGGCCCATGCACATGTACATACGTAAGATTCGCCGACGTATGGAGGTGTTAATTGACATGTATTGATAGCGTTTGAGAATTAAGGGTCCTGCCCGGAGGGGGGTTTATGATAAGAGGGGATACACCGAATGTTTGCCGAATACATTGCATAGACAAAGGGGATAGAATTTCGGTGCACTTTGGACTTAGATTGAAACAAATAGATTGTTTGAATAAATGAAGTTTTAAGGAAACTTATTGAAATGATTTAGTCTATGACAACACCCCTGAACGTCGTGGAGCTTTTGTCCTCAAAAGCGCTTTTTAAGAATAGTGACAATATTGGATGTACAAGTATACGGTAAACTGCATGAAACGTTGACGCGTTGACAATATCTGGTAGAGGCATTGATCATAAGTCACATAATCGTAATGGCATTAGATAAGATATACGGGAACGTCAAAGTAATATATGAATCGAATTGTCAACATTAGTCAGGCGAAACATAACAATAACAATACTGGACGTTTATACACAAAATACAGGTGAGCGGAGATTCCAGCTCGTACAAAAACACAAGCGAGCGGTTATCCAGCTCGTACAAAAACACAGGTGAGCGGCTATCCAGCTCGTACAAATAAAACATTGGACGTTTTCACCGAGCGGCAAAATCCTGCTCACGGTCGACCATACAGTCGGAATACCTGACTGATAAGTACACGTATGACTTACAGGAACAAAAACAGAATGTGCGTAATGCGTCGTCGTTTGCATTTGAATGTAATATTTTCATGACAACAGTAAGATCTTTGAAATTGGGAGTCTTATATTGGTGAGCCTAGACTCGACAAGGCTAGCAGATGTAGATGTGATCTGCACTAAAAGTAGAATTGACATGAGAAAAAAAATAAACCTAACCAACTTCAAAAGTCTAAACCGAAAGTTGATGAAAAATTAATTCAAGTGAAATTGGCTCATAGATATTTCAGCGAATTGTATATTGTGTGCCAGTTACCGTAGAAAGTATTATGCACATGGATACTAAATTTTCGCCGGTATCATAACTAGGCACAAAAACACGTTGGCAAAACGAAGTAGGATGTAGACTGGATAAACAGTCTCCATCAAATAAGTTTGGAGAGACATAGCTTATTTTACTTCTACGACAGCTATTACCACATGAAAAGTTTTAGACGTTTTTCACAAAGAGTAATTAGGGTATTGCACAACTCGTTATAAGCTATTGTCTATAGTAATAGTTATAGAGGAACAAATTGCTAGAAAAATCCTTGAAACCGGGAGTCTGATTTGAGTGGGACGACTCGGAACCCGCAGATAGCGTTGATCTGCATTAAATGTGTATATGCAAGGATGTGTAGTAAAGTAAGAGCCTAACCGACTTCAAAAACTTAATCTAATAAAGATGTACGCCTCATAACATCACATACAGATAGCAATAAGTACTCAGTAGATGAAAAATATGACACATATAAATACATATGAAACAATGGCTGGAGAAGATTGACATACCTGACATGTACAAGAATGTCCGAGGGAAACATATAAACACAAAAGTTGTGAGAAAGTTCGAAGAAAAGTTCACATAAATTGTCACACGAACACAATGTGAAGCACATGATGAAGAATCTTGAGTCTTGATGACATGATCTTGAAGAGTGGTGTTGAAAGTTGTTGTACTCACTCGATAATATGACTTTGCTGGGTCTGGTTGTTGCTGTCGATGACATTGCTGGAAGTGCTGAGGTTTGCCGGCTATGAGCTGCTGTTTCGCTGATGACTGTCGGGTCGGCTGACTGTCTGATGTCTTCGTTCTTCCGCCAAGATGGCACCCGACGTTGACGCTGCTCTTGTCAACCACCATCTCTAAACTACCGGTTGCTTTGCTGCGAGTTAGGGTAGGGGAATCGTGCGTGAGTCACAGCAAACTCACGCTACCCGGATATTTCTCCACCATCTGTCCAAGAGCGGTCGTCGTGGTCGCTCTCGGGTGGTAGTTTAGGATGGTGGACTAGAGACAGGGAAGACAGGCAAGAGTCAGCGGTAGAGATGAAGACAGCAGCAGCCATATTTTATTACTGTTTGGTCGAAGGATGGTCAAAATGGTAAATACAGTGGTAAACATGTGACAGAACGCACATCGGGACTGAATGGCCAATGATCCCGATGTGGAGACCCGCTCTGTCACTTACACACATTCAGAAGTCCGACGGCGATTCTTCGTCGTCGACGTAGTCGTAGGTGGGGCGACGGCCTTGGCCGACACCCCGACTACCCGCACAATCCGCCCACTTCTGTCGATGATCTAGACTCCATGGTTGGTCTTGCTGGTTGGTCTCGCTGGATGGTCTCGCTGGATGGTCTCGCCGGTTGGTCTGTCGACTGACCATATCAGTCAGGTTTTTATACACAGGGCCATTACGTCACATTGTGTAAGATCACAGGCCCATGCACATGTACATACGTAAGATTCGCCGACGTATGGAGGTGTTAATTGACATGTATTGATAGCGTTTGAGAATTAAGGGTCCTGCCCGGAGGGGGGTTTATGATAAGAGGGGATACACCGAATGTTTGCCGAATACATTGCATAGACAAAGGGGATAGAATTTCGGTGCACTTTGGACTTAGATTGAAACAAATAGATTGTTTGAATAAATGAAGTTTTAAGGAAACTTATTGAAATGATTTAGTCTATGACAACACCCCTGAACGTCGTGGAGCTTTTGTCCTCAAAAGCGCTTTTTAAGAATAGTGACAATATTGGATGTACAAGTATACGGTAAACTGCATGAAACGTTGACGCGTTGACAATATCTGGTAGAGGCATTGATCATAAGTCACATAATCGTAATGGCATTAGATAAGATATACGGGAACGTCAAAGTAATATATGAATCGAATTGTCAACATTAGTCAGGCGAAACATAACAATAACAATACTGGACGTTTATACACAAAATACAGGTGAGCGGAGATTCCAGCTCGTACAAAAACACAAGCGAGCGGTTATCCAGCTCGTACAAAAACACAGGTGAGCGGCTATCCAGCTCGTACAAATAAAACATTGGACGTTTTCACCGAGCGGCAAAATCCTGCTCACGGTCGACCATACAGTCGGAATACCTGACTGATAAGTACACGTATGACTTACAGGAACAAAAACAGAATGTGCGTAATGCGTCGTCGTTTGCATTTGAATGTAATATTTTCATGACAACAGTAAGATCTTTGAAATTGGGAGTCTTATATTGGTGAGCCTAGACTCGACAAGGCTAGCAGATGTAGATGTGATCTGCACTAAAAGTAGAATTGACATGAGAAAAAAAATAAACCTAACCAACTTCAAAAGTCTAAACCGAAAGTTGATGAAAAATTAATTCAAGTGAAATTGGCTCATAGATATTTCAGCGAATTGTATATTGTGTGCCAGTTACCGTAGAAAGTATTATGCACATGGATACTAAATTTTCGCCGGTATCATAACTAGGCACAAAAACACGTTGGCAAAACGAAGTAGGATGTAGACTGGATAAACAGTCTCCATCAAATAAGTTTGGAGAGACATAGCTTATTTTACTTCTACGACAGCTATTACCACATGAAAAGTTTTAGACGTTTTTCACAAAGAGTAATTAGGGTATTGCACAACTCGTTATAAGCTATTGTCTA